>NC_048218.1:200963331-201194386 GCF_002007445.2 Ailuropoda melanoleuca
GGGGGGGTGGGGGGATGGGGTAGCAGGTTGGTGCATGTTAAGGACAGCAAGTATTGCATGGAGCACAGAGTGTTATATGCAAACAATGAAGCATGGAACACTACATCAAAAACTAATGATGTACTGTATGTTGACTAATATAATAATAAAAAGAATATGAAAACACTAATTAGAAAAGATATATGCATCCTTATGTTTATTGCATCATTATTTAATAGCCAAGATATAGGAGCAACTCAAGTGCCCATCAATAAATGGATGGATAAAGATGTGATATATATATATATATAATTATAAAATGAGCTCTTTGCATTTGAGACAGCACTGACAGACCTAGAGAGTAATATGCTAAGTGACGTAAGTCAGACAGAGAAAGACATATACCATATGATTCTACTTATATGTGGAGTCTAAAAAGTAAAACAAATGAACAAACAAACAAAACAATCAAACAAACCAAAAAAACTCATCACTATAGAACAAATGTGTTTGCCAAAGGAGAGGTGGGTGGAGGGATGGGTGAAATAGATAAACAGGATTAAAAAGTACACACTTTCAGTTAGGAAAGAAATAAGTCATGGAGATGAAAAGCACAGCATAGGGAATAGTCAGTAATATTGTGATAATGTTGTGTGGTGCCACTATACTTATTGTGGTGAGCACTAAGTAATGTATAGAATAGTTGAATCAATATGTTGTACATCTGAAACTAATATATCATTGTATGTTAATTATACTTTAATTAAAAATAAAGCATATTATAATCCAAATAAATAAAATGTTATACTAGTAAATATTCACTTAATGTAAAAATAATATAACTATGATTAATATGAGATATAATGTAATGGAAAAGGTGGCCAACATGCATAAATGAGGAAGAATTTCAGCAGAGAAATAAAAACTATAAGAATCAAATGAAGATATTATGGATTAAAAAAATATTGCAAGAGGGAAAAAGAAATCTTTTCATAAGCTTATCACTAAACTCAACAAAGCTGAAGAAAGAATCAACAGACTTGAGAATAGACCACATCATATATGCACAGCATGATTCCTAAGTGTGCTATCATCTAATTACTTGGGCCATAATATTTTATATTCCCACCAAAAATAGTATAAAAGTTCCTATTCCCAAGCATTCATATCCACACTTAGTATTCTTAGAGTTTTTCTTTCTTCCAATCAGATGGAAGTGATATGGTTGATGGCTGAGCAAATTTTGGCAAGTTACTTAATCTCCTTAGCCTTTCATTTTCTCATCTATTAAGTGAACATAATACTACTTACCTCAGAGGTTATTGCCAGGATTGAATAAAACTTTGCAGAAATTACAAGGTACTTAGTATTCAATCAATACTTCATTCTTTCTTTATATATGATTCCAGAGCATTCAGCAAAGTTTCTTTTTTTTTTTTTAAAGATTTTATTTATTCATTTGACAGAGATAGAGACAGCCAGTGAGAGAGGGAACACAAGCAGGGGGAATGGGAGAGGACGAAGCAGGCTTCCAGCGGAGGAGCCTGATGTGGGGCTCGATCCCAGAATGCCGGGATCACACCCTGAGCCAAAGGCAGACGCTTAACGACTGAGCCACCCAGGTGTCCCTCAGCAAAGTTTCTTATATAGTACATATTCGATATAGAAAAATCTATCAAATGATATAAAAGTTATGTTCTGTATCTTTATTGAAAGAAGTTTCTCATGTTCATGGAACAAAATAACAAAGAAGTACAAAATTTGGAATTACACAAACCTGTGTCAAATTGCATTTCTGGGGGGAGGTTAAGATGGCGGAGGAGTAGGGGACCCCTTTTTCAGCCGGTCCCCTGAGTTGAGCTGGATAGGTACCAGACCAGCAGGAATATCCACGGAATCAGCCTGAGACGCAGGAAGATACATCTGGATCTCTACAAATGAACATCTCCAGCGCTGAGTATCGAGGTACGAAGCGGGGAGCCGTGAAACCGCGCACAGATATCGGAAGCTAAACAGAAGGGGGAGGGAGCCGCCGTGTCAGGGCGCCGGGAAGCGGTAGCCACCTGCAAGGGGGAGCGGACAGACCGCGGACCCGCACGCTTGAGACAGCAGGCTGAGAAGGGAGCTCCGGGAGCGCACGCGGGACGGCTGGCGGTTGGCGGGCCACCTGCACGGGGGAGCAGGCGGACTCGCGGACGGCACCCGCGAGACAACAGACTTAGAACGCGAGCTCCAGGAGCGCGCGCGCAGGGCGGCTGGCGGGCCACCTGCACCGGGGAGCGGGCGGACCGCGGACCCGCACTCTGGAAACGGCAGACTGAGTCCGTGAGCCGGGAGCGTGCACCACCAAGCATCTCACGGAGCTCCGGAGCTCCGGTGTGCTCACTGGATCGAGGCTGAGACCGGGAGCTCCGGGAGCGTCCGCGGGGCGGCTGGCGGCTGGAGGGCCACCTGCACGGGGGAGCAGGCGGACTCGCGGTCAGCACCCGTGAGACACCAGACTGAGACGGGGAGCTCCGGGAGCCCGCGCGGGGCGGCTGGCGGCGGGCGGGGTTGGAAACACAAAGGACAGAGACGTGCCGGCCCTGGAAGTGAGGGCTGGGACGCCGGGTGTGGGGCGCACAGCCCGGGATGCTGCAGGGTTGAGCAGCACCAACAGAAACAGAGTTAAAGTGGCCAGAACATCAGTGGAGAACGATCCGCGATCCCTCTGTTCTGAGACAGAGGCTGAATTTCAGCCGCTGCTGCTCTCTCAGAAGAGGCATAGCAAACCGCCAGGGAAAGCCGCCAGAGAACAAAAGCCCGGAAATACCGGCTCACAGGGTGCCCATCCCCATCCCCCCTCGCAAGGGACACAGAGACTCTACCCAAACAGGGTTTTCTGAGTACCTGCAGGCAGGCCCCTCCCCCAGAAGGCAGGCTGAAAAATCAAGAAGCCCACAACCCGGAGCGCCTGAGTGGCGCAGTCACCAAGCACCTGTCTTCGGATTAGGGTGTGATCACAACGCTCCGTAAGGAGTCCTTCATCGGGCTTCTCCACCGGGAACCTGCTTCTTCCTCTCCCACTCCTCTGCTTGGGTTCCCTTTCTTGCTGACTGTCTCTCTCTCTCTCAAATAAATAAATAAACTCTTTAAGGAAGAAGCCCACATCCCTAAGATCTCTATAAAACAAGGGCGCACGGCCTGGGTCCCAGTCAACACTTGGGCTCTGGACAACCCTGCAATCTCTCTTCATCAGAATGACGAGAAGGAGAAGTCCCCCCCAGCAAAGAAAAGATAATGAGTCTGTGGCCTCTGCCACAGAATTGGCCTCGGCCACAGAATTAATACATATGGATGTATCCCAATTATCAGAAATGGAATTCAGAGCAACAATGGTCAAGATGATGAGTAAACTTGAAAAAAGCATCAGAGAAAGCGTTGCTGAGAATATAGAATCCCTAAGGGCAGAAATGAGAGCGAATCTGACAGAAATTAAAAATTCTATGAGCCAAATGCAGTCAAAACTAGAGGCTCTGACGGCCAGGGTCACCGAGGCAGAGGAACGCGTTAGCGAATTGGAGGATGGGTTAGTAGAAGAAAAAACGAAAATAGAAGCTGGTCTTAAAAAAATCCACGCCCACGAATGTAGATTACGGGAGATTACTGACTCTATGAAACGATCCAATGTCAGAATCATCGGCATCCCTGAAGGGGTGGAGAAAAACAGAGGTCTAGAAGAGATATTTGAACAAATTGTAGCTGAAAACTTCCCTAATCTAGCAAGGGAAACAAGCATTCGTGTCCAAGAGGCAGAGAGGACCCCATCCAAGCTCAACCAGGACAAACCTACGCCACGGCATGTCATAGTGCAATTCGCAAATATTAGATCCAAGGATACAGTATTGAAAGCGGCCAGGGCAAAGAAATTTCTCACGTACCAAGGCAAAGGTATCAGGATTACGTCAGACCTGTCTACAGAGACCTGGAATGAGAGAAAGGCTTGGGGGGGCATTTTTAAAGCTCTTTCAGAGAAAAACATGCAGCCAAGGATCCTTTATCCAGCAAAGCTGTCATTCAGAATTGATGGAGAAATAAAGACGTTCCAAAATCGCCAATCATTAACCAATTTCGTAACCACGAAACCAGCCCTACAGGAGATATTAAGGGGGGCTCTATAAAGGTAAAAAGGCCCCAAGAGTGATACAGAGCAGCAAGTCACAACCGATACAAAGACTTTAAAGAGAAATGGCATCATTAAAATCATATCTGTCAATAATCTCTATCAATCTAAATGGCTTAAACTCTCCCATAAAACGCCACAGGGTTGCAGATTGGATAAAAAGACATGACCCATCCATTTGCTGTCTACAAGAGACTCATTTTGAACCCAAAGATGCATTCAGACTTAGAGTAAGGGGATGGAGTACCATCTTCCACGCAAATGGACCTCAAAAGAAAGCTGGAGTAGCAATTCTCATATCAGATAGACTGGATTTTAAACTAGAGGCCATAGAGAGAGATACAGAAGGGCACTATATTATTCTTAAAGGAAGTATTCAACAAGTGGATATGACAATTATTAATATATATGCCCCCAACAGGGGAGCAGCAAGATACACAAGCCAACTCTTAACCAAAATAAAGAGACATATAGATAAGAACACAGTAATAGTAGGGGACCTCAACACCCCACTATCAGAAATAGACAGAACACCCTGGCAAAAACTAAGCAAAGAATCAAAGGCTTTGAATGCCATACTCGACGAGTTGGACCTCATAGATATATATAGAACACTACACCCCAGAACCAAAGAATACTCATTCTATTCAAATGCCCATGGAACATTCTCAAGAATAGATCATGCTCTGGGACACAAAACAGGTCTCAGCCAATACCAAAAGATTGAAATTATCCCCTGCATATTCTCAGACCACAACGCTCTGAAATTGGAACTCAACCACAAGGAAAAACCTGGAAGAAACTCAAACACTTGGAGGCTAAGAACCATCCTGCTCAAGAATGACTCGATAAACCAGGAAATCAAAAAACAAATTAAACAATTTATGGAGACCAACGAGAATGAATACACAACGGTCCAAAACCTATGGGATACTGCAAAGGCAGTCCTAAGGGGGAAATACATAGCCATCCAAGCCTCACTCAAAAGAATAGAAAAATCTAAAATGCAGTTTCTATATTCTCACCTCAAGAAACTGGAACAGCAACAGAGGGACAGGCCTAACCCACTGACAAGGAAGGAGTTGACCAAGATTAGAGCAGAAATCAATGAATTAGAGACCAGAACCACAGTAGAGCAGATCAACAGGACTAGAAGCTGGTTCTTTGAGAGAATCCATAAAATTGATAGACCACTGGCAAAACTTGTCCAAAAACAAAGAGAAAGGACTGAGATTATTAAAATTATGACTGAAAAGGGAGAGGTCACGACCAGCACCATTGAAATTGCAAGGATTATTAGAAACTTTTATCAACAGCTATATGCCAAAAAACTAAACAATCTGGAAGAGATGGAGGCCTTCCTGGAAACCTATAAACTACCAAGACTGAAACAGGAAGAAATAGATTTCTTAAATAGGCCAATTAACTATGAAGAAATTGAGTCAGTGATAAACAACCTTCCAAATAATAAAACTCCAGGCCCAGACGGTTTTCCTGGGGAATTCTACCAAACATTCAAAGAAGAAATAATACCTATTCTCCTAAAGCTATTTCAAAAAATAGAAACAGAAGGAAAGCTACCAAACTCATTCTATGAGGCTAATATTACCTTGATCCCCAAACCAGGCAAAGACCCCCTCAAAAAGGAGAATTACAGACCGATTTCTCTAATGAATATGGATGCCAAAATCCTCAACAAGATCCTTGCTAATAGAATCCAACAGTACATTAAAAGGATTATCCATCATGACCAAGTGGGATTCATACCTGGGATGCAAGCATGGTTCAACACTCGCAAATCAATCAATGTGATACATCATATCAACAAGAAAAGACTCAAGAACCATATGATCCTCTCAATTGATGCAGAAAAAGCATTTGACAAAATACAGCATCCTTTCCTGATTAAAACCCTTCAGAGTGTAGGAATAGAGGGTACATTTCTCAATCTCATAAAAGCCATCTATGAAAAGCCTACTGCAAGCATTATTCTCAATGGGGAAAAGCTGGAAGCCTTTCCCTTAAGATCAGGAACACGACAAGGATGCCCACTCTCGCCACTATTATTCAACATAGTACTAGAAGTCCTTGCAACAGCAATCAGAAGACAAAAAGGGATCAAAGGTATCCAAATCGGCAAAGAAGAAGTCAAACTGTCTCTCTTTGCAGATGACATGATACTCTATATGGAAAACCCAAAGGAATCCACTCCCAAACTATTAGAAGTTATAGAACAATTCAGTAAGGTGGCAGGATACAAAATCAATGCCCAGAAATCAGTTGCATTTCTATACACGAATAACGAGACTGAAGAAAGAGAAATTAGGGAATCCATCCCATTTACAATAACACCAAAAACCATGCGTTACCTTGGAATTAACTTAACCAGAGACGTAAAGGACCTATATGCTAGAAACTATAGATCACTTTTGAAAGATATTGAGGAAGACATAAAAAGATGGAAAAATATTCCATGCTCATGGATTGGAAGAATTAACATAGTTAAAATGTCCATACTACCCAGAGCAATCTACACTTTCAATGCTATCCCGATCAAAATACCGAGGACATTTTTCAAAGAACTGGAACAAATAGTCCTTAAATTTGTATGGAACCAGAAAAGGCCCCGAATCTCCAAGGAACTGTTGAAAAGGAAAAACAAAGCTGGGGGCATCACAATGCCGGATTTCGAGCTGTACTACAAAGCTGTGATCACAAAGACAGCATGGTACTGGCACAAAAACAGACACATCGACCAATGGAACAGAATAGAGAACCCAGAAATGGACCCTCGGCTCTTTGGGCAACTAATCTTTGATAAAGCAGGAAAAAACATCCGGTGGAAAAAAGACAGTCTCTTCAATAAATGGTGCTGGGAAAATTGGACAGCTACATGCAAAAGAATGAAACTTGACCACTCTCTCACACCATACACAAAAATAAACTCCAAATGGATGAAAGACCTCAATGTGAGACAGGAATCCATCAAAATTCTAGAGGAGAACATAGGCAACAACTTCTATGACATCGGCCAGAGCAACCTTTTTCACGACACATCTCCAAAGGCAAGAGAAATAAAAGATAAAATGAACTTATGGGACTTTATCAGGATAAAGAGCTTCTGCACAGCCAAGGAAACAGTCAAAAAAACTAAGAGACAGCCCACGGAATGGGAGAATATATTTGCAAAGGACACCACAGATAAAGGACTGGTATCCAAGATCTACAAAGAACTTCTCAAACTCAATACACGAGAAACAAATAAACAAATCATAAAATGGGCAGAAGATATGAACAGACACTTTTCCAATGAAGACATACAAATGGCTAACAGACACATGAAAAAATGTTCAAAATCATTAGCCATCAGGGAAATTCAAATCAAAACCACACTGAGATACCACCTTACGCCAGTTAGAATGGCAAAGATAGACAAGGCAAGAAACAACAATTGTTGGAGAGGATGTGGAGAAAGGGGATCCCTCCTACATTGTTGGTGGGAATGCAAGTTGGTACAGCCACTCTGGAAAACAGTGTGGAGGTCCCTTAAAAAGTTAAAAATTGAACTACCCTATGACCCAGCCATTGCACTACTGGGTGTTTACCCCAAAGATACAGACGTAGTAAAGAGAAGGGCCATATGCACCCCAATGTTCATAGCTGCATTGTCCACAATAGCCAAATCATGGAAGGAGCCGAGATGCCCTTCAACAGATGACTGGATTAAGAAGCTGTGGTCCATATATACAATGGAATATTACTCAGCTATCAGAAAGAACGAATTCTCAACATTTGCTGCAACATGGACGGCACTGGAGGAGATAATGCTAAGTGAAATAAGTCAAGCAGAGAAAGACAATTATCATATGATTTCTCTCATCTATGGAACATAAGAACTGGGAGGATCGGTGGGGGAAGGGGGGGATGGAGGGGGGGTAATCAGAAGGGGGAATGAAACATGAGAGACTATGGACTATGGGAAACAAATTGGGGACTTCAGAGGGGAGAGTGAATGTCTTCTCAGACATATGTAATGGATACTAACTGAGTAAGCATTTTATTGTCACCAAGGAACTTTTCCAGAACAGAGACTATTAGAACCTTTCCTGGTTGAAAGTAGCATCATCTGTATTTTAGCTTTCACCATGAACATATACCTAACAACACAAAATATGTATTATAAGGCCAATGTGTAAATAAAATAAAACTGGAATACATTACATAGGATATATATCAAAATATACATAGGACTTATTTTGAGTATGGATAACTCCTTATAAATAAGAAGTTCAAATAATTGTCTATAATTAATAATTTCATTTTGAATACCTGAACTGATTAAATATAAACTGAATTATGAGAAGTAGAGACAAAAATAAAGAGAGCAAGAGGCTACTGAGGTTTCACAGAGAATGTAGTGGAGAAGGGAAGGGGTGAGGCATCTAAATTCATTCTTTTGTAGGAGATACCTGCAGTTTAAGAAATTAGAGCCTCCAGAGTGAACATGGAGTAGGCATCCAGGTTGAAAATAAGCTTGGCTTGCAGGGCAGGGACACATTTATGGTGTTATGGACTAAAGGTCTGTGTGCCCTCAAAATCCATATGTTGAAACCCTGACACACACTGCAGATGATTTGGGTGATGGAGACTCATAGGAGATAAATAAGATGAAAGAGGTCATTAGGCGGGACCCTGAACACATGAGATTGTGTTCCCTGTAAAAAAAAGATACCAGAGTTACGTACCTTCTCATCCCAAACACACAACAAAGAAACACTAACTAAGGACTTAGTAAGAAGGTGTCCATCTACAAGTCAGGAAGAGAGCAATCACCTAGACACTAAGTTGTCATGAACTTTGAACTTGGACTTCAAAGTCTCCAGAACTAAACTAGATAACTTTCTCTTGTTTAAACCAACAAATGTACAGTGTTTTATTATGGTAACCAAAGAAGACTAACACAGATAGTAACTTTCCTTCATTCAGAATCAAAGACCAAACAGAAGAACATCATTTAGGTATAAACTTAGTGCCCCATCATTAGTTCCTTGACCAGGAACTCTCCTTTTCCTCTCACAGCCAAGGTCATTCAGAGAGGAAGTTTGGAACACTGCATCCCTGAGACGCAGTAGGGGAATGGAAATGTTGGTGGAGGAGAAGTGGAACAATAGGAGTGTGTTAGCACTGGGTGGTCAAAGCTTGATTTGAGGGGTAAGGGAAAGGAGGGAATGGGAAAGAAGGAGAAAGAGAGAACAAAAGAGCTCAAGGACCAAGGGAGAGAAGAAAAAGAAAGATAGTAGAACAAAGGGTGATCAGGGCAGGGTGCGAGAGGCATGGGAGATGACGGGTTGAAAAACCAAAGAAACCATACATGAAGACAGTAAGGCTCTTTTCTGTCCTCCTAATTTGCCTCTACCAGCCCAGAGACAACATAGGTTGTGCAAAGCCTTGTGTAAATTACAAAAGACATCCTCTCTGGAGTACTGAAGGAGAAAAAAAAAAAGGTATTTTTCTAGGGAGAAAAGACATCAGGAAATTAGCCTGGTGGGGAGGGTACCTTTGTGTCAGTCTTCAACCCTTTCTCCAGCCAATGCAGTCCCACCCACAACCCCTTGGCTGGCTAGCAGAGCATGGGTGGATTAAGGTCCCACTCTCATCTGGTGCCACTATGCAGTGAAATCAACTAGATCGTACTTGGTGGTGTTCCCTGTCCTCGCCAAACGGAAGGCATCCTCACCTAGGACCCTTTGCAGTCCTATGGAGCACCATCATCCACTGCAGGGTGGCTCAATATCTCCCCCCAATTCAGGGCTGGCAGGAGGTGTGAGTGTTACCATTTGATCAACACCTTCCTTCAAACCGCTTCCTCAAACATTATGAATTACATACAATTACATTGCTAAAAAGCCATGCCCTGGAATTCCTGAAGAACTGCTAGTTAGGAGGGTAGCTTTTCATTCCTTTGACGTTCCCCACAGAGAAGATCTATGGTAAGGCACTGAGACACTTGGATTTAGGAGACAAAGAACCAAAGGCATCATGGAGACTGAAATCTGGTTCTGGGAGCAGTCTCAACAGACACAGTTGATTTAAGCAGCTGTAAAACAGACAATGCTCTCTCCAGACTTAAGTCATTTAATTCTTATTTGGCTCAATCCCCATATATCCCAAAATATTTCATATCTTTACATCACCAAGACTTACTAAAAGAAAAGTATGCCAATCCCCTTATCACCACTCTACGTTGGTACTGTGGCAAAATGTATATAATATTGTATTTAATTTATAGTAGAAACGGGGCCAAGATAACATGATAAACCACATGAGAAGAGGATAACCATAGAATATTTAAAGTGCATACAGTCATATCACCAAGAACTTGCATAAAAATATATGAAAATCCCTACAATAGTTGATAAAGAAACAAAGTGAGCAGCTCTCCCTTGGTACTCTGATTCTGCCACATACGTCCCCTCCCATTCCTCCCACTTTCTTCACTCCTAGGAAATACATCTTCAACAATAGATCAAAGGCAAATTAATTGAGGTATGGAAACCTACAAAAATATATGTATTTCTTTCCTCTAATCCTCCCATTTCCCAAGGATATGCTTCCACAGTTCAATAGTGGAATCATCAGAAACTGAGGAATGAGATTCCAGTGGGCAGAGAATAGGTTTCAGTTTTCTCTGCCTTGTGTCCTTCCAAGGCCTGACTGGAATTGTACACTATTGATCTTTCGAAGGTGATGATGGTGAGAGGGGAACTACAGTTTTCTAGGTTCCTGAATAATCTAAACTATAGTGAGGATATTATCACCTAAAACGTTGTTAGAGAAACCTAATCTTTGAGGAGTTGACTACAGCGTTTCACTCCATCCCGAAGGGCCTCTTTGACTTTGTCATTCCTGAGGGCGAAGATGAAAGGGTTCAGGAGAGGGGTTAACACAGAAATCAACAGGGAAACTATCTTATTGTACTCTGCTGCCTGTGTTTGCTTAGGTTTTACATAGAGGAACAAGCAGCTGCCATAGCCTATAACAACAAAGGTGAAGTGAGAGGCACAAGTAGAGAAGGCTTTCCTCCGGCCCGAGGCTGTGGGGATCTTGAGGATGGTAGAAATGATGTAGGTGTAGGAGACAATTGTTGGAGCCAGAGAGCCAATGATAATGACAACAGCCATTAAGAAAAGAACAAACTCCGTGAAAAGAGTGTCATCACAGGATAATTTCAGCAGTTGCCCTCGGTCGCAGAAAAAATGGTCTAACTGATTTAACTTGCAGAAGGTAAACTGAAATGTGGCATAGACGGGCCATATTTCAGAAAGGAACCCAAACATCCATGATACAATGACCACGCAGATGCAGGTGCGGCTGTTCATAATGATGTTGTACCTCAGAGGGTTACAGACAGCCACATAACGGTCCACAGCCATCGCTCCCAGTAATGCAAACTCTGTGGTCCCCACAGCAAGGTAAAGGAAGAGCTGGGTGACACACGCAGCCAGAGATATTGTCTGCATCCCAGGGAGCAGCAGCCCCCAAAGCATCACAGGCACAATAATAGTTGTAACGAAGATCTCCAAGGCAGAGAGATGACCAAGGAAGAAATACATGGGAGACTGCAGACGTTTATCAACACACACAATCACAATGATGACTGTGTTTCCCATTAAGGTCACTAAGTAGAACGAAAAGAATATAGCAAAAAGAAAGTGATGTAGTTCTTGGGACCCAGGGAAGCCTAGAAGGCAGAACTCAGTGGCACTAGACAGATTGCTCATCATTTAGTCCTTGTTTCTGCTCCTTGTAAAACCTAGAGATCAAAGGCTGGTAACATGGCTCCACAGCGTCCTGCTCTCAAAAGAGAAGGAAGACAGGTTAGGTTGACAAACTATTTCCAACCTGAAGATCAGGTGACACATTCCTACTGCTCACGCTCTGCACAAGGACAGACCTGAATGTGGGCACATGTAATCTACCCCAAGACTACCTGTCTTGAAGGGCAAAGACTTTTTCACCACTACTGGGGATAAGAAAACTTTCCCTGTGTTTTTATACCACTGGATATGCCTTCTTTCAGGGGACAGAGGCTAAGACTGTTTGAACTGGCCAGTTTGAATATGATTTGATCAGCCTCTCAATCCTGGGATTATCCACTTCTTTTTATGTTTGCTGTACATGATGATATAATGGTGTTCTCAATGATGTTCAAAACATGGAATGCTGAACCCTATGCTTCATCCTTACTGGTACTTTCTAGATCCCTCTTGGGGCAATATAAAAGTGGCACAGTGTTTACGACCAACATCCCTGCTTTCCCCAGATTAAAAACCTCCATTTACAGAGCAACAACGTCTACAAATGAGAACTTTGGAGCTTGAGATAATCTCCCAG
Source organism: Ailuropoda melanoleuca (assembly GCF_002007445.2). Taxonomy (NCBI): domain Eukaryota; kingdom Metazoa; phylum Chordata; class Mammalia; order Carnivora; family Ursidae; genus Ailuropoda; species Ailuropoda melanoleuca. The sequence goes on from NC_048218.1 coordinate 200,975,867, forward strand.
GGCAGAATCATTCTTCTCTAACTCCACGTCCCCTGCAAAGGGTCGGGAGGGAGGAAAAGCGGCACTTGGCCCTGACAACAATCGATCAGAGGTCAGCAGCCCTTTAGGATGTCTGAATTTCTACCTTTCACTTTATCCATCCCGTTACTTGAATGTCATCTCCTCAGAGGACTCTTGCCAGTTACCCTACCTCAATTAGGAATGATTTGCTCCTTTTTGGACTTTAGTATTTCTTCATTGCACTTATTATGACCTGATATGATATGTGTACTTACTTCACTCCTTCATGTAACATGAAGCAAATGCAGCAGTGACTACAACAAACAAAAATCCCTGCCCTGTGGTGCTTATGTTCAAGGGGAGGGTGGATGCTAGACCTTATACAAGACAAGTAACTAAAATGATGCTTAATCATGCTGAAGTAATATAAAGCAAGGAAGATGGACAGGAAATTTAATTATATTTATTCACTGTTCATCTGTGACACTAGAATATCAACTCTATGAGAGCAGGGACATGTTTATATATATAATATTGTTGAGCTATAAAGTAGTGCTGATAAATTTTTGGTACATGATGGATGTATGGATGTGTGGTATATGATTAAATAGTACTTGTTCCTCACCTGAATAGTTGAGCCATAGCCCCTGGAGCCTACACTTCTTGGTTTCCTTCCATGGCTCACATTACCATTTTCCCTTCCTCACTTCCCTTGTTCATACAACCTCCTCTAAGTCTCTATTGGCCTTTCAATGATGGGAAAACAGGTCAAGGACAGAATTGTTTCAACAGCTCAGTGATCTATATTTCTACAATGTCTGCATAATGAGCACTAGGTGAAAAAATATAGAAGAATCTTGACTGTTTTCAAGGAGCAGTGTCTGTTCTTAGTACTGGGATAGAGAGGAACTAAATCTGCTCTCCATTGTGCATGGAAATGTTGGAAATGAGCCTGCCTAACCTGATGATCCCCCTCATCCACCCCTCAGGCTCTAGGCCTTCTTATTTTTTCAGGCAACCAAGTCCTGATATTCTTGACTCTTTCCATGGTAGGAAACAACTGTGAGAAGGCACTCACCTCCATGGAGGGGCTTCTCCACCACTTCTGTCTCCCCAGGGGTCGGCTAAATTTAAGTCCTGTCTGCCTACTGCTCAGCCATACATTGGCCTGAGCAACTTCATCAGGAGGACCTTAAGAAAAAGTCCAGAAATAACAGTTTGGCGGGAGCTGAGTGTCTCTTTCTCTCTCTCCATTTCACTCATGCTACCCTCCTTCCCAAGGGGACTTAGTCACTGAGGTACTTCTTAATTAGCCCAGGTTCAGAGCATCCCTAAGCAATCAGTCTGGGGAGAACAGAACAAACTTTTAGTTATTCCCATTTTTGACCAATTAAGTGTCAGAACTTTCTAAACTTTTTGCTCAATGAGAAAACATGAAATATCAGCAATCAGTGGCTTTCAATAATAAGACTGCCTTCTCAAGGACCTCAAGTCTAGGTTTTGAAAAGACATCTCAGACACTAAGCGGATCACCCCCTCTACCCTATATCCTAGACTCTTCCCTGATTCTCTAGCTACTCAAAGAAAAAATCATCCCCCAGCCCCCAGTAGGATACATTACAATTGACCTCTAAAATGTGCACCGATATCCAAAAAGCATGCATATTTGTCTCAATCAAAGCCTTAAATTCACCAGAAATCCTCTACAAACCCTGTTTCCTCCTTTGCTAATTTTAGAGACAGGCTCCTGATCCTAACCCTGAAGACCCTCCAGAAAATGGGAGAGGTTCTGCCTCCAAATCCCAGTCCATTCTCTGCTATTTTTTCAGGTTTCTACTCTTCTGAACATATGTGCATCTGTATGCATTCAAGCAAAATTCCTCCAGCCATTTATTTCTATGGTGTGTCCATGATTGCCAGCTGGGCACCTCAAAATGGGGACAGCATAAGGACAGCTAATGTAAGCAGTTATATTTACAACCTAGAACAACTGACAAGTGGAAATTGTAAGTTGGCTTTATGCTAGAGTGAGACAGAAAAAGCGACAGCTACAAAACATTTATCTGGATTTGGGATTTCATTTGAAATATGCCCATTAAATCTGAAAATGTCAATAGGTGCAAAAAGGTATGAAGTGGACATGATCTTCCTTCCCATTCCTCATATTGCAAAGCCCAACCAGACTGCCATATAACCTGAGAGAAATTTCCTAAGCATGTATTTGCACATTCTTTATAGGCAATGCTGTGGAAATGTGTTTTAAGACATTTTCTCTTGCTTAACAATACATAAAAGATACTCTCAAAATAATCTCCTGATTATACAGTAAATCTATGACAAAGGGGGAAAGAATATACATTGGGAAAAGAAATTCTCTTCAATATATGATGCTGGTAAAACTGGACAGTTCATGTGAAAAAATAAAAACGGACCACTTTCTTATACCATACACAAAAAATAAGTTCAAAATGAACTTAACACAAAATGTGAGAGCTGAAACCATAAAACTCCTAGAAGAAAAATAGGCACTAATCTCTCTGACATCAGGCTTAGCAACATTTTTCCAGATATGTCTCTTCAGGAAAGGGAAACAAAAGCAAAAATTAACTATTAGGACTACACCAAAATAAAAAGCTTTTGTACAGTGAAGGAAACCATCTACAGATGAAAAGGTATCCTACTGAATGGAAGAAGATTTTGCAACGATATACCTGATAAAGGGTTAATATCAAAATATATAAAGAACTTATACAAGTCAACACCAAAAGCTCCCAAATAATCCAATTTCAAAATGGCCAAGGTTTTGATTTGAATTTCTCTTATGGCTAATGATGTTGAACATTTTTTTCCATGTACCTGTTAGCCATTCGTGTGTCTTCTTTGGATAAGTGTCTGTTTATGTCTTCTGCCCATTTTTTGACTTGATTATTTGTTTTTGGGGTGTTGAGTTTGAGAAGTTCTTCATAGATCTTGGATACCAGCCCTTTATCTGTAGTGTCATTTGCAAATATCTTCTCTCATTCTGGGTTGCCTCTTTGTTTTGCTGACAGTTTCCTTTGCTGTGCAGAAGCTTTTTATCTTGATGAAGTCCCAAAAGTTCATTTTTGCTTTTGTTTCCCTTGCCTTTGGTGATGTGTCTTGAAAAGAAATTGCTGTGGCTGATATCGAAGAGGTTACTGCCTATGTCCTCCTCTAGGATTTTGATGGATTCCTGTCTCACATTGAGGCCTCTCATCCATTTTGAATTTATCTTTGTGTATGGTATAACAGAATGGTTGAGTTTCATTCTTTTGTATAGCTGTCCAATTTTTCCAGCATCATTTATTGAAGAGACTGTATTTTCTCAAATGGAAATTTTTTCCTGCTTTGTCAAAGATTACTTGACCATAGAATTGAGGGTCCATTTCTGGACTCTCTATTCTGTTCCATTGATCCATGTGTCTGTTTTTGTGCCAATACCATGCTGTCTTGATGATCACAGCTTTGTAATATAGCTTGAAATCAGGCAACGTGATGCCCCCAGCTTTGGTTTTCTTTTTCAACATTTCCTTGGTGATTTGGGGTCTTTTCTGGTTCCATACAAATTTTAGGATTGTTTGTTCCAGCACTCTGAAAAATGCCATTGGTATTTTGATTGGGATGGCATTGAAAGTACAGATTGTTCTGGGCAGCATGGACATTTCAACAATGTTTATTCTTCCATTCCATGAGCATGGAATGTTTTCCATCTTTTTGTGTCTTCCTCAATTTCTTTTGTAAGTGTTCTGTAGTTTCTAGAGTATAGATCCTTTTCCTCTTTGGTTAGGTTTATTCCAAGGTATCTTATGTTTTTGGGTGCTATTGTAAATGGAATCAATTCCCTAATTTGTCTTTCTACAGTTACATTTTAATGTATAGGAAAGCAACTGATTTCTGTGCATTGATTTTGTATCCTGCTACATTACTGAATTGCTGCATGGGTACTAGTAATTTGGGGGTGGAGTCTTTTGAGTTTTCCACATAAAGTATCATGTCATCTAAAAAAAGAGTTTGACTTCCTCATTGCCAATTTGAATATCTTTTATTTCTTTTTGTTGTCTGATTGCTGATGCTAGGACTTCTAGTATTACCTTGAACAATAGTGGTGAAAGTGGGCATCCTTGTCGTGTTCCTGATCTTAAGGGAAAAGCTCTCGGCTTTTCCCCATTGAGAATGATATTCGCTGTGGGCTTTTCATAGATGGTTTTTACGAAATTGAGGAATGTTCCCTCTATTCCTACACTCTGAAGAGATACCACCTTACACAACTTAGAATGGCAAAAATTGACAAGGCAGGAAGCAACAAATGTTGGAGAGGATGTGGAGAAAGGGGAACCCTCTTACATTGTTGGTGGAATGCAAGTTGGGACAGCCAGTCTGGAAAACAGTATAGAGGTTCTTCAAAAAGTTAAAAATGGAGCTACCCTATGACCCAGCAATTGCACTACTGGGTATTTACCCCAAAGATACAGATGTAGTGAAAAGAAGGGGCATGTAAACCCCAATGTTCATAGCAGCAATGTCCACAATAGCTAAACTGTGGAAGGAGCCGAGATGCCCTTCGACAGATGAATGGATTAAGAAGATGTGGTCCATATACACAACGGAATATTACTCAGCCATCAGAAAGGATGAATTCCCACCATTTGCAACGACATGGATGCAATTGGAGGGGATTATGCTAAGTGAAACAAATCAAGCAGAGAAAGACAATTATCCTATGGTTTCACTTATATGTGGAACATAAGGAATAGCATGGAGGACATTAGGAGAAGGAAGGGAAAAATGAAGGGGGGGGGATGAACCATGAGAGACTATGGACTCTGGGAACCAAACTGAGGGTTTCAGAGGGGAAGGGCTGGGGGATGGGTTAGCAGTGATGGGTATTAAGGAGGGCACGTATTGCATGGAGCACTGGGTGTTATACGCAAACAATGAATCATGTAACACTACATCAAAAACTAATGATCTACTGTATGGTGACTACCATAACATAATAAAATAAAATAAAATAAAATGGGCAGAAGACCTGAATAAACATTTTTCAAAAGAAGACATACAAATGGCTAACAGACACATGAAAAGATAGCATCACTAGTTGTCAGGAAATGCAAATTAAAACCACAATGTGATGTCACCTCACACCTGTCAGAGTAGCTAGAATTAAAAAACAAACAAATAAAAAATAACAAGTTCTGGCAAGCATGTGGAGAAAATAGAACCCCAGTGTACTATTGGTGGGAATGTAAATTGGTACAGCCACTGTGGAAAAGAGTATGGAGGTTCCTCAAAAAATTAAAAATAGAAATATCATAGGATCCAGTAATCCCACTACTAGGTATTTCCCCAAAGAAAACAAAAACACTAATTCAAAAAAATATATGCACCTCTGTGTTTATGGCAGGATTTCAACAATAGGCAAGATATGGAAACTAAGTGTCCATCAATAGAAGAATTGATAAGGAAGATATTGTACACACACACACACACACACACACACACACACAGAGGAATATGACTCAGCCATAAAAAAGGAGGAGATCTTGCCATTTGTGACAAAATGGATGGGCCCAGAGGGTATTATGCTAAGTGAAAGAAGTCTGACAGAGAAAGACAAATACCATATCACTTTACTGGTATGTGGAATTAAAAATCAAAACAAATAGAACAAACAACAAAAGGAGAAACAGATGCATAAATACAGAGAACAAACCAGTGGTTGCCAGAGGAGTGGGGAATGGAGGATGAACAAAATGGGTGAAAGGGAGTGCGAGGTACAGGCTTTCAGTTAGGGACTAAGACATGGGGATGAAAGATACAGCATAAGGAACATAGTCAATGGTATTGTAATAGTGTTGCATGATGACAGATGCTAGCTACACTTGTGATGAGCGTAGCATAATGTTTAGAGTTGAAATCACTATGCTGTAGCCCTGAAACTGAGTAAATTGTGCATCAATTTTATCTCAATAAAATAAAACAAAAATGTACAATTAAACCAAAAATTTTTAAAAATATAATTTCTCATATCAACACATTTTTCCTTCCTTTTTTTGCATAGTATTCCACTATATGAATACACCATTCTTTGTTACCTAGACCTCTTGATCAATTTTTCCCATTGTTTACCTTTTTACTATGGAAAAAATGCTATAAATATTCTTAGAAATTTATAAGTCCATAGGTACTACTATTTCTGGTACAAATCCCTAGAGTTAGAATTTCCAAGTCATAAGGTAAATATATTGTACCTATTGTTTTTATTGACACCAAATTTTACTTCAAAGGTTTTGGATTGATTTGCACAACTTCTAAGACTGTATGATAGGAGCACCCTTGATTTCCTCATCCACTACCATCCAAACTTATAATCAAAAGTTTATTTAACTTTTTAATTGAAGAGGACAAAATAAAGATATATTAAAAGAGAAATCAGTTGGAAAACTGATGAAATGGAAAATCTTTCAAAAGATAAAAATTACCAAAACTGACTCAAAAAGACACTGAACAATGAAAATTCCTAAATATGTTAAATTGAATCCATAATTAAAAATCTTCCCTCCCAGAAAACAATAGGTTCAGATTATTTTACTAGTGCACACTACCAAATATTTAAGGAAGTAATAATACCAATTCTACACAAAATCTTCTAGAAAATTAGGGAGAAGGGAACACTGCCCAATTCATCTTGTTAGGCCAGAATTATCTTAATACCAAAGGCATCACGAGAAAATAAATCTAAAAACCAATATCCCTAGTGAACCTAGATGCAAAAATCGTTAATAAAATATTAGAAAATCAAATCCAGCAATATCTAAAAATTATAGTATATTATAACAAAGTCATGACTTTACTCCAGAAATGCAAATATTGTTTAACATTTGGAGATTAATCAATATAATTTCCCATGTTAATGGAAGTAAAGAGAAAAACCACATGATCGTTTCAATACGAGCATAAAAACTATTAGACAAGAATCAACATCCTTGGTTAAAAAACCCGAGCAAACTAGACACAAAAGGAATCTTCCTCAAACTATAAATAGCATCTAACATAAAACCTAGTACTGACATGAAATTTAGGAATGAAAGACTCAATGCTTTCTCTTTAGGGAAGATAGGGAGGAAGGCAAGGATATCTGTTCTCACTTCTACTCAACATTGTACTGGAAGTCTTAACTAATGAAATAAATCAAGACAATGAAATTAAAAGTATACAGTTAGAAAATAAAAAAATAAAATTATTTATTTACATATTATATAATCCTATATGTAAAAAATCCTAAGTCCACAAAAAGTGCTAGAACTAATAAGTGATTATCAAAATCATAGGACAAAAGGTAAATATACAAAAATCTGTTATATTGCTATATTCTAGCAATGAACATTGGAAATGGAAATAAAATCTATAATATACAATAAAATCCAAAAACATGAAAAATTAAGGGATATATTTTACAAACTATGTACAAGAATTAAAGCCATAAAACACTGCTGGGAGAAATTAAAGAAGACCTAAATAGGTGAAGAAATATTCTATTTTCATGAATCAGAAGACTCAGTTTTGTTAGAAAGCCAAGTCTAACTGAGTCTAAAGATTCAACACAATTTCAATAAAAATCAAAGGAGCCTTTTTTTTTAACATTCAAAAGCTGACTCTATGATTTATATGCAAATATAAAGGATTTAGAATAGCCAAATAATTTTTAAAAAGAACAAAGCTGGGGGCCTCACAAACCTTATTTAAAGACTTACTATAACACCCAGTGCTCCATGCAATACATGCCACTGGGTGTTATACACAAACAATGAGTCATGGAACACTACATCAAAAACTAATGATGTACTGTATGGTGACATATAATAAAAAATTTTTAAAAGACAGTATAAAGCTACAATAATTGAGAGTGTGTTATTGACACAATATCAGGTAGATCAATGGATATGTACACCAATGAAATAGAACAGAGAATTCAGACACAGACCCAAACATGTATCTTCAATTGATTTTAGTAGTATATACGAGTGTTGAGGGGGTAACAATATGCTCCTTTCTATCATCAACTCCCATTTCTGTTCAGAATGACCTAAAATCTTCTTTGCAATGAAAACTCTGCCCTGAAAACTCAGTTCCAGACTCAGGTCCTAGAGAAAGATCGCCATGCCAACTTTGTCCAGCCCTTGCGGATCTTAAACACTTGGGACCCATTTGCACTGTCTTCATGGAAGGCCTTTGCTTCATATCACTTGTTATTATTTGATTGTGGGTGGGGCTAAGTTGGATGACATCCACAAAGTCTGAACTTCTCTGAGGTGAAGGACTGTCACTCAGAGTTAACTGGGGAGCTTGATTCTCTATCATATTGCCTTCATCTCTAAGGTGTACATCTTCTCACAAAAGTCAGAGACAGGCCCTTCAGGCTGCACAGTTCCTAAGATGTTTCTATCAGGGGGCTTGCCTCCAAGAGGAAGATATCTCTTCTTAAGCTTACTGTTTTGATTCTCCAACTTCTACAGATGATACTGGAGAATTCAGACAAGAGGGTGATGTGGTCCAGTGCCTACATTCCCTACTTCTCCTGATCTCAAAATACTGATCTGGGAGTGAGACAAAGTCTCCCAATGAAAACTATATCTAACCCTGACCATCTACCCAGTTTGCCATAATTTTAGTCCAGGAAGAGTCAGAGAGTAGGCACTGCCATGGAACCAGCTTAAGCCATCTGCTGCTTAAGTGTATTTAGTTCTCTATCCCTTTCTTCATTCAGGTCTTTTTCTCAAATATTACTTCCTCAGAACATAAGACTGCTCATTATTCTAAGGAATAACATCAATGTCTTAAAATCCCCAGGGGACTCCTTGTTTTCCCATCATTCCCCTGAAGAACACTCTGTTCTGTTTCCCATCTAGCATAAGCTCACCTCTAAATCACATCAAGAAACCAGGAGCTTGGAGACATGGTGGGTAGAGAGAATCAAGAATACTCATCCTTGGGAGAGAAGGGGCAAAGACAGCACTTTTCCCCTCTGGTCTCAGAAGAACTTTTCCATGTTCCTGCCCCTCATCAGTATTGCTGCCCTGGTCTTTGTGGTGATACAGGGTAAGTCTTTAATTAGGAAATTAGCATAGGATCGGAGATATTGTAGCTTGAGGAGTTATTCACCTAGCAGTGTCATTCCAGCTGTACAGAAGTCCCTTTCCACTCCTTCCAGATGTAAGACACTACCCAAGAGCAGCGAACCACATAACTCATGTCATTCACTCTGTAAACTGATTAGGCAGAAATCTCTAGACATGAATTTCTTAATGTGAACAGCTCAAGAAGAAGACACGTAGAGGCTAAGGTGAGTGGCTTAGGCTTACATATGGGTTGAGTTCCTGTACAGCACAGACATAAGGCTTGGGTTTGAGCTTATCAGTGGTGGGTGTAGATTTTAGACCTACTGTCAGGGTTTATCAGTAGGATGGATAGAAGCTAATGGAGGGACAAAGCTTCTTCCTTAAATTGGAATACCATTGGTAGTGGCCAAGTCACAGCATTAGATAGAGCGTTTACAGGGCCAGAGAGAGGGCCAGAGTATAACTATACACAGCTTTGCTCTTTCCGCTTCTGATAGTTTGTATTATAGTGTTTATTTCCTTTCACAACTGGAAGTTTTTGAAAGTATCCTTTCAGTGAATTTAAATTCTAAGGCAGCATAAAATTGTGGAAATATTTGCACACACATAAACACATACACACATTTACACACCCCACACGTTGGCCCTAAAGAAGTGTGGAGAAATGATGAGCTAGAAAACTTTGAGACCATTAGCAGCCATACGATAACAATGACAACAGTTGTTTGTGGAGCACTTGGTATGTGCCGGTCACTTACTAAGTAGTTCACTCATTTCATCTTTGCAATAACCCTAGAAGCCAGTACCATCATTGTTTTCATCTTACAGCTGAGTAAACTAAGGTTCAGAGAGCATGTTATAAAGAGCAGATTAATTTCCACAAGTAAATTTTAGATCAGAATCCAAAGGTTCATGGCTTGTGCCCCAAACCACCATGTAAGAATAACAGGGGTCACGAGGGGAGGGGAGACCCTGTAGCAGCAAAGCAGCATCATGAGGTAGGATGCTAACAACCTTCTAGTCACTGGCAGGGTAGCCACCTGGTTCTGAGGCTTATCTCCATGACCCTGTGTATCTTTTCAACTCTCCATCTGGGCAAACACATATTAGAGCTCCCATCGAAAGATGCTATTTTATTAACTCAAAACCCTGACTTTCCATTAATTTCATGATCATAGCTAGAGAAATGTGAATAAGTGAAGGTCCTCAATAGAAAGACAGCCCAGAAAGACTTGAAGGGACCCTTCAAAAGGAATCTTGGTGCACAGTCTCTGAGTCATAACAAGACACCCCCAGCATCAAACTTTACTCCAGGGTTTCAGGGTGACTTACAGTAATTCTCTTTCTTTCCATGTTTCCTCCCCTCCTTATCTTTTTCTGTTTCTCCCTCTCACACATTTGGTCTTCCTCTCTTAATTCTGTGTTCTTCTTTTGTTTCCTTATTTCCTTCTCCTGAAATGTTGATGTCTGCTACTCTGCTGTCCTTAATCCACTCCTCTCTGTCTCTCTCCTTACCAATGACTTTCCATGCTCTTAATTCTATGACCCCCGTCTATGATTCTCTCATATTCCCATGTATCTCTCTCTTTCTGTTTATCACTGACCACTGACTTTGTCTTGCTCTCCCTGTTCTCTGTCTCTGTTTCATGGTCAGTGATATTCTCTCTCTCCCTCTCTCTCTCTTTCCCTGTCTCTCTGTTTTGCTGTCTCTGCCTCTCCTTCTCTGTCTCTTGTTTCTTTTCTATGCAGGGACCCAGATCCTGGATCATGGCAAATGTCAGCCACCCTTCTGAATTTGTCCTCTTAGGCTTCTCCTCTTTTGGTGAGCTGCAGGTTCTGCTGTATGGGCCCTTCCTCACACTTTATCTTCTTGCCTTCACGGGAAACACGGTCATCATAGTCACGGTCATAGCCAACACCTACCTACATACTCCCATGTACTTCTTTCTGGGTAACTTTTCCCTGCTGGAGATCTTGGTGACCATGACTGCAGTGCCCAGGATGCTTTCAGACCTGCTGGTCACCCCCAAAGTCATTTCCTTCACTGGCTGCATGATCCAGTTCTACTTCTACTTTTCCCTGGGCTCCACCTCCTTCCTCATCCTGTCAGACATGGCCCTTGACCGCTTTGTGGCCATCTGCCACCCACTGCGCTATGACACTTTGATGAGCTGGGCTGTGTGTGTCAGGCTGGCAGGGGCTGCCTGGGCAGCTCCTTTCCTAGTCATGGTGCCCACTGTCCTCTCCCGGGCTTATCTCAATTATTGCCATGGCAACATCATTAACCACTTCTTCTGTGACAATGCACCTCTGCTACAGCTATCCTGCTCAGACACTAGCCTGCTGGAATTCTGGGACTTCATTATGGCCTTGGCCTTTGTCCTTAGTTCCTTCCTGGTGACCCTCACCTCCTATGGCTATATCGTGACCACTGTGCTGAGAATCCCATCTGCTAGTGGACGTCAGAAGGCTTTCTCTACGTGTGGGTCCCACCTCACCCTGGTCTTCATTGGTTATAGCAGCACCATCTTCCTTTATGTCAAGCCTGGCAAAGCGTATTTTGTGGAAGTCAACAAGACCATAGCCTTGGTGACATCGGTCCTCACCCCCTTTCTCAATCCCTTTATCCTTACCCTCCGCAATGAGACAGTCAAGGCAGTGCTACGGGGGCAGATGCAGAGGCTTAAAGGCCTCCACAAGGCATTATGATGAGCCTGAGGAATCTGGCCAACTTCAGTCAAGCAGGTCTATACGCAGAGGAGGCAGAGTACCAGGTTGGGTAGGAAGATCACTGCTGAATTTCTTCAGGTTGTTTCCTCTGTGCTTCTGCATGATAACTACAGTGAGTCCTCAGTGCTCAGTGTCTGGTTCTCACAGACCACCATGGAGGTACTCCCCACACTGACTGGCAGCTACAAGAACTCTGAAAGTAGCTCAGAGCCTGGGGGACCAGAAGTAAGACTTTCAGTACATGGGCTTTCCACTCAAGGACAGCAGCAGGAAGTGTTTTCTGATCAAGAGATATTATCCAGCCCAGGAGTGTGGGTGTGTGTATAAAATTCCTGAAAGCTTTGGGATGAAACATCAGCTCCAATGCCCCTCCCTCCCAACTATAATCTGAAATTTTAAAAGCCCTCCAGTTGGAGTGCCTGGGTGGCTCAACTGGTAAAGCATTGACTCTTGGTTTCAGCTCAGATCCTGATCTCATGGGTCCTGAGATTAAGCCCTGTCTCAGGCTCTGCACTCAGCGGGGAGTCTGCTTCAAGATTCTCTCCCTCTGTCACTCCCCCCACCTCTTTCTATTAAAAAAAAAAAAAAGCCCTCCTGTTACTTTGACCTCAGACTCATGGTTTTTTTCTTAGCTTTCACCTATCCTACATTTTCTTTTTCTTTCTTTAAAAATATTTTATTTATTTATTTATTTGAGAGAGAGAGCATGAGCCAGGGAAGGGAGAGGGAGAAGCAAACAAGGGAGAGGGAGAAGCAAACTTCCCTGCTGAGCAGGGAGCTCGATGCAGGGCTTGATTTCAAAACCCTGGGATCATGACCTGAGCTGAAAGCAGACACTTAACTGATTGAGCCACCCAGGAGCTCCAATTCTGGATTTTCTAAACACCCCCAATTGAAAATATTCTCCTATGGAGTGCCTGGGTGGCTCAGTCAGTTATGCATCTGACACTTGATCTCAGCTCAGGTCAGGGGTGTGAGTTCAAGCCTCAAGTTGAGCTCCAAGCTGGGTGTGGAGCCTACTTAAAAAAATACATATATTCTGCCAAATTGTTTCTGCAAATACACTTTAATTTAGAAAACTACATTTCCCAGTAAACTACAATGGCTTCACTCATCAAGGGAGTACTCCTAGTGCCACTTACTTTAAGACAGCAAAAACTACTAATTTACCACAACTGTCAAGATTTTTACAAGTCTACTATGTGGAAATAAACAAGGCAGGAAATTGTGGGCTCATTTGGTGGATACAGATTGTCTAGCTTTGGAGACGTAGCTCGCTTAATGGTCCGTTGGTTCTCATTATGTACTTCCAGTATCACCTCAGGTTAACCCCTTCTCAAGAGACCAGGTGCCCTTTCCTCTGACTTTCTGAAAAGTTCATTTGTTTCTTGCTGAGGTGCCCTTTACCCAAATCAGAGGATGTCTTTAGGTTCCTAGTTTCAGCTTCTGGTTGCAAGTCTTGTGTCTCCTCCAAGGACACATCACAGCAATGACTCTGATGTTTGCTATTGCTGTTGCTCAACTGATTTATTTTCTCCAGTTATGCTCTGCTCACAACCTTGAAGAGTAAATATTTGTAGAATAAATGGAAGAAGGTAAAAATAATTTTACTGATAATAATTTACCTTTATATATACATGTACATATACCAACGGACAACTAAGTAAGCCACATCTCCAAAGCTAGACACTTACATGTACATGTATATTATATACATATATGTGTGTGTGTGTGTGTGTGTGTGCATTATTCACACTTTACAAACCACTTTATACATGTTTTCCATTTGGTTTTGCCCTCGATAATTCAATTAAATAAAGATTCACTGATCACTCACCATGAGCAATTCACTCTGCTTAGCACTGGCTATTAAAGATCAAAGAAATGTGGATTCTAACTTCAAAGTTATTTCTCCATCTGTGAGACAGAGGAAAAGCAACAATGAATTCTAGCATATTTTGATAAGGGTTTCTTCTACTTTTAACAAGTGCCATGAGAGCCCAGAAGGGAAATGCTAATTCTTGGGAGGCAGCTGGGCAGCGTTTCTGACTCACTAAGGAATAGGGGAAGTATAGTTGAGAAAAAAAAAAAAGAATAGGTCAAAGTGATGGCAGAACTACAATCGAATCTGGTTCTTCAAACTTCTTTTCCATCTCTCCATCTTCAAAAATTCTTCTTCCAGCTTGATCAAAGTTGGGTTAATTAAAAGTTGGAATCTCCAGGATCTGAAGCCACTCTGTGTAGACTCCTCCAGCCTCTTATTCACTGTAAATCCATCCAGTTCTCATCAAGTGTATACACTTGTAATTGCAATAATTCTAGTAACTTCTTCATAACAATAGTTGTATGTTTAATATCCATCACTTGAAAGAAACATACTGTCAGAAAGCTAATATAGCTTCAGTGTCATTTTTTAAGGTTTGTGTTTCATTTATCATAATAGTATCCACAAACATTTGAAAGACAGCAAATAACACTTGTACATGGAAGAAATATTTTTATTCAGTCCATACATAACGTTAATTGCCTGGTAGATTCACACTTCCTTTGCTACACACGTTACCCCCACCCCCACCCACTTGCTATCTGAAAGTAGAGCATTCCTATGAAAACTTTCTTAAGTAGAGCTGGCATAAAGCAAAGAAACAATTACCGTTCATTTGTATGAAAAAATTTTTGAGCATTCCCAGATGCAAAAAATAATCTCTTAGGCTTTTCTGATACCTTAGGACACATTTTGCCAACAGATGCTCAAAATAAATTGAGATAAAGCACAGATGCTCACTCAGTTCAAATCTCCGGCAGCTTAATGCTGAGCTGCGGAGTGTGGCTTCCGGGGAAGGAGTTCGGTGGCACCACGTTCACTGCCTGGAGTGTGCGCTACACTGTAACAGCTCGCTGCAAACAAATGCTGATGCTAGTTTCACTTTTCACCTTTTCTCATCAAAGTGAAACTCCTCTCCCAATTCCTTTAAGTTAGTGAAAACAGCTACCAACATAGGTCTTTTGTAAAAGCGAAATGGTGCAATGCAAACTTGCAAAAAGCAAGGGATGCTTGTAATACCATGTTTCCCAGGAGGTGGGAACAATTGATTTTGTTGTTAGTCTACATCAGGTCATTTGATAGAAGGTCATTTGATAGAAGGTAACAGCCTTCTCACTCCACACAAATAGCTTTCAATAGAACATAATTGCAGAGGGGTAGGAGGACAAGAAAGATTATAATACCCAGAACTGATTTAAATATAGGTAGAAACAGTGGCAGGATTCCATGACTCTACAACGCCTGCCCTACCCCAAGGAACCCTCTGTTTGTCTGGCATTCCAGCCCCAGAAATACCATGTTCTAGTAAGCAACCTTTAGAAATACAGGGTTCTGAATGGCTAACGTAAGAAGCAGTTGTCATATTTGTGAATTCCAACGGAAGCCAAAAAACAGATTTATTTCTTACATTTCGGAGGACAAGGGAGAAGAAATTAAGAGTATGGAAGTTTTGATGAGGGAAGATAAAGGGATTGAATCATTTTTTAAATAAAAGTCAGGCTTGGGTCCTGCAGCATAAAGGACCTGCATACATGGAATTTCAGAATTTTGGTAACGTGTAAAACCCTGTAAGGCCAAGTTAGAAAATTTCAATGTTGTCTATAGAGGACCATGTTCACATCAATCTAGTTCACCAATTCTTTAAGCTTTCAATTTCCTAATGTAAATATGTTTCTTGCAACAATGCCTCAGAGATACTGAAGAAAAGAGGCAGTGGTCCAGTGGTCTGCTGGTAAATGTTTAACCACCTCTCTACTTGGAGCATTTACTGACCTCTAGCATTTGCCAATTTCTCTGGTGTCAATTTTACACCCAGCCAGTCCAGTTTCAAACTACTAATACCACACAAACAACTTCAGCAGCATAGATAAAAGTAAAATGTAGTGAAACAATTAGGAGTTTTGAATTTTTATTAACTTTGTTTTTAACATAATCTGCTTGATGGTAAGTTTCTACTATTTAAATTTAATAATCGTTCTGTTACATTCTTGAAAACTTAACAATCAGTTCTCAAGAGGGCTCCAGGGCATCACTGTAGCACTCCTCCTCTGGGTGTTCCCTTAGATCCTGTTCCCCATCCAACCCAGCATCTTATTCATTCTCTTTCCCTTGAGTCAGATATATGCCAAGTCCTATAGAAGCAAACCCCATGGACTTGTCCTTTAACAGAACTATTCCTAAGCTCTTTCTGAACTTAGGTCATGTTCAAAGCTGCCAGCAATAAAATTCCAGCACTGAAGGGAAATAGTACCTTTTGTGAATGCAGTATAATTGCCCTACCATGCAAAGGTTTCCACATCACTGCCCTCTGTACCCACTCCCAAGTTTGTTGTAGAACAGTTGTGTCCTGTGATTTCAGGGAGCGGAGCATCCTTCAGAGGACACTTACAGATTCCCCAAGAGACTTGGATCTGATTTGTGAAAATATCTGTGATCACTCTCCAGAGTCATTCATTAATTCCATCCCCCTGTGCTTACGTTGCCCATACAATATGCCATTTTTATGTCTACATTATCTTACGTATCAGTTACTTCTCTCTGGAATTCACATTTCCCCTTCTCAGCCTGTGAAGCTGTTCTCTATACTTCAAAGCTCAACTCAAATGATACCGTGTTTGAGAATACTTTCGATTTAACCAAAGAAACGCAAACATTCCCTCCCTGTATTCCCAGAGTGCTTTGCATATTTCAGTCATGAACACAGTTTTGTTTTTCCACAAGAAATGCTCCTCAAGTTAGGTACATATCTTTGAATCTCCTGTGCCTAGAACATAGTAGATGTTCAATAAATGCTGCTGTCTTTAGTAATGAAGTTTGCAGATGAATTTGGAATATGAATAAATATTTCAACCTAAAACACGAAATTCATCCTCGTCGGTAGTAACAGAAGTGGAGCAAACAAGGCATGAGAAGAACTTAATACCACTGTACTCTATCCCAGTTAGTTGCCAAAACTAGTACCACAACCGGCCTTAAGACCCCATAACAACAGGGACCAGAGGAGGCAATGTGGATGGTGAGAGATCTAGAAATAGTTCCCTGGTGACATCTCACTCTAATATTTTCTAGGGGAATACGTCACCATCTTCACCTACTTGCTAGTCTGTCTGTTAACTCAAATTTGTAGAATTTGGAGAACGGGCAAACATTAAGAGTCACACTGAGGCTGGACATAGGGTTTCATCTTAAAATTGAGACCACCTCAGCAAAGAAAGGGGCTGCCTCACAGCTGGGAGTGCGCCATCCCTAGACTTGGTTCCACCAGGGCCTCTCTACCACCCTGAGAAGTGTGCTGCACAGGGGATGCCTGCACTCAGGGGAGGTGTGCCTGGGTGGCCCACGCACTCCCTTGCAATCCCAAGAGGCAATGATTTAGTCACATCATGACTCTAAACCTGGGGAGACTTAACTACACCCACTTTGACTTAGAACAGGTGCCCTTAAATTCCTTCCAGTAAGATGGAAAAGTTTGTCATCAGTATTTTCTGGGTTACATCTATCTAGGAGCCTCATCTGACATTATGCACACCCAGGGTCCCTGTCACATTAAGACAAATGCACAGAACCGAAACATTTCCAGGTCATGTCCCCACAGGATTTGCACAGCGAATCAGAGGCTGGACCACTGGCCTAAAGTCTCTCTGGAAGCTTAAAGTCAGACTAGGATGAAAATCTTGGGGCCTAAATCCTGGTTACTGTCTCCAAAAATAGGCCCTGGGATGAAACTCCTCAAGGAAGGGGGCTCCTCCAGTGCCCTTCGCAGTGTTGACAATGAGACAAGGACTTCCTTACACAATTTCCTGATTGAATCTTCCACCAGCAGACTGTCTAGGTCAGTGCTCCTCAAATATTAATGTGCACGTGACTCATCCAGGGGTCCCATGAAAATGCAGATTCTGATGCAGCGGGTCTGGGGTGGGGCCCGAGATTCTGCATTCTGTATTAGCAGAGATGCCAAAGGTGTGCCAAGGACCTCACTTGGGGGAGCTGGGGACCACAGGCAAGTTTGCTGGGAATGTCATGCCTATGTGATGCTGTGTGATGGGGTGATTACTGTGGAGGCCTGAGGCTAGCTACGCCTTCCCAATCTGACCAGAGATCTCACTGCTAAGACAACGCAATGAAAAAGAGGCAATAGATGGCTGCAGACTGTTGATTATGTTTAATTTTTAAGGGAGTGTGCAGAAATGAGAGAGTAGCAGCAGGAAGGAGACTCTCAGGAGGAACATCGGAGTGGATTTGTGTGCTGATTATTTTAGGAGGAGAAGCTGAAGGAAAGCGTTTGCATATCAGAAGGAGATAATTGCTTCCCATTTAGTTCTTCAGTTTCTCACAAAGTTTTCGAGGAGAGTAGGTAATTAGTCCCTTGAGGGGTGGAGGAGCAAAAGTTCTCAAGATGAAAAACTGTTTTCCCTGCTGGCCTTACGGCAAAATCAAAAGTATCTGCCCCCTTATGGAGAGGTCCACAAATGAGAATGTGTCCAATTGCAATTAAAAAAAAAAAGGCTTGGGGCCGCCTGGGTGGCACAGCGGTTAAGCGTCTGCCTTCGGCTCAGGGCGTGATCCCAGCATTACGGGATCGAGCCCCACATCAGGCTCCTCCGCTATGGGCCTGCCTTCCTCTCCCACTCCCCCTGCTTGTCCCTCTCTCGCTGGCTGTCTCTATCTCTGTCAAATAAATAAATAAAATCTTTAAAAAAAAAAAAAGGCTTAATTGGAGGTCAAACTCCCTGGTCATAACCAGAGATGCATGCCTCTGGGTGGCACATCCCTGGACGTTTCCCCCTCCCTCACCCCTTACCTCACAGCTGTGGCTCTGTGGGGTGGCCCCTACACTGGCCTATCCACACTGCACATAAGGACCAGGACCCCTCCTCTAGATACCCTGTGGGCAGAGCTAGCTTCAGAAGTAGGAGGAAGTTTGCATTTACTCTTTGTCCTGTTCTGCAAATCCCAGCCCAGTCCAGATTCAAGCTGGTACAAGAAATCAGACACTAGAGCTATTCCCACTCCCACCATCTCCCCCTAACTTCCTAAACCATTCCCAGATTGCCAGGGAAAGCCTTCCCTCCACAACTCCAGTCCCACTCCATTTCTTCCTTCTCAGCTGGCTTCCACCATCTTTGCTTTATCACCAGGGCCTCTGGTAACCTCCTGTCCAGGCTGCTTCCAGGAAAGCCAACCTCAGAGGGCCCTTCCTCTGGAGATGGCTCTAAGATTCTATAGGATAAGAGAGGTATTAGCACTTGTAAAGAGGAAGGTAGCCAGTCTGGGAACAATGATCTAGCTTTCCCTTCTTTCTTGAGTGTACCAGAAGGATAAAGTTTAGGCCTGGGGCTCTCATGACCTCTCTGTGTAAGGGGCTGAGAAAGTGGCCCCCGAGGAGTCATTTCTGTTTAAAAGCAAGAGATTTGGAGGGGCTGGACAGGAGCAGGGGCAGCCTGGGTATAAGCAGTGCTTCCACTTCAGGAGCAATCCCAGACGATGGGTCCCAACGGGAGGCACAAAGTTTTTCTATTTGGGGGAAGCCAGCCCTCTCTGCTCTTCTCAAACTCCCACTTTCAGAACTCGATCCTGGATTCTGAAGCTAGTTCATGAGAAAGAAATACACCCCCCAAAAAGTTGCAGACAAATAAATGAAAAGGAAAGTAAACAAAAGCATACAGCCAGACTGGGAAGGAGAGATTTTAATAACACATTTTTATAATAAGAGCCACATTTACTGAGTTTTTCTGTGTACCAAAGCCTGGACTGAGAGTTTTATTTGGATAACCTCTTGGTTGATATTATCATACTGTTTTCACTCCAAAGCTCCTTCAAAATCATCTATTCCTTGTCTATCTCAGGCTCACAGATACTTGCCTTTGAAACATTCAGATGATGTGAGCTCGTTAGCTCTCTGTAGTGAGCAGACTTCCGTGGGGGTGAGGGAGCAGGAGAGACTGAGAAGAAGGAGACTGAGGAGCTCCAGTGTGGGCAGTGGAGGGTCCTTACTCCTGTGACTTAATAGCTGCTCTTGGGCCTTCTCATCTGTGGGCTGCTGCATCTTTCAAGAGGAGCCTTTTGGTCATATCTTCAATGACCTCCTTGACCTTCTCATTCCGGAAGGTGAAGATGAAGGGATTGAGGAAAGGGGTCACCACTGCAGTCATCAGAGCCACCACCTTGTTGAGGTGTGTGGAGAGGCCCTTGCCTGGCCTCACATAGATGAAGATGGCACTGCCATAGCCCAGAACCACCACAGTGAGGTGGGAGGCACAGGTGGAAAAGGCCTTCCGGCGCCCAGAGAAGGAGGGGATGTGCAGCACCGTGGCCACAATGAGGATGTAGGACACTACGATCAGCAGCATGGTGGCCAGCACAAAGAGCAAGGACAGGAAGAAGTCCATGCGCTCAATGTGGTGGGTATCAGAGCAGGAAAGCTTGAGAAGTGGGGCAGAGTCACAGAAATAGTGGTCTATGATGTCAGGGCCACAGAACCATAGCTGTGTTTTCTGTAGGGTGGGAGAGATGATGGAGAGGAAGCCGACCACCCAGCAGACCACCACCAGCTTCACACACACTGGACCATTCATGATGGTTGGGTAGTGCAGAGGGCGGCAGATGGCCACGTAGCGATCAAAGGCCATGACTGTTAGAATCAGGAAGTTGGTGGAACCCAAAGAGAAGTAAAAGAAAGACTGGGTGAGGCACTCGGCCAGGGAAATGGTCTTATGAGTGGATAGCAGGTCTGCCAGCATCCTAGGAACCACAGTGGAAGTGACCAGCATCTCCAAGAGGGAGAAGTTGCAGAGGAAGAAGTACATGGGTGAGTGGAGGCGGGCATCAAGGCATATGAGGGTGATAATGGCCAGGTTCCCCAGTACTGTCAGCACATATATCGATAGGATGAAGGCAAACAGGAGGATCTGGAACTCATGGAGATGTGAAAATCCCAACAGCACAAATTCCCTGATGACACTGAAGTTACTCATTGCACTTGATGCCAGTTCTCTGTACTACCTGTGAGAAGCCAGGAAATCTTAGTGGGAAGTTTCCAACAACCCCTGTCTTGACTATGCTCCCTGATGGCTGGCCTGACTCCCCAAGCATACTAACCCATATGCATGGTAAATCCCAGAGTCTAGGAGTTGGACATCTCCACATGATCAACACTCCTAAACTCTTCCTCTATTGTATTCCATTATTCATCATTCCATTCAGTGCATTTGTTAAGCTCCAACTCTGTATCAGAGATTTGGTGGGTCTGATAAATACTTCCTAACTCCCATATTTAATGATCATTCCATCGTAATAATACTTGCTATTAGCTGGGTTCTTTCCATGTGCCCAGAATTGTGTTAGGTATCTCATACATTACTTCTCTTCATCTTTTGTGCTCAAAATCATCTTCCCTGTGGTCACTGTAACATTTTAGGCTAAAAATAACCCATTTTTAAAATTGTTTCCACCCTTGACTACAAGGACTTCCAAGTTCTCCAACAGTTCTCATCTTTCCTTGTCTGGCTCCTGGTCCTCCTAAATATGGATATCACCACATTTCTTTTTCTTCTTTTATCTATTCTCTCCTTCAGAAATCTTGCTTCTTGAGTGATCTTGAAAATGTAAATGAATCTCAAATCTGCATTCTTGTTCTCAACCCACATCTCTGACTACCTGCTGACCACCACAGTGTACTCACCATGTATAAAAATATGCACATAATCCTCCCCTCCCCCCAAGCCAGCATCATGTTCATGGTTCCCCAAACACCCAGCCATTCAGGCTTGTCACCTGGAAGGAATCAATAGTTTTTTGGTTTTCCCTTCCTTCTTCTAAGACACTTGAACAACCATCCTTAGAAAAATTCTTTAAACCACACACCTTTCTTTTTTCCATAGCCCCCAAGTTCAAGAATTTGTCTTCTCTTAATCATTGCAACAACATTCTTCTCTTTGGTGGGGAGGGGCAGAGGGACAGAGAGTGAGACCATATTTAGCAAGCTCCACACCCAATGCAGAGCCCAATACAGAGCTCAATCTCACAACCCTGAGATCATGGCCTGAGCTGAAATCAAGAGTTGGATGCTTAACCAACTGAGCCATCCAGGTACTCCTGCAACAGCATTCTCAATGGCTTTCATATTTGTAGCTTTCTCTATATCCAACCTATGCATACACTATTATATTTATGTTTCTAAAGTGTTATTCCACAGGCCGTTTTTTTTTTAATAATCTGAGGCAATGTAATTTCATTTATACATTACTCTCAAAATCAATTAATCAAACTAGCTAGCCATCTACCTCCATATAGAAAAAGGCTACCAGGATGTATTTTAAATTATTAACAGTGGCTATCTTGAATGTGGATTATAGGCAGTTCAATGTATATCTATATTTATATCAATCTTTATCTTGCTTGTTTTCTAAATTCCTTTTCTTTTAAATGTATATTTCTTCAATGACCAGGAAAAAAAAAAAAACCAAACTTTTTTCAACACCAACAAGATCTCTTCCTTCTCTTGTCTGCTAAGTCAAGAACACACTCCCCCTGGCAATCCCAGCCTTGCATAGCTTTACCCACCTACCCCTCCAGCCTTACCCTCACCTCTTTCTTTCCACACACTTAATGCTATCACCAGACTGGACCACTTGCTAGTCTCCAAATGTTAATTCCACCCTGTTTTGACAAATTTTTCCTTATTGTTCTCTACGCTTGGAATATCCTTCCTGCCTTCTTCACCTGACAAATTCTTGCCTACCCCCTTCAGGGACTGTCTCAAATGTCCCTCCTTTATGAAGCTTCATCCCCCATTCAGATGTGCACTCATTCTTCCTGGAATTCCTAACTGGGGAAGTTAGCATGTCTGCCTTGCATTTTAGTTATCCTTGCACCAGCCTTATTCCAAACACTTGTTTCTTAGTGGCAGTGCTCTCTTTTCCTCTTTACAGCCTCACAATACCTAGCAACATCTGACACAATGTAAGTACTTAGTAAATTTTAATTAAACAAATTAAAATGCACTGGTTTCTGTGCTGTGACAAGGCTGGGAGATGGTGACGATCTCTACATCACGGGTGATAAAAAGTGGGGCTCAGGATATTTAAAGATCTCAATCCTGAGTCTTACTGTTCATAAATGTACATTTGGGATTTGAACCCAGAATTTTCTAACTCCAATACTTATTTGTTTAGAGTAACCACAATGCCAACTCCAATACTTATTTGTTTAGAGTAACCACAATGCCAACTCCAATACTTATTTGTTTAGAGTAACCACAATGCCAAATATATGGAATCTTCAAAATTCTCAAACACCAGTGCCATATCAATTTCAGGATCCATAGCCTATTGCTTAGGTCTGCCAATGGAGAAAGTATTTAATAAATGGTAAATTAAGGAATGTATTAAAGAGTAAATTTCCATGATCAGCTGTTGCCTACCAGTGATGAGTTAGAGGCAGGGAGAGTGTCCCTTTTCTCGCAGAAAGGATCTAACCTGGGTCTCTAACACTATGGGACCAGTTAGAGGTTCAGCCCTCAGTCCTCCATGTCTTCTGGGGGGGTAACAGGGGAGGGCAGGCCCTCAGGAGGCTGCTACTCCTCCACTACCACTTCCCTGAATGTGATCTCTTCCTACGCGGCCCCATACTGATGTGTATCACACTATGTGGGTGTCATAAATGCCTGAGCAAGAATGAGAAATTCAACCCATGGGCCTATTCTGGTTTATTCGCCATCACTGCCGCTTGAAGAGTTGTATATTTCTTACCTGACAGACGTTTGTGACATAGCATCCAGAAGTTCCACAGTCTAAAACACTTGAAGTCCTGGAATCAGAGGTCAAAGAGTTGATTCAGGGTGACTCTGGAGTCAGGAATACTCCATTCAGTGCAGCAGGCTTTACTCTAACCCTAGCTAGCTGACATCCTTTGCAAACGGGCTTCCAGCACAGCCACCATTATTACACCCTCCCACCAACCCATTTTGCCTTCCTCACCCCAACCTCTTACCAGCCTACTAGACATTTCATCTTAGACTTTTCTCTTCCTATTCAAGATTTTGCCTCCCCCACTCAGCTTGGATGACTGGTGCCTGGCTATTTATCCATCATACACTACCATTCCCTTCATGTTGCTTCCAGACTCTGGGCCACCACTCCCCCATTTCCAACTCAGCCATCTGGCCCACAGCTCAGGACAGACCCCCTGGAGTATGTTTTAGAACCTGATGTACTTACTGAATAATTTTACATCACAAGTTTTTATTTGTCAAAACTGATTGTTTAATATAAGCAAAAATTCACATAAAGTTCAACATGAATGTACAACTAGCTTTCCTCTGTATCAGGATCTTCTGCAGAGCAGATTTTCCTCAGTGCAGCCTCTGCAGTACCCTCTGGAACATCCTGCTTCCTCCCTCACTGCACAACACATCCTCTCTCAGGCCCAGGGGTCCTGCATCCCCTGGTGCAGGAAAACTCAGCTTCTCCAATTAGGAGAAAATACGGCGCTCCATCAAAACAGGCCAAAGGTAGCCTTAGCTATTGCAAGGTAGACTGGCCAATGCTTTGGTTGGCCATTTAGCACATGCTTTGGACTGGGCTAACATTATCTGTACTTGATAGTCTGGACTCCCTGGTGTGTTCTGTTTCCCTCACACATTCCTGGTAAAGATTCTCTCTGGTAAGATATCCTGTTCATCTCTATCCAAATCCTTCATATTGTAGGTTCTGTTGTTCAGATCTCTGTTACAGTGTCAACTAGCAGAGAACTCACCTGTCTCCATGTAACAGCCCTCTAGAGACTTGAAACCCGTTTGAAAGCCCCCTCCTTGTTATGCATTTTACTGTCTCACCACATCAACCTTCTCAATTCTTCTGACTAAATTATCCCTATGCTTTTTGACTTTTGAACAACTTTCCCACCCCAGAAATAACTCTGTTTTTAATAATTGGTAATACAGAGGGGTTAGAAGTACCATCACCATGATTGTTTGTAGGAGTGTTTGGTCACCAGTGTCCTGGGACATTCCAACTTTCTCAAGCGAATGAAAGCACAGGGACCAGGAGTGGGACAGAGGGGTGAGCAGGGAAAGTAACTGAGTATCCCCTTGAGGTCCACAGGACACCTGCAAGGGCAGGTGACAGAGGGAGGACACAGAGTAAACAGCACACGGGCAAGCAGACCAGTGGGGAGCAAGAATTTAAGGCTCAAAAAGAAGACAGACATGCATCAAGAAGGAACATAAACAGAGCTTCTCCTGAACCCAGGTCTCTTAGGGAGGGGCAGAAGGAGTGGAGTAGGACAGAAGACCATTAGGTCTTTCCCAAGAAGGAGAACAGAATGGGACCAATGCAGGGAGAGGAGTCCTGTCATGAGATTCATTGCTGCACCCAAATCAGCAATAGCACAGTGAGCAAGAGGACACAGGCAACTCAAATCATTCATCCATTCACTCATTCATTCAGGAAAATCTGATTAACAGCACCCGATACTGTTGGTGTTCAAGGGATACAGTGGTGAACAAAATAGTCCCATGTGTTACGGCCAAGTCGGAAAAAGTAAATAAGTTTAAAATGACAATCCATGACAAATGCTGTGAAGGCAATGAAAGGGCTCTGAAAGAGACTGAGGGGAAGATAGGGAACTTACTAGTGATAGGTCCCATCCTGCCACCCAGGTTCAGATGCAGGACTCAGGAGGAGTGGGTGGCACCCAGAGGACAACAAGGCAAGTATAACGTATTGAATGGAGCCAAGAGGTCCCTCTCAAACTGCAGGCACAGTTTCCAAACCTAGGACCTCTGGGGGCAGTCCACAGTAAACAAAGATAACACAACAGCAGGATGGATGCACTCTACCCTATCTGGGCCCCTCTCTGGTATCCCCTTCCTCCTGCTCTTTAGGTACTACTGGGGGCCAACCTGAAACCAAAAGCCTCCAGTTCTTCTCAGTACCGATGGTGTGCTGCAGCAGGGTTGAATAGAAGCATGACAGTGGTTCCCAAGGAGCAGCTGTCTCCATTGGGGCCTTTGGGCACCTCCCAGCACCATACTCAAGTTTGAGAAATGTGAGCTCCAGGGACGAGGCAGTCAACCGTGAGTCCACAGGGGTCTCCTGGGGGACCCTGACAGCTCTCTCTCACTTTCTCCTATCTCCTGTCGGCACAGAGCTCAGTGTGCCCCAACAGCCCTGGATCTGGGCTCTGGGGTGAGGAGAAGAGAGAGTGAGGGCAAGGAGCTGGGCACCGGTTGCTTTAGACACAGACAATGCAGGAACAAAAACATTGAGCTAAGGGTTCTCCTTACCTCTGGTCACCCCAGAAGGAAAAACAGGGTCCAAAACAGAGAGGCTGACATAGTAAAAACATTTCTTTAAGAAAATAGGAATCACCAGGACCTGAGCATCAATATATGGGGACGGGGGGTTCACTCTCCTGCCTAAGAATGATCTCATAGCATCTTCTCTCAGGGCCTCAGTCTGCCCACGGATAGCAGGGGACTCAAAATCTAAATGTACATTCCTGAGTTGGTTATGGAAGGAGAGAAACCCCTTGAAGAAGGAATCGTGGCCATGGTTAACAGAGAAAGAGATTAACTGAAGCCAAAATGAAAAATTGAGGACCTGTTTACAATTATGAAATGGTAATTATACATATGCACACACACATACTATTTGTGATTTTGTATATTACATAGATTTATGAAGAAATGAAAAAATATGACAAAGAAACACTTAATAGAGTTATGTTCCACTGTTGTGAATACCAAAGCCAAAGGGATTGTGTATCTCTTTATCAGCAAGACCAGCTTCCCTAACTTCTCCACCAACCTACGGACACACATCACCTCCAGTGCCTAAGGACTCAGGTAATTACATAGTCCTTTTCCCTTGTCACTTGCTCTTCTCTCTCATAGCAATAGCACCTTTATCATATGCTTCCTACAGGCATTGTATCATTTGATTTTTTCAGCAACACTGTGAGTAGCTGTTATTGGGGTCTTCATTTCCCTGCTGATGGGACAGAGGAAGCCCTTACTCCAGGACATACACCTAAAGTTAGTGGTGACTGGGTTTGAACCCCAAATTGCAGAGAACAGGTGATCTTTGATTTGTGTACTTTAGACTTTTGTAGCACATGACCTTGTGCACATTCTATGCTGACATACCTAATTCACCTTTCACACTATCAAATTCACATATCTGCTCATCTATGATATTTCAAGTATCACATAGAGCATCCCCTGCCACCTAACAATTCAGTTTTGTCTGTGCTATTATTTAAGTTTTTTAATGAAAAATACTAAAAAGTGAAAAAGGAAAACTGAAAAGTAATGACGTCTGTGTTTTTCTTAAAAAGTGTAAATCTCATATATGTAATCAAACAAAACAAAGTTGGTTATCATCAGGCAGAGTAAGGAGACATCTTTTAGCCTCAATCCATAGTTCACTGACCATAAGCTGGTTAACTGTATGTTCAAATATAAGAGAAAAGAACAAAGCTAAATAATATTTTAGAAATCCTGAGATGCATTATCTGAACCAGGATAGATCAGGTAGAAATAGTTTAAGAGCAGACAGTATCTTTTTTAGGTGAATTCATCAATAGAAGTAGAAAGGGAAGAAGACATCACACTAAAAATGTGCTGAGATGAACACAGGAAAAACCAGAACCATGAGCTTAATTGGAGATACATACTGTGTATATGTATTTTCTTAAGTCTGAAATCAAAGGACATATTAAGCAGAAAAAAAAAAGTTCTCCAAAAACTGTGGTAAAGGGTAACTAGATGTGTTTTTTTCATTTAACAAAGAGTTATCAAACCTCGGCCATGTACTAAGTACTATTTTAGGTACCCAACATAGAGCACTGAACAAGACAAAGCAGCTCTTGAAAAGAATAGTCACCTACTCCTTTCCATCCCAAGTGTTACAAATCAGAAGCATAACTAAGGAGAAGCAGGAGAGTACACTTTCCCAAGCCCATGCAACAAAAGGGGAGTCTAATAACACTTTTAAGGAGGAAATCTGTAGACATGATAGCTATTAAGGCCATGATGGCAAGAGACATATGGTACAGAGTGAGGGCAAGATCATGAGACATGCCCATGGGAAGGCTTCTCTATACTTGCTACCTCCCAACCAAAGACTATAGGCCACCCTCAACCGCACCCTGAGTACTGGAGATAACCACTGAGGAGTCATTTATAGATGTTCTACTCCATTTCATCACAAGAACAGAATAGGTTTTTTTTTTTTAAAGTAAACTCTACACCCAACATGGGGCTCAAACTCACGAACCTGAGATCAAGAGGCACATGATCTATCCACTGAACCAGCCAGGTGCCCCCCAGAGTAAGTTTTTAATCCTGGTATTTAACTTCTAATATACTTAACATTTTCTCTTTCTCCAACTTTCCTTAAATTCTTCCCTGTGGATACAGTTCTGTTATTCCAGGAATCCTTGACTTTCTTGGCAAAATCAAAGAGAAACCTTCTGTTTTTCCATTATTAAGTTTTACATATATCCAAAAGATACGGTATGGCTGCACCTAGATATCATATCCTACGCACATACAATGACACGGTTTTGAATTGCAGGTAATAATAAACTTGCTGATTTTTCTCTAGGAATCCTACTTTGGACTCCACTGTTGATAATCAGAATTCCCTGCCAGGCTTCCCATGCTCCTTGTCTTTTCCTCTTCATTCTCCATCCACTATTCAAAACTCTTCTGCTTTCCATTCAGTTTCTCTTCTTTTGGTCCCCTCATCATCCTTTTTGCTCTTTTAACTCCCCATCACCTGATACAGAATAGACCTTCCTACCCATGGGGTGCCTGGGTGGCTCAGTTGGTCAACCTTCCAATTCTTGGTTTTGGCTCAGGTTATGATCTCAGGGTCATGAGATCAAACCCCAGGTTGGACTCTGCAGCACAGAGTCTGCTTGAGATTCTCTCTTCTTCCTCTCCCTCTGCCCCTCCCCCTGCTCATGCTCTCTCTCTCTCTAAAAATAAATAAATCTTTAAAAAAAAAAAAAAACAAACAGAATAGATCTTCCCATCCAAAAATCTGCCTTACAGAGTATGTTCCCCATATATCTGTAAGGCAAATACCCCCAAGCTTGGTGAACTTCTATTTGCATAATGAATTTGCATAAGAATTTTTGGGGAAAAAATACAGAACATTCATCTCAACGATTAATCCCAGGATAAAATCCCATGAACATATGTCTAAGCTCTGAAAGAAAGGATATGACGGTGGAATTTAAAGGAAATATGACAGTCATGTTTCTGTGAGATATCTGTCACTCTTTTTCTAGGTTTCTCATTCTTTTCCCCAGCCTATGGAAAAAAGGGTTTTTTTTTTTGTTTTTTGTTTTGTTTTGTTTTGTTTTTTGTGATGGACCTGCAAATATCTGCTTAAGTTCATGTTAAATATGGTGACAGGCATAACCAACATCACTTTAATGTTCAAATGATGAAGCATTACAAAAATGGGGAGGGGTTTTGAACCTCCAAATTATTTGTAAGCTCTCTCTCTAAAAATAAATAAATCTTTAAAAAAAAAAAAAAACAAACAGAATAGATCTTCCCATCCAAAAATCTGCCTTACAGAGTATGTTCCCCATATATCTGTAAGGCAAATACCCCCAAGCTTGGTGAACTTCTATTTGCATAATGAATTTGCATAAGAATTTTTGGGGAAAAAATACAGAACATTCATCTCAACGATTAATCCCAGGATAAAATCCCATGAACATATGTCTAAGCTCTGAAAGAAAGGATATGACGGTGGAATTTAAAGGAAATATGACAGTCATGTTTCTGTGAGATATCTGTCACTCTTTTTCTAGGTTTCTCATTCTTTTCCCCAGCCTATGGGAAAAAGGTTTTTTTTTTTTTTTTTTTTTGTGATGGACCTGCAAATATCTACTTAAGTTCACGTTAAATATGGTGACAGGCATAACCAACATCACTTTAATGTTCAAATGATGAAGCATTAAAAAAATGGGGAGGGGTTTTGAACCTCCAAATTATTTGTAAGCAGTTTTGTAACATATTTTACTTGTATCTAGAAGTTGTGAGTGAGNATTTGTAAGCAGTTTTTTTTTTTAAAGATTTTATTTATTTATTTGACAGAGATAGAGACAGCCAGCGAGAGAGGGAACACAAGCAGGGGGAGGAAGAAGCAGGCTCATAGCAGAGGAGCCTGATGTGGGGCTCGATCCCACAACGCCGGGATCAAGCCCTGAGCCGAAGGCAGACGCTTAACCGCTATGCCACCCAGGCACCCCTGTAAGCAGTTTTGTAACATATTTTACTTGTATCTAGAAGTTGTGAGTGAACCATCTGAAACTAAAGAAATGGCAGTAGAGAGATTGGGGTGACGCGGAGAAATTGGGGGCTTGGGGACTGTTTGACGGAACTGGATTTCGAAAGTCATCACCAAGAACACTGGAAGAGGTGCGGGAAGTAGGGTGCTATGCTAGTCGAAAGAAAAACACCAGACAGGATGCGAGAAGAAATGGAGAAAAACCACCAGAGAGATTCGGGTGTGTGGTGACTAAGGTAGGGTGCTTGGCAAACAGAACATAAATAACTGCTCAGAGTGCCCAGAATCTGGTGAGACACTGCTCAAAAGTCTGAGGAAAAATCTGAGGACAGAGCCTTTGGATGAATTTGCAGCTCTGGCAGGAAACACATATTTTTCTCATAGATTTGGGAGGAGGAGACAGCTAGGAAAAGAGAGTGAAAACAATGAGAAAGAAACTACACGAGCAGGTAAAGGAGATCTTGAGTGTGAGGGAGAGACATCCTAACTAGAAAAAATAATGACCCCAGTGCTGCTAAAGGAAGAATGAACGCAGGGTGTCTGCCAGTGACTGTCTACCTCTGCAAGCTTGCGCTTAGTACAGAGAGGCACCTGTAATTTATCTCAACTGTATGTAAACTCTGCCTACATTTTCCTTATGTTGTTTTGCCTGAGAGCAGATTCTGAGCTTGTTGTACTTCCTGGGGGTTGGTAGATATTTGGATAAACTGTAGATAAGAGAAACAGAGAATTGCAGGACCTTGTTTTACGAAAAGAAAATCACCCTTCTGACGTCTTCCCCCTTCCTATTGTATAGGCAACAGACAATGTCCCAAAGCCAATGGGGTGAAAAATCTGCCTGGAAGAGAATCTTGTTGCTTGAGGATGGTTTGGTCAGTCTCTGGCCTCCTTGGAGGGGAATACTTGGTAGGTGGGTGAATGTCATTGTAATGTTACCTCAGAAATTTCAGAGAGCTGTGGGATGGTGGAGATGGGCCCACGAATGGGTACAGTTTTTATGCTCTAATTCTCATGGTGCTAATTACTCTATATTCTTGAGAACTTAGAACCTAAAGAAATAACTGGAAGCAATGATCTTCTCCGAGACGGAACACACCTTTCCATATTCCCTCCTTCTGAAATAATAGTCCTCCTTCAATGACCACTCTTCCATCTGTGCATCTGTGTACACACACACACACACACACACACACACACACACACACAATCCCATCTTCTCCCTGGGACCCTGGATCTTTCATCTATAGTGGTTGGTTTGAGCCCAAGACTGAGACATCAGATACCCTTCCTCCACTATTGTCCAGGTAACCTCAAGTACACGGCAGCTTCACGAACTCAAAACTGATATGGGTTCCTTATTAGCCCTCAAGTCAAATTCACAAACCTCACAGTGGCAGAAGCTCTGTTATATCTGCCCCCTGATCACCCCTTGATTCAACAACAACCCCCATCTATGTTCCCATTCCACACACCAACAGAATCTCCCTTGTTATTCAAGCAAATCAGTCACTCTCTTTATCATGACAGCTTCTCTCTCCTGGAATCTGCTGCTTAGCCATTTGCTCCCTCAGGAATGTTGTACCCCGTCCTCCTGCACCTCACATCCTACTGCACATAAAGCAACTCACCAGTCTCTCTCCATTACTCTAAAATCCTAGCTGCTAATGTCAGTTCATTTTGATCTTCCATTTAGCACTTAGGACTTAGATTCCATAAGAGTCAAACCCACTTTAATATCTTACAGAGATTGGGAGGAAAGGAGAAAATGCAATTAGCAGGAAATTATAAACTTATGAGAATTAATAAAGGAGCTGGTATGCTGTTGTTCTTAGATAGCCAGAAAATTAAATTACCCTGTAATGAGAATCAAGTGCCCATTAAGAATTCCTCATCCCAAGCAATCCACGGAAACTCCTAAAGAGGCAAGCCTCCACAGTTCCTCACTGAGCTCTCAGTTATTGGCTCCTGGTGCAGTTTCTAAAGGAGTGAAGCATCATTATTACCATATAGTACAGCCTTATGGTGAAATTGCTGGGGAGGAGATCTGCTTTCCCAGAAGAGTGCTGAACACTTATCACAGCAAAATAATGTGTGTCTGACTGTACCTTCCTGGCAAATAATTGAACATTATGCAGGAAATACATTTAGAAATAAATGGAAATTTCAGGAATTCAAGGCAATAGCAGCTTTGGTTCAGGGAATTTAGGTTCAAACAATAAAACTACAAGTTATAGGATAAGAAGACTACGATCATGAGCAAAATTCACAAATGTCTTATAAACACCAAGGGCCTGTTGATTTTGTCCCTCCCTAACACATCTACCCTCCTCATGTAGGAGCCAAAATCAAAGATTATCTAGTAGTTACCTTTCCAGTCACCCATTCTCTCCTTCCACAGAGGAGCTACATGTAAACCATTGCCTCCCAACTTCCTACATTCTTTCTCACCTCTTATAGTCCTTAGGCATTTTTTGTCACACTCACATCTAGGTCTTTTTCCCCAAACTTCTGAGCTCTGATAGTACTCTTTTTCTCTACCTCCTTTCTATTTGTCTAAAACCACCCAAGTCAAGACCAAGATGTCTAAAAGTGGTGGTAGTTAATATGTTAACAAGAAAAAAGAAAAAAATTTTTTTAGAAATCACTTGCATTTTTTCTGATTACTGGAAGATAGAAATAAGCATCACCTGTTATCCATCTGACAAAGAATGTGAGGATTCATCCCCTACCCCCTTGGACATGTGCAGAAGGTCCCTGCAGAGAAATTTCCCAGGAAATTTTCCATCTCTGTCTTCATTCTCTGTTTATTAATGTACTTTTTCCAAAGCATCAACTTTAAACATAGAAAACTTTTTTTCTAGATTCAATTTATTATTCTTCAGTTTTGTTTAATGACAAATGTTGTATTAAAAATAGAATATGCTTTCAGTTCAGTTTTAGGTTTACCTAGCAGCCAGACAGTTTTGGAAACTTCACCCCATTCTTCTCTGGAGATGTGTGGACTAAATTTAAAAACAAATGAACATTTTTTAGCAAATGTTTTCCTTTCATACAATTTGACCTGCTTGTTTAGTATTCCTCATTCTTTGGTAATGTATTTTGTATTTATTTTTTTAAAATTTTTTAAGGATTTTTAAAAAAAGATTTTATTTATTTGAGAGAAAGAGAGTGAGAGTGTGTGAGAGAGAGAGATCACAAGCAGAGGGGAGGAGAGGGAGAAGCAGTCTCCCTGATGAGCAGGGAGCCTGATACGGGACTTGATCTCAGAACCCTGGGATAATGACCTGAGCCAAAGGCGGACGCTTAACTGTCTGAGCCACCCAGGTGCCCCAATATTTCACATTTCTTTGCCATTTTACCTAGCCAGAGCAAAAACCATTTAAGGTTTGACTAAAGCAACTCGGAAGATGTTAGTGTAAAGAAGTAGAATTGAAACTCTACCATAGTCCCTATAGTTCACAAATTAAATTCCTCATCAACTCCCTCATCTTTCTTGCTACTGTCTCAAGATAAAAGTATGCATCTGCAGGGGCCACACCCTCAAGTTTTTTTTTTGTTTTTTGTTTTTTTTTTTAAGAATTAAAGGAATTTAATGAGTGCTAAGACCCAAGCACCTGCTGGAAAGTTCCCATGGTTAGGTACATGANAAGGTGGAAGAGGACATGATCTGAATGGCCCAGCTAATCAGCAGCAGGATTAGAATGGTAAATTCTACAGACTTGAATCTATAGGCTGAATATCCACCTTTCTGAATACTTAATAACAAAGGAAGTAAATCATTGGAGTGGAGTTTAGGTAGAAATAAATGGAGCTGAGATCGAGAGGCCAAGGTGTTTAATGCATTCTCCACACAGACATAGAAGTTACCTGGAATGATGACATAAGCTCGTGAAAAAGATCATTCTCAGCTAGATGCCAAAGTCTTCAATGAATGAAAGGGATTATTCAGGAGAGAAACTGGTTACAGGGAGAAGGAGTAGTAGAGCAGGATACAATCAAAAGATATTAGTAGCAAAGATAATCGAGGTCTAAAAGACTTAGTCCGGACACCATCTTTTCCAAGAAGGCTGCCTTGACTCTTCCTCCACCAATTGTTATTAAATCAATCCTGGAATGTTTCTATGGCACTCTGTGCAAATTTCTATAGTATCATATACCAAGTAGTATCCATTAGTTTACATCTCTTTTAGACCATGAGCTTCCCTGCTGCCTGGCGCGTAGAGGGGCCGACTAAAAATTTGTTTAACTGAACTCTTCTATTAGCTTCTTAATCTTATTTTTTCAAAGCCTTCCAGAGATGCTAACGGAAATGGGCCAGTATTATGAAATACTATTCTACTAATAAACTAGATTTAGTTTCCTTTTTCTAAAAGGAAGAACAAGAACTGGTGGTAGCTCCCTGACAAAACAAAACAAAATAAAACAAAACCAAACCCTGGAAAATGCTGTAGAAGAACCAAATGGATATTTTAGAAATGTAGTATTTTAGAAATAAAAAATAAACTTACTTATCTCCAAATAAAATATTATTTCTTTCTGTTCACTATTTTTAATTAATAATATTGCTTAAATACTTTAGTAACATTTATAGGTATATTTCTTTCATTAAATTAATATTTTATTTAAGTAATTAATTTCTATTTACCTAACAAATAGTTTTTTTAGAAATAAAAGAAATCAATAAATAAAAAAACCAAAATAAAAAGCTCAGCAGATGAGCTTATTGGCAGAATGGAGGAGACAGAGGAAAGAAGCAGTGAGCTGAAGATAGAACAATAAAGAAAATTGACAGAAAAAAATAAACAGATATGAGACACAACTAAAGCAGTGTTGAGAGGAAAATTTATAGCACTAAAAATGAAT
This sequence comes from Ailuropoda melanoleuca, assembly GCF_002007445.2. NCBI lineage: Eukaryota > Metazoa > Chordata > Mammalia > Carnivora > Ursidae > Ailuropoda > Ailuropoda melanoleuca. The sequence continues at coordinate 201,010,954 of NC_048218.1, forward strand.
ACATTAGGTAAGAGGAAAAGTCTTAAATCAATAACCTAAGCTCCCACCTCAAGAAGCCAGAAAAGAAAAAGGTAAAATAAATTCAAAGGAAATAATAAACCAAGAGTAGATATTGATAAAATTAAAAACAACAGAAAAGCAATAGAAAATAAAACAATGAAACAAAGATCTGTTTTCTTTGAAAACATCAGTAAATTGGCAAATTTCTAACAATGTGAATGAGAGAAAAAGAGACATGAATTACCAAGATTAGAAATGAAAGAAGATATACCACTATAGACACTGAAAGGACAATAAGAAAATAGTAGGAACAACTCTACACACATAAATTTGACAACTTATTACACCCCCCCCAAAAAAAACACTTCCTCAAAAGACACAAACTGGCACAACTCACCCAATATGAAATAGGTAATTTGAATACCCCATTGCTATTAAGAAAGGTGAAGTCATTTTAAAACTCTCTAAAAAGAACTCTTCAGGCCCTGGTAGTTTAACTGGATAATTCTACCAAATATTTAGAGAAGAATTAATGTTAGTTCTACATAACCTCTTTCAGAAAATAGTTTGAAAGGGGATTTTTGTCTCAATGCATTCTATGAAGCTAATGTTACCAGGGCTTACAGTGGACTTTGCATAGGTGAGAAAATATGAATGGATAAACATCCCAAAATATATCACAACCAGATAAAGACAGTGCAAAAGAGAAAACTACTACCCAATGTCTTTGATTATACAAACAGAAATCCTTAACAAAATGTTAATAAACAGAATTTAGCAATATGTAAAAAAGAATTATCACCATCACCAAGTGGGGATTATTCCAGCAATACCACACTCATTCAATATTCAAAAATCAATCAGTGTAATCCATCACATCAACAAGTGAAAGAGGAAAACTCACATGATCAAACCAATCAGTGCAGAAAAAGATTTTGACAAATTCAACATTCATTTATAATAAAAACTCTCAGAAAAACAGAACTAGAGGACAACTACCTCAACTTGATAAAGAGTAGCTATAAAAAAAAGCCTACAAGGGCACCTGGGTGGCTCAATCAGTTGAGTGGCTGTCTTCAGCTCAGGTCATGATCTCAGGGTCCTGGGATCAAGCCCTGCATCCCTCTCCCTCTGCTGCTCCCCCTACTTGTGCTCTCTCTCTCTCTCTCTGTGTCAAATAAATAAATAAAATATTTTTTAAAAAAATCCTACAGCTAACATTACATTTACTGGTGAAAGATTGAATGCTTTGCCCCTAAGATTTGGAAAAAGGTAAGTATGTCTGCTCTCATCACTTATTCAACATAGCACTATAAGTTATAAACCATTACAAAAAGGCAATAAAAGAAATATATATTAGGAGAGAGTCAATGAAAAGTGTTCATGTATAATTACTTTAAAAAGTAAAATATACAGGTATAAACCTAACGATGTATATAACAGGACTTCTATGCTGAAAACTACACAACACTGATGAAAAGAATAAAAACAATCTAAACAAATAAAAAAACATTCCATGTTCATGGGTGGGAAGTCTCAATACAACAAAGATATCAATTTTTCCTAAATTGATATACAGATTTAACACAACTCCTATCAAATTTCCAGCAACATCTTTACTAGATACCAGCAAGATTATCCTAAAACTTACATAGAAAAGCAAAGGAATTAGAATAGCTCAAACAATTTTGGAAAAGAAGAATAAAGTGAGAGAAATAGATCTACCCAATTTCAAGACTTATTACATAGCTAGTGTAATCAAGACTGTGTGCTATTGGCATTGAAGTAGACACACAGATCAGTGAAACAGAATAGAGAACCCAGAAATAGATCCGCACAAATACGGCCACCTGATTATTTTACAAAAATGCAAAGGCAATTTAATGCAGGAAAGATAACTTTTTCAACTCTCTGGTATTAGTGCAACTGGATAAGTCATAAACAAATAAAACTAATCTTGACCTAAGTCTCACACCTTATACAAAAATTCACTCAGAGCAGATCATAGACTTAAGTGTAAAACATAAAACTATGAAATGTATAAGGAAAAAAGCAGAGGAGAAAATCTTTAAAAACTAGGCCTAGGCAAAAAGTGTCCTTAAACTTGACACTAAATCAAAATTCATAAAAAGAAAATTGATAAATTAGGTTTTATCAAAATGTAAAACTTTTATTTTGCAAGGCTGTTAAAAGGAGCAAAAGTCAAGATACAGACAAGGAGAAAATATTCGCAAACTACATATCCAAAAAGACTATTATCTAGAATATATAAAAAACTATCAAAACTCAATATTTTTTTAAAGATTTTTTATTTATTCATTTGACAGAGATAGAAACAGCCAGCGAGAGAGGGAACACAAGCAGGGGGAGTGGGAGAGGAAGAAGCAGGCTTCAGTGGAGGAGACTGATGTGGGGCTCGATCCCAGACCACCGGGATCACACCCTGAGCCGAAGGCAGACGGTTAATGACTGAGCCACCGAGGCACCCCCAAAACTCAATATTAAAACACAAACAGTACTGTTAGAAAATGGGAAAAAGACATAAAAAGTCACTTAATCAAAGAGATATACAAATAGCAAAAGAAAAAGCACATGAAAAGAGTTTCAACAAAATTAGCGATTGGGAAAACAGAATCACAACAAGATATAATCTATCATAGATTTACCTATCAAAATGTCTAAAGTTAAAATAGTAATAACACCAGGGGCTGGATGGCTCAGTCAGTAAAGCATCTGACTCCTTGAATGCGGCTCAGGTCATGACCTCAGAGTGGTGAGATTGAGTCCTGCACCAAGCTCCACACTCAGCTCAGAGTCTGCTGAGGATGCTCTCTCTCCCTCTGCCCCTCCCCCCTGCTCGCTCGTGGTCTCCCTTCTCTCGCTCTCTCTCCCTCGCAATAAATAAATAATAAATAAATAAATAAATAAATAAATAAATAAATAAATAAATAAAATCTTTTTTAAAAATAGTAACAACACCAAATCCTGGTGAGGATGTGGAAAACTGCATCACTCACATTGTTGGTGGGAAGGTAAAATGGTGTAGCCATTGGAAAGCAGTTTAGCAGTTTAAGAAAAGACATGCAACTACTATGTGACTGAGCAGTTACAGTCTTAGGTATTTATCCCAGAGGAATACAGACTAATGTTCACACAAAACTCTGTACACAGATGTTTACAGTAACTGTATGTAAAATAGCTCAAAATTGGAAACCCAGGTGACGTCCTTCAGTGTAAATTATTAAACAAAGGTGATACATCAATACTATGGAAAACTACTCAGCAATTAAAAAAGAAATGATCTATTAATACATACAACCTTCATGAATCTCCAGAAAATTATGCTGAATGAAAAAAAAAGCTAATTCCCAAAGGCTATATACTACATGATTCCACTTTTATAACATTTTTGAAATGATAAAATTACAGAAATGGAGAACACATTAGGGTTTGCCAGGGGTTTAAGGAAGGGGTGGAAGAGGATGGAAGTAGGTATGACTAAACAAAAGCAACATGAGGGATCCTTGTGGTGACAGAAATGTTCTGTATCTTAACTGTCTAAATCAATATCCAGGTTGACCTTTAATGTGAACATCAGTTTGAACTTCCTATAATGCCCATGGAGTTCCAGATATAGTCATAAGAAACCCATAATTAACTAGGTAGATACGCAAAATGTAGTTCCATTTTGACTTCAGGTGTCATGTATTTATACAACTGCTAATGGCTTTATGAAAAATGCTGGTGTTATTTTAATAGGGATTGCATTGAATGTGTAGATAACTTTGGGTGGTATAGACATTTTAACAATATTTGCTCTTCTAATCCATGAGCATGGAATGTTTTCCATTTCTTTGTGTCTTCTTCAATTTCTTTCACAAGTATTCTGTAGTTTTTGGAGTACAGATCTTTTTCCTCCTTGGTTAGGACTATTCCTAGGTATGTTATGCTTTTTTGGTGCAATTGTAAATGGGATCGATTCCTTGATTTATATTCCTGCTGCTTCATTACTGGTGTATAGAAATGCAACAGATTTCTGTACCTTGATTTTATATCCTGCAACTTTGCTGAATTCATGTATCAGTTCTAGCAATTTTTTTTAAAGATTTTATTTATTTATTTGACAGAGATAGAGATAGCCAGCGAGAGAGGGAACACAAGCAGGGGGAGTGGGAGAGGAAGAAGCAGGCTCACAGCAGAGGAGCCTGATGTGGGGCTCGATCCCATAACGCCGGGATCACACCCTGAGCCGAAGGCAGACGCTTAACCGCTGTGCCACCCAGGCGCCCCAGTTCTAGCAATTTTTTAATGGAGTCTTTTGGGTTTTCTGCATACAATATCATGTCATCTGCGAAGAGGAAAGTTTGACTTCTTCCTTGCTGATTCAGATGCCTGTTATTTCTTTTTGTTGTCTGATTGCTGAGGCTAGAACGTCCAGTACTATGTTTAACAACAGTGGTGAGAGTGGACATCCCTGTCGTGTTCCTGACCTTAGGGGAAAAGCTTTCAGTTTTTCCCTGTTGAAGGTGATATTAGCTGTGGGTCTTTTATATGTGGCCTTATGATGTTGAGGTATGTTCCTTCTAACCCTACTTTCTTGAGGGTTTTATCAAGAAAGGATGCTGTATTTTGTCAAATGCTTTTTCTGCATCTATTGAAAGGATCGTATGGCTCTTATCCCTTCTTTTATTAATGTGGTGTATCACATTTACTGTCCTATAGATATTGAACCACTCTTGCAGCCCAGGAATAAATCCCACTTGGTCATGGTGAATGGAACAGTTCAGAAGAAGAGTTATTAACTCTTCTTTAAACATTTGGTAGAATTCTGCTGGGAGGCCATCGGCCCTGGACTCTTGTCTGTTGGGAGTTTTGATTACTGATTCAATTTCTTTGCTGGTTATGGGTCTGTTCAAATTTTCTATTTCTTCTTGTTTCAGTTTTGATAGTTTATATGTTTCTAGGAATTTATCCATTTCACACAATTGCTCATAATATGTTCTTATAATTGTATTTCTTCGATGTTGGTTGTGATCTTTCCTCTTTCATTCACAATTTTATTTATTTGGGTCTTTTCTCTTTTCTTTTTGATAAGTCTGGCTAAGGGTTTATCAATTTTGTTAATTCTTTTAAAGAACCATCTCCTAGATTCATTGACCTGTTCTACTGGGTGTTTTGGTTTTTTCTTTTTAAAATTTCTACATCATTTATTTCTGCTCTAATCTTTATTATTCCCCTTCTTCTGCTGGATTTAGGCTTTATTTGCTGTTCTTTTTCCAGCTCTTTTATGTGTAAGGTTAAGTTGTGTATTTGAGACTTTTCTTGCTTCTTGAGGAAGGCCTACATTATTATATATTCTCTCTTAGGACCACTTTTGCTGCATCCCAAAGGTTTTGGACTATTGTGTTATCATTTTCATTTGCTTCCAGGTATTTTTTTATTTCTTCTTTAATTTCCTGGTTAACCCAGGATGTTCTTTAACCTTCATGTGTTTGTGGTCTTTCCAAGTTTTTTTTCTTGTGGTTGACTTCAAGTTTCATAGGATTGTGATCTGAAAATATGCGTGGTATGATCTCAGTATTTTTGTACTGGTTGAGGCCTGATTTGTGACCCAGTATGTGATCTATTCTGGAGACTGTTCCATGTGCACTCAAAAAGAATGTGTATTCTGCTGCTTTAGGATGAAGTGCTCTGAATATATCTGTGAAGTCCATCTGGTTCCATGTGTCATTCAAATCTATTGTTTCCTCCTTGATCTTCTGCTTAGGTGATCTGTCCATTGCTGTACATGGGGTGTTAAAGTCCCCTACTATTATTGTATTATTACCAATGAGTGTTTTTTAAGTTTGTTATTAATTCATTTATATAATTGGCTGCTCCCAAGTTGGGGGCATAAATACTTAGAATTATTAGATCTTCTTGTTGGATAGACCACTTTATTATGATACAGTGCCCTTCTTCATCTCTTATTACAGTCTTTGGTTTAAAATCTAGTTTGTCTAATATAAGCATAGCTACTCCAGCTTCCTTTTGATGTCCATTAGCATGATACATGGTTCTCCATACCCTCACTTTCAATCTGGAGGTGTCTTTGAGTGTAAAATGAATTTCTTGTAAGCAACACATCAATGGGTCTTGTTTTTTCTTTTTTTAATCCATTCTGATGCCTTATGTCTTTTGATTGGAGCATTTAGTCCATTTACATTCAGAGTAATTATTGATAGATATGCATTTAATTCCATTGTATTACCTGTAAAGTAATTATTCCTGTAGGTTGTCTCTGTTCCTTTCTAGTCTTTGTTGCCTTTGGTCTCTCTTTCCTGCTCAGAGTGTCCCCTTTAGTATTTCTTGCAGATCTGTTTTAGTGTTCATAAACTCCTTCTGTTTTTGCTTGTTTTGGAAACTCTTTATCTCTTCTTCTCTTCTGAATGACAGCCTTGCTGGATAACGTATTCTTGGCTGCGTATTTTTCCTATTTAGCATGTTGCATATATTATACCACTTTTTTCTGACCTGCTAAGTTTCTGTGGACAAACCTACCACTAATCTTATGTGTCTACCCTTGTAGGTTAAGGACATTTTGTCCCTAGCTACTTTCAGAATTTTCTCTTTACCTTTGCATTTTGCAGGTTTCACTATGATGTCTTGGTGTTGACCTGTTTTTGTTCATTTTGAGGGGAGTTCTCTGTGCCTCTTGAACTTGAATGCCTGTTTCCTTCCCCAGCTTAGGGAAGTTCTCAGCTATAATTTATTTAGATAAACCTTCTGCTCCTTCTTCCTGCTCTTCTTTTTCTGGGACTCCTATGATACGGATATTATTTCACTTTATGGAATCACTAAGTTCCCTAACTCTATATTCATTATCTATTAGTTTTCTTTCCCTCTTCTCTCCAGCTTCATTATTTTCCATAATTTTATCTTCTATATCACCTATTCACTCCTCTGCTTTTTCCATCATCATTGTAATTACATCCAGTTTTGCATCTCATGTATAGCATTTTTTATTTTGGCCTGATTAGTTTTTAGGACTTTTATCTCTACAGCAAGGGTTTCCCTGGTGTCTTCTATGCTTTTTTTTTTTCAAGTCCAGCTAGTATTCTTATGACTATTGTTCTAAATTATTGTTCAGATATATTGCTTATATCTGTTTTGAGTAAATTCCTGGCTGTGGTTTCTTCTTGATCTTTCTTCTGGGAAGAATTCCTTCATCTTGTCATTTTCTCTAGGCTTCTGTCATTTTGCATGTTATGAAAGCTTGTTATGTTTCCTGCTCCTGAGAGTAACGCTACATTAAGAAGGGGTCATAAACTGCCCAGGGCCTGGCATTTCAGGAAGTGTTTCTGCTGTATACTGTGTGCACTCAGCTTCTGTGTTTTGGCTGCTCTTTCCCACAGGTCAGTCCTCTGCAGAGTTCCTCCTTGCTTACAGTGGGGAATGTTTGGACCTTTAACTAGGTGTGTTTTGATTTGTTTGTTAAAATATGCCAGGCAAGGGTGGGGGGGGAAGCCTGATCGAAAAAGGGGAAAGGAAATGAAAAAACAAACAAGCAAAAAACTATAATCCCTGGCACCTGGGTGGCTCAGACGGTTAAGTGTCTGCCTTTAGCTCAGGCCATGATCCCAGAGTTCTGGGATCAAGTCCCATATCAGGTTCCCTGCTCAGTGGAGAGTCTGCTTCTCCCTCTACCCCTTCCCCCTGATTGTGATCTCTCTCTCTCAAATAAATAAATAAAATCTTTAAAAAACAAAACAAAAAACCAAAACAAAACGAAAAAAAAAAAACAACCATAAGCCCAATTACAAAGGGGGGGGGTAAGCCTAGTCCTATCCACCAGAACTGAAACTGATACTTTGGAGCACTCTGTAATGAGCAGACTTGGTGCGTGTGGAGCGTCTGTGCTCATCATCTGGGAGAGAGGCCCACTGCCCTGGCTCATAGTCAGACCTGCCCTATTAAAGATGTCCCTGCAGGGCACACGGGGGCAGGGCTTGGTGTGAGCAGCTTCAGCCTCCACTGGGGGTGTTGTGTTGCTCACTGAAGTCAGACTATGCTGGTGGTTGGGGGGGAGGTTGGCATCACCCTCCCTGCCACCCCTCCCCTTGTCCCCAGGAAGGGGAGCTCACACCAACTGCTGTTCAGAAACCCCTCACAGAAAAGTGCATAGTCTCCCCTTTTGTGTCCCAGGCTTCTCTCAGATCCCTGCCCTCAACCTGTCTGTGTCTGGGCTGTTGGCATGCCCAACATCACAGTTCTCCTGTGTTTTATCTCTAGCACACAGCTGGGATTCAAAATTTCAAATCTTAAAGGACCGGGCAAGGTTTGGACCCACTCCCCTTCTTCAGAGGAGAGCCTCACAGTGCTATATGTGGTGCTGCTTTGTTCCAGAAAAGCAGTCACAAGGCCACACAAGTACCCAGATTCTATGGTGAAGCACAGCAAAAAGCCACAACCAACTTATCTGCGTTTTGTGCGAGCTTCTGTCCCTTGCTGTTGAATGGCCACTCAATGGCACCCAGTGGGTCTTTTGTCCTTGGAGAGACAATATACCCTCTTCCAAATGTACTCCAGGAAGGGAACGTTCTCTCCCAATGTGACCCAAGGGATCCCTACACCATGCTGTCAGTTGTCTGCTCCTGTGTCTCCACCTCCTTCTCTCCAGAAGAACCATTGCCTGCCAGACTTGATTCCAGTGAATGGCATGGACTTCTAAAACCTCCGAATTTGTGCTCTACCATTTATAAAAACTTGCAATAGTCAGTTCCTCTTGATTTCCCAGTGAACGTTTTCGGAGAGTATTTTTCTTGCGAGAACCCAAGGTGCTGCTCTCTCTTCTTTCTTTCTTTCTTTTTTTCTTTCTTTCTTTTTTTCTTTCTTTCTTTCTTTCTTTCTTTCTTTCTTTCTTTCTTTCTTTCTTTCTTTCTTTCTTTCTCTGTCCTCTCTCTGTGAAAAGGGGTCCCTCTCCTCCATGGCCCACATATTTCTCCATCAATTCACATCACTGCACCTTGTACCTGCCACATTCTTTCCCNGAAGAATATTCAAGACAGACAGGGTTATGCCAGGTTTGACGACATGAGAGGAAACAGCGTCTTTCTCATTTAAGATTCCAAAAAAGAGTTCTAGTTAGGGTTCTTCTGGTTGCAATGCAATCTAGGAAAATGTCTCAGCAAGGTAAAGAATCAAGGCATCAGTGAGGACCGGCCACCCTCCCCTGCCTGTATCCCCCATATCATCTTTTTGCTTCTCCAGCTGCTCTTTCATCCTCTTCTCTCTCCTGTCCAACATCTTCTGAGTCCCCACTACCTGATAAATCTGTGATGATAATGACCCCATGCCCCAACTTATCTAACTTTCAGGTCAGGCATCCACCACTGCTTTTGTGTCCTCCTTCAAATTCCTGACAGAGAATATCTAATCAGCCCAGCTGAGTTTTCAGACACGTCTACTGAACATAAAAGTGTCACCTGGTGAGCAATTAGCCCAGCATCTCATATCAACAAAGGAAACAGTCTCTCTTTCAATTCCTCTTTCTTTTCCCCCCATTTATTTATTTATTTATTTATTTAAATTTTTTATTATGTTATGTTAGTCACCATACAGTACATCCTTAGTTTTTGATGTAGTGCTCCATGATTCATTGTTTGCGTACAACACCCAGTGCTCCATGCAATATGTGCCCTCCTTAATACCCATCACCAGGCTAGCCCATCCCCCACCACCCTCCCCTCTGACCCTCTTTTAATGTCAGGTGCCTGGCTGAATATTCTGGGTTCATGTTTCCAAACTGAGGGGTTCCATAATTTAGGTATTCTGCAAACTTGGCTGCATATTACAATTACTTCTAAGACATATTTAAAAATTCTGATGCCAAGACACCACCCCCAGAAATTCTGATATAATTGGCTGGGCTGCGGTGAGGCTCCCCAAATGATTTCATTGTGCACACACATCAAGAACCATGAAGACTTGCATTTAGTGCATTGCAGGAGAATTGATGAGTGGCTCCCTCAGCCAGTGACTAATGGCATCCTTTCAGCTTTGGCCATCAGCCTCAGCCACAGATACAGAGGCTCTCTGACAACACTCAGATAATCCTCCATATTGTAGGGATGTGTTGCCAAAAACAGATGGTATTGCCTCAAATGAAGGAAGTAGCTTATTCCCACATACCTGTATCTCTCCCTTCAGAAATGTAGAATTCCATTTAACAGAATAGGGAATGAGCTAATGGAGAAAGTAGGACAGTGTATAATAAGCTAAATTCTCACTGGAATTCCCAGATTCTATTAACTGGTGGTAACATTAGCTATATGGTTTATACAATGATCCTGATGCAGCTGACTTTGACAAATAGCACCCTTCCTCCACACCATCTCACCTCCATGTGTATTTCTCCCGGTTTGGTTCAGAGCCAGTTCCTCCAATGTTCAGTGAGGGGCATCTCCTTATCTCACTTTGTTCCACCCCCTAACAAGGTCATAAGATTAAAGAGACAGTCATTTCTCCAACTAAATCATCTGCCTGGTTGGAAAAATACTAGAAGGGGTATATTTATTGGGGTGCCTCCCTCAGGAGTTTAGAAAAGCAGTTTCTTCTTCAATAGCTAATGGGATGACTCAGTCCTGCTCAGGCTGTTTCATGATCAGCAATCACAAGGTTAATTTTCTGTCCCTAAGATTCATGTCTCCTGAATCATCCAAAAACAACACTGCAGGATTAGCCCAGTGTCCTAAGTGATCTAGCCAAAGGCTTCCTGGCATGGGCCAGCAAGTTGGATATTTATCCTGGGCTTGGACTGCCAAGGGCATCATAGTTCTGGGGATGCACATGTTTGACATCCATACATTGGAACTCACAGACCCACAGAAAAATATTGAATTATATTAGAAATGACAACACAGACACACATGTGCAAGCACATCAGACTGTGGTTGCCAGCACTGGGCTAACATGTGAGGTCACATGCACATGTAATTTAAACATCATTCCCCACCCAATGCCCATGACTCATTATCAATACTTGCACAAATTTATGTCCAAGGAGAATATGGTGAGCAGCTAAAACTATCTACTTCTACTCTTTTCACACCACCTTAGATATCACCCTTACATTCAGGGATATGGTGCCTTTGCCTGTGGAGAAGGAAGTGTACTTCCTTTAGGAGATGAGCTAGTCAATTCCACTGCTCTAGTGGAAGAGGCGGAGCTCCCCTCCTGGCACTGGAGAAACCTGAAAGTAAACCCACACAGTGAAGGCAGTGAAGGCCTTACTAGGCTCAAACATTGTGATGATGAGAATATTTTTTTTCTCAAATTCTCATCTCTGATGCTACAGAAACACTGGTCACCATGGAGAGCGGAAAATACTAGTTCAACACACCTCTCGCCCTTTCACCCTTGTCTACTTATTGCTCTACTTGCCAAAAGTCATCTCATTCAACCCACTGCTTCCAAGAACTGGTGGTTGCTGCAGTGATGACAAGCATGCTATCCTGTCCTCTCCTTTCACCCCTCTCCAAGACCTCCCAGAGATCAAGGAAGTTTACCTGAGCAGGCATCAGTCACATGTCCATGCCTGCATGCTACAGATGAGACATAGCCAAGATAATTCCACGAATTGGACTTGGACAATATCCTAAGATAATCTTTATTTTCCTCCAGAGCCTGAGTATGGTGTTTAGTCTGAGACAGGCTGCCTAAAGTTAGGACCCATTCTGTGTCTTCCACTTTCCACCTTCTACAACTGGTTGCCTAGAGTTTACCTGAGGTACAGACTGGAGGGAGAGAAAATCAGGTCTCAGAATTCAGCATGACTCTTCACAGTTGGCCCGACCAGTCCTGAATGTAAGAAGTTGTGCCTTCCATGATTCAGGTCTCAAAGTTTTCAGTGTTAGAGCTCCTTTTGTTCTCTCAGATCTTCTGCACATAGTCATCTATTTCATAGAGAATTTTGAGTTCTGTTCTGTGCCAGAAACTGGAGATGGAAAGAAAAATATAGCACAGAACTGGATCTCAAGGATCTCAAAGTATAATGTGAAGCTCTGAGCTCATATTCTAATAAGTGCAGTTTGGATTATTTTTCATTATAAGTATTCATTTTCTTTAATCATATCAATCTCATCAAATACTTTTTTCTCTATTCATTAATATTAAAAATTGTTCTTATAGTTAATAACCCACATCAATTTATTCCCTATGTGGATAGAGTAGCCAGTTCAGTGTGAAGAAAGAAGATGCAGAACTTCAGGATGGAATTCTCCAGAAAGAAAATGTTTCTATGTACTATATGATATGATACCTGACATGTAAAAATAAGTGAAAGGAATTTAAAATAGGTATATATAAGTTTGTGCATATGGAAAAACATGCTTTTATTTTTTAAAATACAGAATCAGAAAAAAGAATAAATCATACTTAAATCCACAGTGAATGAAATTTTCATAATAATGATATAGTCACTGATCACTACTTTAATTAAAATAGTACTAATTCAGGGGAGGATGAGAAAGAGAAGTGGGATCTAAGAGACTTAAATCAATATTATAACAGAAAGTGGATTAAAAAAATCTAAAATTGATAAGTCAACCACTAGCAGTATAAGCTTATCATTAAGAGGTGTGAAAATAATTACCAGAAAAGTTTAAAGTGGCTTTCTCCATAAAATAGGACTGGATAAATGGGAGACAAAGGGAAGTGGCTTACAGTTTTCAGTATAAGCCTTTTAGCATAATTTGCTTTTGTAAAACATGTGTATGTTTTACTTTGATTTATTTTTATTTTATTTTTTATTTATTTGAGACAGAGAAAGAGAGCACAAGTGGTGAGGAGGATCAGAGGGAGAGGGAGAAACAGACTCCCCACTGAACATGGAGCCCCATGTGGGGCTCAATCCCAGGACCCCTGGGATCATGACCTGAGCCAAAGGCAGACATTTAACCAACTGAGCCACCCAGGCACCTCTCTGTCATAGAGTTTAAATGGAATGTCCAGCAACACATCATAGATTTCTGCACCCTAAGTGACTGGTGTAAACCCAAATCAGCCTATTATGACCTGGCTCCAGTTTACTTTTTAACATTTGCTCCCAGTGTTTTCATTCAGAAATCTTATGCTCTATCCACACTGGCCTTCTCACTATATTCAAGGTATGTTATCTGTTTTTCTGTCCCCACAGCCTTTGATCACATCTTTAATTATCTCGCCACCTAGATCTGTGCCTTCTCTCCACCTCTCTGAATGCTACCCATCTCTCAATACTCAGCAGATCAACTTCTTATTACACACATGTGATATGCAAAGCACTGCTAGAACTATAGAAGTTAGTCCCCTAAGAGCTTTATGTTTCATTAGAACACGAATGCAAGTTGGCAGTTAACTATAATATAAACTGAAGTAGATTCCATGAGAAAGGTATACTCAAAATACTGAGTGTTTAAAATGTGTATCATGACATCAATCTAGAAGAATTAGAATATATTTCATGCAGTAGAGAGTAATTGAAACACACCTCAAGGAATGCAGGTGACAAACAAATGGAAATGTGAACTGTTCAAAAGCATAGTGGAGGGTTGAAGTATGAATAAAGTTCGATTGGCAGAGCATCTTAAGGGATCAATGAAAAGCCCACTGTGGCTAAGAAGTATGGTCTATTGTGGAGAGTAGGAGGAAGTGAACCTATAAATGCAAGTTGGTGACATGATAGAAGGTCTTGAATGTCAGGTTGTGGAATTTTTACTTACCCCAGTAGGTAAGACAGCTGTGTAGGTTTTGAGAAATGAAGTGGCCCAATCAGACTACTCCTTTATAAAGATTAATTTAGCAGTAGTTTTTAAGATAATTTAAATTGGAGGAAATAGAATATAGAGACAGCAATTAGAAGCTATTCTAGTAATTACAGTAAAAAATTTTGAGGATGTGAATTACTGTGGTCAAGAAGAAAATAAAGAAGGATGGGTGGGAATGGGGTAGAGGAAGACCTCCAAGTCACTTGATGGCTGGTTGGCCCATCTTTCCATCTGTCTTTCTCCATACAAAGAAGACTCTACTTTTCATACCTGATAGACTGGGGAAATGGTGGTAGCAATGGGAGGAATATGATTGTTTGAGTAGAACATGTTTTGGATACACTAAGTTAAAGTGTTAGTAGCATGTCCAGATGGAAGTGAATTGGAATGGGGATCAGGAGCTGGACATTGAGATATTTCAGCACGAAAGTGATACTTGAAGCAGGGGCCGGGCGGGGGGGAGTATAAACAGAGAAGTTATCCATAAATAACAACTTTTAAAAGTCTTTGTTTATGAGGGTGGGGAAAAGAGACAGATAAGAGAAGGGTCTTGTAACAAAGTGATCCCTCTCTTTTTGCTATGGCATTTTTTGTTGTTTGTTTTTCATGGAGAGAAGAAAGCAAACAAAGTGGGTCAATTTTGCCATCTTAAGCTGCAAGTCCATAATAGGAAAGATTCTAATGGAGATTTAAAGGATTGTATCTCAAAGGAAGAGAGTAATTCTGGAATGGATTACTTAAGTACTTGCTTGGAACTGCCCTATTTCCAGCCCAGTTGAGGCCCCTGAAAATTATCCCGAGACCTGAAGGACACGATGACCTGGAAGCTGATGATCTGGAAGAAGGGGAATGTTGGTGGTCACCACCTGATTTGCCAAGAACTGAGGGCTTTCCCAGCACACAAGACTTTCAGTGCTAAAATGGAAAGTTCTAGGCAAACCAGGCTAAGTTGGACCCACCCAAAGGGATGGAATGAAGAAAGTGGGCAGAAATATCATAGGTCTCATCTTCACATTTATAGGTAAAGTGAATATAACCCAGATGGATGAAGTTTCTGGTTCACTGCAGGGGGCTTGGCGGGGGAGAGGGGTGTTTCTATCAGCCAACCATTCTCCAATAGAACAAGAGCCCCAAGATCTAACCAGAGAGTGTCTGGGGTCCAATCTCTGCAGATACCACAAAGCAGAAGAGAAGGGTGAGAAAGGAGGACTTGGATCAGGGCAGTGCTAGGCTGGCAAATGGAAAGTCAGCAACAATTGTTTCACATAATTGAAGTGCTTGATACGGTAACCAAGTGAAGGCAGGTGGATTAAATTGACCTCTGATACAAGGATATTATTTAGGCTATAAAACCAGGAAGAACAGCCCATGTCCTGTCCTGCCAACAAATTCATGACAATGTGCCATTGTGCAGATCCTGTTGACTTTCCTGAAGAAGCAGAATCTGTCTAAAAGGGTACCTGGAAAGGTTAAGAGGACGTGTTGGGAAGCCCTGTCAAGTGGCCCAAAGAAACTCACAAACACACTCTTCCTCCTTTCCATCCCCTCAGAAACCCCAGAGGACAATGCTTATTCATCCTCCTGTGCTTAGCTGAACTACCAGGTTAGATATTGGTCCTGAATTCTAGGAGTAGAGGTTGACCACAAACATTAAACATCAATAATTTTTAATTGTGAGGGGCAGCACAATAGAATGAGAAGGGGATGGCTTTTGCAAGTAATGCTTATTCATCCTCCTGTGCTTAGCTGAACTACCAGGTTAGATATTGGTCCTGAATTCTAGGAGTAGAGGTGACCACAAACATTAAACATCAGTAATTTTAAATTGTGAGGGGCAGCACAATAGAATGAGAAGGGGATGGCTTTTGCAAGTGGAGAAACCTAGACATTGATTTAGTCTGGCCACTTACTACCTGCGTCATCTTAGCAAATTAATTTGTAATGTTTGCTTAATAGAAGGTATCACACAAGGGGTTTTGTGAGACAGGGACATAACCACATGAAAATGCCAGTTGGCATTTGCCAATACATGAGAAAGGGAAACTCCCTTCTTCCCTCACAGAGTGACTCAACTCTGTGTGTGTGTGTGTGTGTGTGTGTGTGTGTGTGTGTGTGACTGTGTATATGCGTGTTGGTGTGTGTGACTCTATGGGTGTATACGTGTGTGTGACTGGGTACATGTGTATGACTGGGTGTGTGACTGTGTATATGTGTGGCTGTGTGTGTGTGACTGTGTGTGTATGACTGTGTGTGTGACTGTGTGTATGTGTGGCTGTGTGTGTGTGTGTGTATGTGTATCTTCAGGTGACCCTCTGGCTTAGAATCTTATCCAGGAATAAAAGCCCTCTCTTATTCCTCATCCTTTCTCAGGAGCTATATTTTAACTGGATGTTGCAGCTCTGATTCCAAAGCCAGACAGCCTTGTCTTCTCCATTTGTTCACACACTTCTAACTCAAAACACACCAGTGGCTTCCATCTCATTGTAAAAAGGGGGCTGGAGCTTGTTTCTTTCTAATTCTGGAGGGACATAAAGCTATCTCTACCTCTGAGATATTCTGCTCCAAAGTCCTTTCTGCCAGTATTAGATAGTTGAGTCAGAAATATTCCCCTCCCCTAATCCCAGAGACTCAGTAACTGTGATGAAAACGAGCTACAGTCCCTCCTTCCTTCAACCGCTCCCAGCTATCTCTCAATCCTCACCTCTGTCCCCTATTTTAACTTTGCTCCATACACAATGAGTTCATCAGGAACCTTGAAAGACCAGGGAAGGACGCCCACAGTAGAGGACCAGCATGTTTCTGGAAATGTTTGAAGAAATCCTTTAAAAATGGAACCTTGCAGGGGCATCTGGGTGGCTCAGTCAATTGAGGGTCTGCCTTCGGCTTAGGTTGTGATCCCAGGGTCCTGGAATCGGCCGGCATCGGGCTCCTTGCTTGGCAGAGAGCCCTTTATCCCTCTTCTCCCTGCTTGTGCTCTCTCTTGCTATCTCTGTCTCTCTCTCTCTCAAATAAATAAATAAAATATTTTTTTAAAAATGTAACTTTACAGCATAAATCTGTGAAAGGGAAGGAACTCTCAGCCCTTCCAAAAAGGAAGGTTAGAATTAGAGAACTTCATTTCTCCATTTCTTCTCATTTCTCCTGGTCCTCTGGCCTCTTTGCTGCTGAGCCCGGGGAAATGGGTAAGACCTGATTACAGAACCATCTGATTTGTGTGTTTCTAGAGAGTTAAACCTTTGCTCCAAAGTTACTGACCAAAAGAGCCAGGCTCTAGAAGGGAATTGGGAGGAAGGGGTGGGCATGAAATAAATAAGGCCCCTGCCAAAGGTAGCGAGCCAGCCCCATGAACAAGATTAATAGAAGGTTCTGTTCTGCTGGGCTGGACTGCCTGGAAAGGCAGGAAACTTAAGGCTTTCTTGAGTATTCCATATTTGCGCTGGACAATCTCTCTTAGGCCTCAATTCCTTCTCACTGCTGTCCTCCTTTAGTGTGAATAAATGTAGGAAAACTGCTTGCTCACAGGATTTTCTGAGAGACTGGGTATGGGCTACAAAAGAAAGAACATTATTATTGATGACTCCAAAGTTTTGACTTAGCATCTGAGTACTCAGAGATGCCATTTACTAAAATGTGTGCCATGCTGTGGGAGGAGGAGTTTGGGAATGTGGAGAATTAAAAGTTTTGACCTGGATATGTTAAATCTGTGATGCTTTATGAAATCCAATGAAGCTGTTATGTAGGCTATTAAATGAACATGTCTGGAATTCAGGGGAAAGGTCAGGGCTGGAGATACAATTTGGGAGTAATTACCAGAAAAAAGCCATTATGACAGATGATCCTAGCGAGTGAGGGTCATCCAGCAGTTAGAGGTTAAGGACGAGGAAAACCTTCAAAGGAGACACGATTATTATATTCAAAGAATAAAATTAGAACACAATTCATGACATAATATAATGTAACAGGAAAAAAGATGTTTGTTGTTTGAGTTAATCACTCCTAGTTGGTAAGAATGTGGGATAACTGGCAATGGTACACACTGCTTGTGAAGGTGTCATTTTGGAAAAAGCAGTTTGGAATTAGAACTTTTTAACCTAGTAATTCCACTTCCAGGAATAATGATTTACTTATTCTTTTATTCATCTACTATTTATTGAGGTTTTTTCACTCCAAGCTCTGTTCTAGATACTGAGAACACAGTCGTGAAATAAATAAAGCTCTGTTCTAGATACTGAGAATACAATTGTGAAATATATACATATATATACATGCTCACATGTATATATATATACACATGTATATTCTATAGTGAGCATATATATATATATATATATATATATATATATAATCTCCACCCTTACGGTGCTTATATTCAAGTGAGGATCTTATTACAGCATCCTTTGAAAGAATTATAATTGAAGAAACTAAATGTTTAAATAAGGGATTGGTTAAGTAAATAATTTCTGTTCATACAATATATGTTAGGTAGCCTTTTAAATATGCAGAAGAAATCTAAGTATAGTGGCAAATATTATAAACTACTGTGTAGTAAATAACGATATTATGAACAAGATATACAGTACAGATTCATTTATAAGTTGTATGTCCTGTGTGTGTGCACATATACATGAGCATACATGTGCCAGGACAATTCACTGGCAGTTGCTATTGTTGCTATAGGAATAAGTGGGAGATATCATTCCCTCCCCATCCTAATATATGTTGGTGTGCTGAGTCTGAGCTCCACAGTTTACATTATCTCATAGGGATTTGACAGATCAGGGCATAAGAGTGAGTGTATAGGCCCAAAGGAGGGTGGTGTAAGGGTGGGAGCTACATAATAGGAATCTAGATTCATGATCAAAATGGAAGATTCCAAGTCTAGTAGACAGGGCTCTTCTTGATGTATTTGATTTTTACAAATAAAAAAAATTCTCTCATATCTATATGAAAATTATAAAGTTATAATTCTATAAATCTTATAAAATTACATTTTGGTCAATAAAGAATAAGAAAGAAATAGAAACAGTTGAAAGCTGTACTAGAATAACAGTGGTAAAATTATGATTGATTTTTATTTTCTTTGGTTACATATTTTTTCTACAGTGAGCATTTATAATTTTGCAATGTATTTCAAGTACAGGGAGACCTCAGAAGAAAGAGGTATCACTTTGGTTAAGACTATCAGGGAAGGAGGTGCCTGGATGGCGCAGTCGTTAAGCANTAAAAAAAATTCTCTCATATCTATATGAAAATTATAAAGTTATAATTCTATAAATCTTATAAAATTACATTTTGGTCAATAAAGAATAAGAAAGAAATAGAAACAGTTGAAAGCTGTACTAGAATAACAGTGGTAAAATTATGATTGATTTTTATTTTCTTTGGTTACATATTTTTTCTACAGTGAGCATTTATAATTTTGCAATGTATTTCAAGTACAGGGAGACCTCAGAAGAAAGAGGTATCACTTTGGTTAAGACTATCAGGGAAGGAGGCGCCTGGGTGGCACAGTCGTTAAGCATCTGCCTTCGGTTCAGGGTGTGATCCTGGCGTTATGGGATCGAGCCCCATATCAGGCTCCTCCGCTATGAGCCTGCTTCTTCCTCTCCCACTCCCCCTGCTTGTGTTCCCTCTCTCTCACTGGCTGTCTCTCTCTCTGTCAAATAAGTAAATAAAATCTTTTTTAAAAAAAAAAGACTATCAGGTAAGATTCTTTGGAGAAAATGGGATTTGAGCATCAGAGTCCTATGGATAGAAATAGGGATGGGTATAATCCAGGGGCAGCCAACACATTCACAGATGCAGTAGGTCACAGGGACCAAACCAAAATTTGGTTTGTTTGGAACACACATTCTGTATATGGCATATGCACAGGCTGTTTTTAGCATCCAAGGTTGTTGCCTGAGGGTGGGGTCTATATGCAGGATAGTGGGGAAAAGCATGTAAAAATGCTTCCCTTGTTACCCTTCCTACATCTCTCAGTCTTGTTTTATATGGCTTCATTCCTTCAAAATCATGCAATAATAAGGTTCAACTATTGGCTTAACAAACAATATACTTATCTGAAACATAAGTAAAATCATTTAAATTTTAAAATGCCAAAACCCTGCATACCCAGAGATTTTGATTTGGTATTTCTAAGATGGGCCTATTATTTTTGTTTTTGCTCTTTGTCTGCTCAAGCAGTTCTTCTTTACATAAGGATTTGAGAACCCATGGTCTACTCCTCATTAGAACTTCAGCCTGAATTCATAACAAAAAACTCTTTAAAACCCACTTCAGTGCAGTATTACAATATCTTCAGGCTTGTTTTAGAGCATGTTGTGAAATGTCCATCTTCCTGGTTATCTTTATCTTTTCAGGTTTCACTCAAACCACTGCTCCCCAAGAACGTGGCTTTCACCCCTAAACTCTATATTTTAGGATCTCTATATCATTGATGGCATCTCAGAATCTCCTACAGGGCTTTATAAAAAAAGCCAAATTCCTACATCATTTTATCAAATTCCTGAATCAAAATCTTTGGGCACAGAGGCCAGCAATCTGTTTTATTTTTATAGCTATACCAGAGATTTGGATGCAGCCAGCCCAACACTTCTCTGCTGACCGTAGAGTTCACCAGCCTCTCCTCTGGTCTACCAAGAGTCTGCCAGACTTAGGTTCTTCTGGGCCTGAGCCATTAAGACTTCTTCCTTCCTGCTATGACCTATTTATAACTTAACCTTCTGCTCCAGGCTCACCCACCTAGGTACTCTCCAGGTTCCCATTCCCATGGAAAATGTAGCTCTGAAGTTCATTCATGAAGGAATGAACAAGATACCTTTGTATTACTCAAAGCGAGGAAAACAATTTTCTCAACCATGGGCACTAACATCTCTGCTAACTGGTTGATTAAAAATGTTCCTATAGAACATCTTTAGTAACATCAACTTCGAAGTGCCATATGTCTTGGGGATGATGAAAAAACAATAATTTGAGAGGAATTTGAGCACTGCCAAATGATATATTTAAGTATAATGGCCCAGAAAGCAGGAAATGTTAGCGAGTCAAAAAAACATGACATCTCTGGCAAGGAGCAGCACAGGGCTCATGTTAATTCTTCTGACTCCTGCATCACTAATCCAACAGCAACAGCACATGAATGCGAGCTATCGTTACTCCAAGGGAAGGTCAAGATTAAAAATCATCCTGAACTGAAATGCAACATGTGACAGTTTAAATTCTTTCTTAATTCAAGAGGGAACAAGTAACATACTCAATCCATGGAGTGAGACAGTCCCCTAGTCTCACACAGTACCAGATATGGAGTCCTGAAATATCAATGTCATGCTCAGGAAGATACAAATCCTTGAAGCAAACCAGTGCCTGGACTTAGTCAATAACCAGGTGGAATGTATTAGCCTGTGAGGGTCAGGTGCATTGAGAATGACAGCTTACTCTCTTCTAAGAAATCTGCAAGAAGAAATCTTACAGATTCTTGTAAAATATTCATAGAAGCACAAATTTTTATTGAAAAGTAAGCAAATACTCTTGATTTCATTATCAAGGGACTTTGCTACATTATTCAGGCCTAGAAACTCCTTCGCAGTTGGGATCTTGTAACACCAATTCCTATTAAATATTTGACCAAACACCCAAATTTGAGAAAGGCTCCAAAAAACCTTTTGCCATAACTATTCTGGTTCCAGCTTCAGATAAATTACCCCCATATATTTTCTTCATGAAAATTAAGGTACATCCATGTGATGAAACTACATGCTTCGAATCAAAGGTAGTATAGTAAGTGTCATTTTTGAAAAGAAATTAGCGCAGAATCACACTGCTAGTTAGAGGCAGATCTAGGCTTTAAATTCCAGTCTATCTGATTTTAAGACCTGTGTTCTTGACAATTCTACTACTTTGCCTACTTCCAAATGAGTAAGAATTGATAATAACATGGAAAAGACTTATTTAGGTATTTTTTCACATTTGGTGTATACAAGTGGGGAATAAGCTTATGATACTGGCCTCATTATCATTAGTCCTTAGGTAAATACAAATACAAACTACAATGAGATTCAACTGCACACATTCCAGAATAACTAACAACAACAAAACATGAGCATGGAATATTTTTCCATCTTTTTATGTCTTCCTCAATATCTTTCAAAAGTGATCTATAGTTTCTAGAATATAGGTCCTTTACGTCTCTGGTTAAGTTAATTCCAAGGTAACGTATGCGAACCAAAAAACTTTTTGATAAAATTCTTTCCTGGGGTGCCTGGATGGTACAGCCAGTTTAGAGTCTGACTCTTGGCTTCAGCTCAGGTCATGATGTCAGGTTTGAGACTGAGGCCTGAGTTGGGCTCTGCACTCAGCAGGTAGTCTGCTTAGGTTTCTCCCTCCCTCACTCTCTGTCCCTCTCCCTGCTTGTGTGCTGTCTCTCTCTCTCTCTCCAAAATTAAAAAAAAACCACTCATTATCTATCTATGATCTTTTAAAACTTATCAAACCAGTGAATTAGTATTCTATTGCTGCTGTACAAATTGCCACAAACTTAGTGGCTTAAACGAAACAAATTTATTATCTTCAAGTACTATAGGTTAGAAGTTCAACACAGGTCTCACTGGACTTAAAATCAAGATGTCTAAGGGCTATGTTCTTTTCTGGAGGCTCAGAAGGGGAATCCATTTCCTTGCCTTTTCCAGCTAAGTGTATCCTAATTCTTGGGCTCATAGCTCCCTTTCTCCATCTTCAAGGCCAGTCATGTTGCATCTCTCTGACTCTTCTTCCATCTTCACATCTTTCTAACTGAGCAAAGCTGAAGATGTTTCTCTGATTTTAAGGATTCATGTGACTAGATTAGGCCTACTTGGAAGATCCAGGATAATTCCCCTATCTCAAATCTTTTAACATTAGTCACATCTGCAAAGTTCCATTTGCCATGTAAGGTAACATATTTATAGGTTCAGAAGATGAGGACTTGCACTTCATTGCAGGATGAGGGAGACATTTTCTGCCTACCACAACTAGTGATAAAAAGGAACTTCTTTAATTAAAGAATATCTACAAACATCCACCCCTAGTATTAAATTCAATACTGAACTATTAACAGCTTTCACTCTGCAACCAGAAATAACACAGCGTATCCTCAATGGTTACTTCTACCGAACACTGTACTGGAGGTTTTAAGTGGTTTAGTAAATCAAGAAAAGATATAAAAATATAAAGGAATGGAAGATGTGCTATATCATTAAGTGATATATTTGTGTATATAGAAGATCCAAAAGAATCAATGAGAAATTTTAAGGATTATTAAGTGTTTGCAAGATTTCTGGACATATGATCAATTTGCAAAAATAATTGTATTTCTATATGCCAGTAACAAACTATTAGAATATGAAATTTTTCAAAATCATACCATTTACAGTGGCATACAATGCCATGTACCAAAAATAAATCTAACAAAAGATTTTCAATGGAAAGTATTTTTGACAGAAATTAAAGAAAGCCTAAACAAATGAAAGGACATGTTATTTTCATGGATTGTAAACCCAGTGCCATAAATGTGTTCATTTTCCCGCCGTTGATCTATGGAATCAATATAATCCCAATCAAAACACCATTTTGTCTTTGTAGACTTTTAAAATATTCAGGAGATCCACAAGCTGGTTTTTGAATACACATGATATGCAAAGGGTCAAGAATAAGGGCAAGATAAGAAAATCTTGAGGAAGAACCAATTGGAAAGAATTACTGTACTGGATGTCACGCGTGATTCTTTTTCGTTTGTTTGTTTGGGGGTTTTTAACACTTTTTTTTTTAAGTAGGCTCCATGCCCAACATGGGGCTCAAACTCACAACCCTGAAATCGAGAGTCACACAGTATACCAACTGAGCTAGTCAGATGCCCCATGAGTAATTTTTTTCTAACATTGTAGTCATTTAAAAAGTGTGAAATTGGCATGATGAAAACAAATAGAATAATGATAAAATATGCATACCTGGACTCCTGGGTGGCTTAGTCAGTTAAGCATCTGACTCTTGATTTTTGCTCAGGTCATGGTCTTGGGGTCATGAGATCAAGCCCCACATTGGGCTCCATGCTCAATGTGGAGTTGCCTCGAGATTCTCCCTCTCCCTCTCCTTTAGCCCCTCCCCCTGCTCCCACACTCTCTCTCCAAAATAAATTTTTCAAAAAAATTTTAAAAAACCAAACTCTAGTATCAGACTACTTGATTTTGAACCCTAACTCTGCTAGTTACTAACTTTGCAACCTTGAGCAATTTATTTCTCTAAGCCTCAAATTCTTCATCCTTAAAATGAGGAAAATATTTAAGTTATATGATCATTTTGGGGCACTTGGGGGGTTCAGTTGGTTATGCAAGTGTCTGACAGCTTGATTTCAGCTCAGGTCATGATCTCAGGATCCTGAGACCAAGCCCTGGTTCATCCAAGATGTATGCATGGTAAAGTTAGTGATGTGAAGCCTCAGGGCCCCTTACTTACAACCTCTTCCAAAATTCTGTATCTGTATTTCATATTTGAAAATTTGCATTTTACTTCTGAAAGAGGTTCCCACTATTGTAAAACAAAACTTTTGGATTCCACAAAACATGGATCCAAACTTGGCTCTACCAGTTACTGACTATGTGACTTGGGCTCAGCATATTGATCTGCTATGTGCCTCCAATTCTCCATTTGTAAAATGGAATAAAGCTGGCAATCTCCTCCATAGCATTGTTTTGAAAATCGAGTAAATACATGTAAAATGTTTAGCACAGGGTCAAGCACATAGTATGCGTTCACTGTGCATTGGTTTCCTTAACTTCTTTTCTCTTTAACTTCTTACCTTCCTCGTTCGTGAGCCCTGTCGGGTCTAGGATCACCTTTTTCTTTGCAAATTTAGCCTGTGCCAGGCTTTTCTTTAATCCTTAATCCCTTCCGCTTGCACCTGTACATTCCCTTCTATGAGCCTCTTAAGTTGTTTACAATCTGATTTTATCAACCTCTATTTGTTTTCTGAAACCTACCACACCTGTTCATTAGTTAAAGGACATGACAATTTTGGTTTCATTTTCTCCCCTAGGAGCCATCTGCTAGATTAGTTTTCTAAACAACAGCATGGAGAAGAAAATGATATTATCCTCAAACTTTTGTCATAATAACATTCCAAAAACTTTCCAACATACCATCTATAGAACTGCAGCAGTTGCTTAGATTCTATCTTCCCTCTGAAATTTTGATCTTTTCAGATATATTCAACCCCATGAATACTGATGCCTCTGAGTCAACTGTGGAACAGACTTGGGACACATGGATCTTTGCAGGTGGACTTGCCTAGTTCCTAAAACCAACCTAAAACCACGGTTTGCCTGATACTGCTCATCTCCATCCAGATCTTTAATGCAGTGGGGGTAGCAGTTGAAGAAATTATGTTGCAATGATTTATTGGCTTATTGGCCCTCAAACCACATCAGTTTCTAGAATAAATATCTATTTCCGATTTAGCCAATTGTTTAACCAATATCTGCAAACATTTATATCAGGCTAAAATATCAAGAAATTCTATAGTCAAAAATACTTGATGGAATGAAAGATTAAAATACTTCCTACTAGCCTGTAAGGCATCCTCACCATATTCCATTATTCTATGGATATCACTTTTCATGATATTCCTGACCCAATACATGACCATCACTTAAAAAATAATGATTTTTTAAATATATATGTAAATATCATCATGCAATGCCTCTCAAAATTATGCTCCATAGGCAATAATCTGTCTTATATCCCAGGAATTTATCGCCTACTGAAGCAATACTGAAGCCCAGCAAAAGTGATATCAAGAATTCCGTACAACACGCCCAGCTGCCTTATCTTCTCTACTCCCCATCTGCCCTTCCCATCTGAAATGCCTGCTACATGGGTTTAGAAAACGATTTCACCCTAAAGGTTCACATACATTTGCAACCAATATGGGTTCCAACCCTTTCAACATTTATTGTCCCGTCTCAAACACCAGCTGAATTAGGATTCTCAAATAAAATCAATAGAGAGTGTGTGTGTTCGTGTTATAGCCCATGAAGCTAAGGACTCAACAATCACACACATATTTGTGACACCCAGTTTTATGGTCTTAATTCACCAGCATCCAGAGCAGCCCATCTCTAGTTTTCTCCCCTGTCATGATTGGTGGTGGTCCCTAGGAGAATTCTGATCACCCTGGCAGCCCTGTGAAATTTTTTGAAGAACATCTCTTGAACTTACTATAAGGGGATCAAGCAAAGGTACCCTACAGCTGTGATCTGAAATCTGCTACCACAGCTGGGTTCTCTGTCTCTAGAGACTAGGGGAGCAGACTATTTTTAAGGCTACATACAGCAGGCATATGATTATGAGGGGAAAGAAAACATTTTTTTCTTTTTTTTTAATAATAATTTTTATTATGTTATGTTAGTCACCATACAGTACATCCTTAGGAAAGAAAACATTTCTGTAAGCTAGGAAAGAGCTGCTATGTCTTTTGAGGTCCTGGCTATTCTGAGAAACTCTGGTATACTAAGTAAATGAGGAAGGATAATCTAACCCCTCTCCCAGACTCAAACACTGCAGCTGAATGTCGACTTTTTCCATAGAAAAACAAACTTCAGCTCAACAAGGAAAGAGCATGAGTGGGAAGGATAATTGGGTAATTGACCACATGGATCCGCTTGGCAGCTCTCCCACTTCCTTGATCTACATATAAAGAGTATGCTGGGCACTTGGGACAGTACTTCTCTAGGACGTCACATTCTGTCTCCTCCAACATGCACCTTCTCCAGCTCCTGTTCAGAGCCGGCCCTGGCATCCTGCTCCTGGTTCTCTGTCTGCAGCTGGGGACCAACAAAGCTCAGGAAGACACGTAAGCCAAGCCTTTTTCTTTCTCACAAAAATCATTTCAGGGAGGGCTCTTACCCTCGCCTGGAAATCTATATATCCCTTCCTGAAAACTTTTCAACATCCCGGAACTCTAGTCCCAGGAATGCTTATAAACCCCATGTCAAGTCCCACTTCTCTCCTCTTAGGAAGTCCTATCAACTCCCCTCATATTTCTACTGGATGCTTCTAGGTTGTCCATGGAAATACGGCACAGTGTGCATAAAGGCTGTAATTAACAATCAGACTTGCTCTATGGCTCTGATCTACATCCTGTTCATAGTATACACCTTTTTTAGATTTCCACTCAGTAAACTTTATGTTCTCACACCTTGCCACCTAGAACAGAAGGTTTAGCAGGTCTGTGAGTTCCAATGATAGCTTTGAGCAATTTTGGCAGGATTCACTAAAGGATCAGAGGCATTGATCATTGATTTTGACCCCATGGTCTAAAGTTGAGCTAGCACAGCAGCTTAGACATTCTTCCTATTCTGAAGCCCAAAGACAAAAGCAAGTACACACTCACCCACACCCACAGTAGGACCCAGGAGCACAGGTTCAGAAGCCAAATCATTGAGGGTTCATATTTGAAGGAAGCAGGAAAATTGGGCAAAATGAAGTAGGAAATGGAGCCAAGGTCTGGGAGAAGCAGGGACACTCACTGAATCTAGGTTTTCTTCACAGGAGTATGGTTTTGAATGCTGGGTTTTTGGATTGTGGTTCTGATGGGACCCCCTGTGGCATGCCCAGATATCCTGTCCTGGAGTACACCATTCAGAGTTTTGACTAGTTGGTATAGTGGAGGCCAGTATCCTAAGAAACCTTGGGTAGAGACAGGTTCAGATAGAGTTGTCACCCCATGTAGCCCTGAGATGGGGCCACAAGTTGTTGATATAAGCTGTACTAATTAGGGTGATCAGCCATCCCCATTTGCCCAGGAATTTCTCAGTGTTAGCACTGAAAGGCCCTCATCCCAGGAAGCTCCTCACTCCTGGGCAAGCTAATCTGATCACTCAGTCTAGCTAAGCTGGTCATTTTATCAATCCTAATTTCATTTACAAATCAGAGGAATTTTGGAAACACTTAAGTCTTCATACCCCTTTCCTGTGCACTCAGCACTAGAGCAACTCTCACAAGAATGGAATAGCTCCAAAATCTGAGATGTTTTACTCTAGGAAAATGGGACCATGAAGCACTGTAGCCAAAAACCTGAATTTCCTTCTGTCCCACCCAACACCAAAGGAGCTCACCCAGGAGTATCTGGGAGAGATAAAGTAACTCTCCTGGTCCTAAACCCAGTTTTGTACTTTTATTCTTTTTTCTTTACATTTATTTTTTGTCAGTGGAAAGAACGATGCTCAGTTTTAAATAAAGCATCAAAATTCCTTTATTAAACAAAACGAAGTCTGTAGAAAACAACCAAATCAAACAAGGATCAAAGAATCCTAGGGGTTCTGGTGCTCAGCAAATGATTCAGATCCCATCATCCCGCTCCCCTTGCACCTTCCCTGTTCCTTCTGCTCTGCACATTGTGCCCCTCTCTCTTGTGGACAGATCTCTGATCTCTGCCCTGCTTCTCTCTTCCACAAACCAGCCGAGAAGTAATAAGAATGAACTTGACGACGTCCAAAACAGACAATGCAGATGAAGAAGTCACTGCGAAGCTTGAAGTTAAAACGGATTTGAGAGAATGTGTGGTGGTAAGTAGAGGCCTGGGGAAATGAACTCAAGAAAAATCTGACTCCTTAGTTATGAGTACAATTAGATTAACCTCTCACTTTAATGTTGTATATTGTACTTAATAAAATGCTGAATAGCTGTCCTCATGCTCCCAATTCTCATATGTGTTATGCTACTTGAGCCCCAGAACAATCATCAGACCCTGGGGCAGATGACTATTCTCATTTTACAGATGAAGGAACCTGATCCAGAGAGGTGTAGGAAGGATGAGAAGGAAAGAAGGAACGAGTAGTGAGAAAAGCACAGCTAAGAGAGAGAGGAGAGGAAAAGTCTAAGAGCTGGGGGAGAAGAGGTAAGAGCTCCTCAAAAGTCCTGGGCACGATTGTTTGAGATGAGGGGTAGGATAAGGGGTTCTCACAAGGAAAACTGCAACCCCATCCAGTAGACTGAGGCAGGTGGCGGAAGAGCTATGTTGCAGAGAACACCTGGTGTATGATTCCCTTGTCTGCAGTAAGCTCGGAGCAGAGGCTATGTTCATTGCCCTTCCCTCTGCCCTTTTGATCTACCATCAGAAGTTCACATTTGTTCCAGCTTCCTCTCCCCAACAAGGAGCCCACACTCTCCTCCCCACTTTCTCCAATTCAGCAGTTGTGGGAGGGAGTCAAATCCCTTTACTAGGTCAGAGGTTCTCAAATGGAAATGTGTGTAAGACTAACCTGTGCATTATCACTCTTGTTTGGCTGCTCTGGGCCATGAGGAAAAGGGGTTTGTGCGGGTTTAACCCACAGAGGCTCTTCCCCAGGGAAGAGTGTGTCTTCTCCTCCCTGCTAGCAGCCTTCTCATGTGTCGTTACACACACACAATCTGCCCCTTGTTAGGTATCACTGTTCTAGGGCCAAGACCCAGGCGTCTCCCCACTGACTCCTTCCAGAAGGGCACTCTCTCACAAGCATTTTTCTATGGCAGGAGTTTCCTAACTCAAATTACATTTACATATGATGATTAAATAAAAACAAATTTGGGAGCATGAAGACTGTTATTCATTAGAATAAGTTCTAGAAATGTTCTCATACCTGTAAGAGAAAGATTTCTGATCACTGAGTAAAGTACAACACAGCTGCTTTGTCAAATTTGTCTGTTTACAGTTCAAGAATATGAACCTTGTATGTTTTTTATTTTTTTAAAAGATTTTATTTATTTATTTGACAGAGAAAGAGAGCCAGCGAGAGAGGGAACACAAGCAGGGGGAGTGGGAGAGGAAGAAGCAGGCTCATAGCGGAGGAGCCTGATGTGGGGCTCGATCCCAGAACGCTGGGATCACGCCCTGAGCCGAAGGCAGACGCTTAATGACTGCGCCACCCAGGCGCCCCTGAACCTTGTATGTTAATTGGGGGTGGGAGGGAGGCCATATCATAATTTTTCAATTTTGTGTTTTATCATAACCACAGATGACAAAAGGAATGAAAATTTGTGCATAAACATCTTGTGATAATGGTAGTTTCTGGTAATGATAGATAATGAAAGTCCATTTCCACCCCTGAGAAAGTGATAGGTGTAAAAAAGTGTATTTAATCAACAAAATCACATGTGAAATACTTTTGTGCTACTATAATTATAAGGACTATGTTGTAAGGACAATGTTAATAGCAATAAAATAAGGCAATCTTTTTTTTTTTAAAGATTTTATTTATTTATTTGACAGAGATAGAGACAGCCAGTGAGAGAGGGAACACAAGCAAGGGGGAGTGGGAGAGGAAGAAGCAGGCTCATAGCAGAGGAGCCTGATGTGGGGCTCGATCCCATAACGCCGGGATCACGCCCTGAGCTGAAGGCAGACTCTTAACCGCTGTGCCACCCAGGCGCCCCTAAAATAAGGCAATCTTTTTAAAACCTACCCAAGTACAAGGAATCTCATAAAATAAATGATATTGCAAATTAGAAAGAATTTATGGGAAATATTCTTAGTTTTGATCAACCAACTTTTATTTGTAGCTTCTAATATTTAAAAAATATGTATGGCTATAAAAACATCATATTTTTAAAATTTTAGGAAAATATATTTTTTTATATGTGCAAAGATTCTAGTACTTAATCCCCATTTTCTAACAATTATAAAGTTTTTGCAAATAAATTTTTGATTAAGTGACATATTAAGATCACAAATTTAAAATTAAAATTTATTAGGTGCACGTGGGTGGTTCAGTCAGGTAAGCATCTGCTTTCAGCTCAGGTCATGATCTCGGGGTCCGGGGATACAGTCCCAGGTCAGGCTCCCTGCTCAGCGGGAAGTCTGCTTCTCTCTCTCCTTCTGCCCCTCCCCCTGCTCACGCACTCTCTCTCTCTCTCCCTCTCACAAATAAATAAAATCTTTTTTAAAAATTGTATTTGAATACAAAGACTGTATAATCTTTTAAAGTTGAAGAGAAGTTGTGGCAAACCGCAGTGCTTAAACATTTGTGGTATGGACCATTTTGCTGGTCTCATTAAGTCTAGGGAATGCTTATCAGAAAATTGCTTTTAAAAGTGACTAAAATGCATTGGATTACACAGGAAAACTACCATATTGAAAAATAGTGATAGGATTCTTTTGCCCAGTGTGGAGCCTACTTAAAAATTAAAAAAAAAATAACTTTTGAGACAGCACTATTTACATTTCTATATCAACATATTAGCTAAAAAGGCAGTATGTTTAAAATATAGGCGTTAAATTTTATTTTATAAAAATTATCTATGTGGTAACTCATGTTGCTGAGCTTGAATAAGCAGTTTCAACTGTGCACTGGTTTTTGACAAGTGGATTCCAATGGATTCGGATTTTTGTTTTGAATATTCAAGTGTTGAAAATTCTGATTCATTAGGATAAACTGTTATAAATGCCATAAGAAGATAAACCAGGCAAGGGTAGGTTTCTTGAACAAAACACCAAGATCTTTAAAGTATTCTGAGTAAAATTCCAACGGTGAGAATGCTTGAATTTCCCATTTGGAGCTGACAGGCTATTCGGTGCATGGTTGCCAGTGACCTGGGCAAGCTTCAGGAGATAGGCAGATGTCCCCGGCCATAACCATGCAAACTCATGATAATGTCCCTGTATTCAAGGTAGTGATGAGCGCAGTCAATGTTTTGAGACATATAAACCTGTAAAGTAATACGAACATATCTATGCTTCTCTTCATGATAAAATCATACACACTGCTAATGCCACTGAGGATCATGACATAACAGAAGGAATACTCAATTTCAGTGAGACATTAATAAAATAAAGAGGCAATTTCTTTCCATCTGAGTTCACAGGCCCTCTAGGTCTATGAACTCCAGGATAATACCCCCGTGCTGAATACTAACCAGACAAAAGCTTCCTGATGCTGCTGAAACTTACATATCTCAAGTTGTAAAGCCCTCTCAAATTAAAAAAGGAAATTTACCTTCAAGATTTCATTTGTTTATCTTACAGCCAAGTTTGGTAAGTAACTGTTTTCCTCTCACAACCAAGGAAGGAGAGACTGAGAGATGTCACTGCAATCATCAAAGGTCACAGAGTTTGAGAAGAGCATGATTCTGGCAATAAGACCTGGTTTTGGCCTCCACACCCAAGAGCCAAGCTGTGGTCACAGACCAGTTCCAGAAAGCCCTAGCCAAAGAATCACAGCAAACCTGCTCTCCAGAGGAAGGTTGCCCCAGAAGGAGTTCTCCTTGCCCTGTCAATTCACTAACTCTTCCTTTCAGCCCCCAGACCCATGGTGGCGCTAAAGCGGGAATTTGAGGACATGTTGACAGAAAACCTTCTGACCCAGACTTTAGCTCCCAAAATGATACTACAAAAGTGGACTCCACAGTGCCTCTGGTCTACATGCATCCCTGCTCTTTGCACATGAAGGATGTTGTCCTCCTTCTTCTTTGCTCTCTCTTGCCTTTCTCTCCCTTTCCCACTCCCCAGACTAACACAGGGTTCTCTCTGCCCACCTCCTCCTCCACAGATCAAAACTTACCTCCAAGGCAGCCGTCCAGTGGATGGTCCTTTTAACTATAATTACACCGCCTGCCTCTGTAAGGATCATCCAAGAACTTTCTACTGGGACTTTAAGGTCGATGGTAAGTATAGGGGTCATCCAAAGGAAGAGCTATTCACTAGGGCAGGGGAACCATAAAGAGAAATGTGACTCTGGGTGTGGAGTAGAATGTCGGGGCAGAAGGGTGGAGAGAAAGGAGGGAAGAAGAGGGGAGAGTGGATGGAGACTATGCCCACGTCTGAAAGTTGAGGGCTTGTGTGAGAAAAGCTTAAGGGGGATACATTTGTAAATGATTTGGGGAAACTGGGCCCTAGTAGGGAGGTGCCTGAAACTAGTAGAAAAGCCAGGAAACGGGGTTAGGGTGTTATCAGAGAAGATCTTTTTCCTTGTCTCTTTCAGGCCATATGGCAATAAAAGCAGTGGTCTACATTACTGAAAAAGAAGGTATCTGCCCTGATTTGTCAGTGGTGCCCAGTGGACAAAAAGATTTTCATACCATTGGGTGCATATAGACAGTCTGATCTTGGTGGAAGCCTTTGTCTAACAACCCCCCCAGGGTGGTTCCTTTAAGAAAACTTGGCTGGAGTATCTACTGCGGTCTGTAAAATAAACTTCTCACAAACTTCTCTTTGTTCTGTTGTGTCTTCCCTTCCAAATCTATCCCAGAGGAGCCTCAGAGCACCCAGAATTTCTAGTACTTTGTTCTCTCAAAGAACTGTTACTGAGGAGTCTCATTGCCCATTGGTATAAGGAATGAGAGTTGAATAACTAGAGAAGACTCACAGAATCTGAAATTCTCTGGGCTCCTAAATATGATGCCCCTTCCCTGTACGCATGCCCTGTCTTTCCTTACTGTAGGAAAAAACTCAGAAAGCTAGGTAATACCGGGTGTTAGTGTAAAATGAAGGGCTATGGGAGCCATTAAGCACTGCTGGTGGCCTTTTGGAGAAGCATCTGACATTACGTAATCAAATAGATTCTGCACATACCATATGAGCCAGCACCTCCACAACCAGGAGTGATGGTAAGAGAACCTGGGTTCCTAGGCCAGTATATTCCAGCTATCAAAGACAAAGCACCACTGGATAACCATTGTTCTAAAATATATGCCGCATCTTGAAAGACATCACCATAACCCTAAACAGTGTGATCTCCAAGCTATCTCCTTAGCTGCTCATTTATGAGGTTTTTCCAGCATACTGTAGGTGACCAGTAGTTTCCTGATGATGTCATTAATGGAAAACTGGTAGATTCCTTGATCATGTGCCCATTGTAACAACTGTTTCGTTAAAATAAGTAAATAAAAGATTCCCTTGATCTAAAGAGATATTAGATGAGATTCCATGTCTAAAAATCAGATACCCTATAAGCTGTCAGATGGCAGTGCTGGCCAAGACACTGCAGGCAGGGAGGATACATCCACACCTAGAATACATATCAACCTCAGTAGAGACAAACTATTGCCCCCTCAAGAGTCAAAGGGCTCAATGTAACCAATGTATTTTCCAAAAGGTCTCCCTGCTGTTGAGGTCTCAGCATTTGTCTCTGAACTGAAAGGTTGGCAGCCACACATCTAAATCACTTATGGTGAAAGGCACATGCACAATGTCGATGATCACTGCCTCACTGGCCATCACACAAGCATTGGAGTAGCTGAGAACAGAAGCTGCCTTATGACCATTGAACCAGTCATCCTATCTAATTAATTAATTGTTCAATGTTTCCTCTGCATCAGATACTTTCTTATGAGCATTAACATGAGACACAAAGAACCACATACTTTGTAGTTCATATCCCTTGGTTCATCCAGATAGCCGATTCATTTGTGAACTACACCTGGGTGTTTTATCTCTAAAACCCAGTTATAAGAACTCCCCAGGGCGCCTGGGTGGCACAGCGGTTGAGCGTCTGCCTTCAGCTCAGGGTGTGATCCCGGCGTTGTGGGATCGAGCCCCACATCAGGCTCCTCCGCTATGAGCCTGCTTCTTCCTCTCCCACTCCCCCTGCTTGTGTTTTCTCTCTCGCTGGCTGTCTCTATCTCTGTCGAATAAATAAATAAAATCTTTAAAAAAAAAATAAGAACTCCCCCATCCATGAGGCTGCAGGACAATCTGGGGGAGGAGTGTTAGCGCAGTGGAAGTAGTTGACATGAGATATGAACCACATTTTCTCCATAACTTAAGCCCTCTAGAGCAAGTTGGATCCAACTGCAACTGTGTTATTTCCATCATGTGATGAATTGCTGCTGTACCCACCCAAATTTATAATTTGTGGGTCAGCCAATACCTAAGTTGTCATGGGAAACTCTGGCCCCATAGTCACTTGGTGTTTAATGGTCAAGTATTAGGTTTCTATAGTGCCCATGTGCTCCTTTTCAAAAAAAAAAAATAGTTCTTCGCTGCAAATGATAGGGCCATATTTCAGAATCCTATTGGTCTACTCTGCAACTCTCTTCCTACGTCTTACCAGAGACTACACCCGGTGTCTTTAATCTACCGTAGGAAAGATTAAAACACATAGCATATAGGATATGCCAAGTGATATGGCCAAAAAAAAAGGGACTTATTTTAGTTTACTGAGACTGCCATAACAAATACCATGGTCTGGGTGGCTCAAACAACAGAAATTTATTTTCTCACGCTCTGGAGGCAAGAAGGCTAAGATCAGGGTGCCAGCATGGGTCCTTGCGAGGGCCTTCTTCCTGGCTTGCAGACAGGCACCTTCTCACTGTGTTCTCACATGGTGAAGAGACAGGTCTGGTGTCTATCTCTTCTTATAAAGGCACCAGTTCTACCTTACCAGGACTCCACCTTTATGACCTCATTTAAACCTGAATAACTCCTTAAACGCCCTACCTCCAATACAGTCATGTACAGAAGAGTGAGTGGGGTTAGGGCATCAACATGTGAATTTTGGAAGGGACACAATCCAATCATAGTAAGTAAACTTTTTCTCATGCCAAAATTTGAACCTGCTACAGAAACCCTTTTTTGCTCTGATACCACTCAAAACTGGTGTCTTTTTGAGTCACCAAATAATGTGACTGAATGTATCATTTGCAAGTGTAGAAAATACTGCTTCCAAAATCCAAGGTTTTCCAAGTACTGTCCTTTTTTGGTGGTAGGTTATTCAAGGTGCAATAACTTTCTGGAAAAGAAATTCTAGAGATGCCCGTGTGGCTCAGTCAGTAAAGCATCCAACTCTAGATTTCAGTTCAGGTCATGATCTCAGGATTGTGAGATCAAGCCCTGCATTGGGCCAGCTTGGGATTCTCTCTCTCCCTCTCTAACAAAAAAAAAAAAAAATTCTAGCATGCCCCAGACCACTGAACCCCTAAAAACTTTACCGATGGTGAATATGTGCATTGTGCAGGTGTCTTACTAGAATAGCTACAGTGCTTGCCACTTCCTGCTCAGCAGATCCAATTAATACAATATCATCAAAATATGGACCAGTATTCTGTTCAATGTCAGGATGATCAAGGTACCCATATTGTAACAGGCATTAGGAAAGTTAATATAGTACCAGGGTAAAACTGTGAATATGTATGGCTGCCCATCCTGGCAAACATAAACTGCTTTTGATCTTTTCATCTGATGAGAAAAAAAAGGAGCATTAATCATATTAGTAGCCACATAGTAAGTGCCAAAGACTATGCTTATCTGTTCTTATAAACATACCACATCTGGCATGGCAGCTCTCAAGGGACTTTTTGTGTGTCTGTTCATTTGTTTGTTTACAGTAGCCAACCATGGCCCATTTTCATCCATTTGACTTTGCATGAGCCAGACTGCTGAAGTAATATAGATATAATTCTCATCACCACCCACCACCTTTTAATACTTTAAGGGTGGCACTTATCTCTACTACCCCACTAGAATGAATTGTGACTTACTTTCTTAGCTTAGGGATGCAATTTCACCAGATCCCGCTTAGCTATTCCAATCATAATAGTGCTTACTCCACAGGTCGGGGAACCAATGTAAAGGTTCTGCATCTGTTTATTATATTCATCCATTTATGCATTTAGGGACCAGAAACATAACCACAGCATAAGAAAAAATGTACTCAGTGTGAGATGGACTTGGACCAGGACCCCACTTATCTCCTGGCTTTCATAAGCCTCATTATACCATGAAGGCATGATAGCATTTGGTGTCTGTCTCAGCTTAGAACCAGTATCCAACATCCTCAAAAGAATGGTAGTTCCAAAAGTCTCTTTGGAGAAAGACTGAGGTAATATACACTACAAACACATGCTGTGATTTTGCAGGTTTCCTCCTCAAGGGGACCCAGTCTCTCTTTGAATCAATAGGCTCTAAGAGCTAACTCTGGTCTGGAAACTAGAAGGATTATGATTTGCCATTATGTTTGCCAATATCAGCCTTCTGCTCATTCAGTCTTGAACTTTTTGTATATATAAGTTAAATAATCCTCTGCTGTCTTTCCACACATCCTTCTCCTATAAACACCATTGTCTATTAGCCATCACCAAATAAACCTGTTGGAAAAAGTTTCCATTATAATTTTAGCCTTGCTGCCAGTTACTTTAATTATGACACCCTTGTCTCCAACAGTGAAGTGCCAGTTCCAGGCCTCTGCTAGTTCAGAATCCTATAAACGCAGAATGAAGGGGGGGGTGGTAAACAGAAGGAGGAATGAACCATGAGAGACTGTGGACTCTGGGAAACAAACTGAGGGCTTCAGAGGGGAGGAGGGTGGGGGATTGGGATAGGCCAGTGATGGGTATTAAGGAGGGCACGTATTGCATGGTGCGCTGGGTGTTATACGCAAATAATGAATCATAGAACATTACATCAAAAACTAAGGATATACCGTATGGTGACTAACATAACAAAATAAAAAATTATTATTAAAAAAAAAAAGAATCCTATAAACGCCACTGATACAAGGGAATGTAGATCTATAGCAGCATTTTCTACTCCACCCCAACCTAGAGAGGACAGTCACCAATGAACTTAACAATTCCAGTGCCCTACCCTCCCACTAGCATTCCTTACTGTTTTACCAACGGGTATGTCTTTTAGGATTTCTCAAATGGCAAAGTCATCTAATGATTCTCTGGCCTTGTATAATACATCCACTCTGGCATGCTCTCCTCCCTGAGTCTTCTAAATCCTTCCTAAGTACTCTGACCAAACAGTTTGAGCATATCCACATTATTTTCTTTAGGTCGCCACATTTCCAAACTTTAAGGGGCCACCCCAGCAGATTATCAGACTGGTTCCAGGTATTCTTTGCCAGGAACTTAAATCCTGAGTCATGGGAGAGTGGCTCTCTGTAAGCACCTTCCAAAATCCAAAATCCCAATGATTCCAACCCCTGACATTCATGCTTTTGTATGATTCCCTTCCCTTGAAAGCAGGCAGGAGCAATGACTTCCTTCTAACCAGTGGAACATAGCAAAGGTGATGAGATGTCACTTATCAACTCAGGCCATGGCAAGCAACAAAAGCTTAATAGGAGACAAAACAGCAAGAGCAACCTGCAGTTTTGTGCTACTGCAGCTCTGGAAAATACCTGGTCTTACCCAACTCAAGCCCCAGGCAGCCCCAGACTGGCCCACTAACAATAGAGGAATTAACGGGCAAAGAAAGCCATTGCAGACAACTGGACTGAAGGCAAAAGTGGCTCAGCCACAACAGTAGGGTGCATACAACACACAGGAGACAACCTGAAGTGCCAGGTTCTGGTGAAGAGGGGACATTGCACCACAGGGCACTACAGGACCTCTTCATAAAACCACTACTTTCAAGAGGAGGAGAGATAGCTGACTTTACTAACACATAGAAACACACAGAGAGTGTGTTAGACAAAATAAGGAGACGGAGGAGTATGTCCCAAATGAAAGAATAAGACAAAATCACAGCAAGAGAGCTCAACAAAATGGAGATAAGTAATATGCCTGGTAGAGAATTTAAAGTAATGGTCATGGGGTGCCTGGGTGGTGCAGTCAGTTAAGCATCTGACTCTTGGTTTCTGCTCAGGTCATGATCTTGGGCTCATGAGATTGAGCCCCATGTTGGGCTCCACACTGAGCTCAGAGTCTGCTTAAGACTCTCCCTCTCTCTCCCTTTGCCTTCCCCCAAATAAATAAATAAACCTTTAAAAAAAATAAAATAATGGTCATGAACATACTCACTGGACTCAAGAAAAGGGTGGAGGACCTCAGTAAGACCCTCAACAAAGAGATAGAAAAGATAAAAAGAACCAATCAGACACAAAGAACACAATAATTGAAATTAAAAACACATGAGCTGGAATAAAGAGGCTAAAGGAAGCGGAAGAACAGACCAGTGACTGGAGGGTAGAGTAATGGGAAGCAATCAAGCTGAACAGCAGAAAAAGAACAATAAATAATGAAAATAGATTAAGGGAACTCAACAACACCATCAGGTGTAACAAGTTTCACATTATAGAGATCCTTGAAGGGAAAGAGAGAGAAAAGGGAGTAGGAAATTTATTTGAAGAAACAATAGCTGAAAACTTCATGAATCTGGGGAAGGGAACAAAAATCCAGATCGAGGAGACACAAAGAGCCCCCAGCTAAAACAAACGAATGAGGTCCACACCAACACACAGAGTAATTAAAATGACAGAAAGTAATGATAAACAGAGAAGTTTAAAAGCAGCAAGAGAAAACAGTTATATATAAGGGAAACCCCATATGGCTATCAGCTGATTTTTCAGTAGACACTTTGCAGGCCAGAAGGGAGTGGCATAATATATTCAAAGTGCTAAAGGGAAAAAATGCAGCCAAAAGTACTCCATCCATCAAGGCTATCATTCAGAATAAAACGAGAGATGAAGGGTTCCCCAGGCAAGCAAAAGTTAAAGGAATTCATGACCACTAAACCAGCCCTAAAAGAAACGTTAAAGGGGCCCATTTAAGTGGAAAGGAAAGACCATAAGCAGGAGTAAGAAAAATAGAAAGAAAAAAGCAGTAGAATTAAGTATATCTATAAAAATCAGTCAAGGGAATCACAAAATAAAAGGATGTAAAGCATGACACCATATACCTAAAATGTGAAGGGGAGGGTAGTGAGGAGTGAAATTTTAGTGCTTTTGAATGGTTTCAAATTTAAGTGACCATCAACTTCGTATAGACGCCAGGTGCATAATATGTTTTGTATAAACCTAAAGGTAATCACAAATCAAAAACTGGTAATAGATATGCAAAAAATAAAGACAAAGGAATCCAAGTATATCACTAAAGAAAGCTAGCAAACCATGAGAAGACAGCAAGAGAAGAAAAGAACAGAGAACTACAAAAAAACCATAAAACAAGTAACAAAGTGGCAATGAATACATACCTATCAATAATTTCTTTAAATGTAAATGGACTAAACACCCCAATCAAAACACATAGGGAGATGAAATGGATAAAAAAGCAAGACTCTTCTAAATGCTGCTTACAAGAGACTCATTTCAGGCCTAAAGACACATGCACGTTGGAAATGAAGGGATGGAAAAGCATTTATCATACAAATGAAGGTGAAAAGAAAGCTGGGGTAGCAACAATTTTATTAGACAAAAATAAACTTTCAAAGAAAGACTGGGACAAGAGACAAAGAAGGACACTACATAATCATAAACAGAACAATCCAACAAGAAGATATAATAATTATAAATATTTATGCACCCAACATGGGAATACCCAAATACATAAAGCAGCTAATAAATAAAGGA
Organism: Ailuropoda melanoleuca; assembly: GCF_002007445.2. NCBI lineage: Eukaryota > Metazoa > Chordata > Mammalia > Carnivora > Ursidae > Ailuropoda > Ailuropoda melanoleuca. Next base: position 201,051,035 of record NC_048218.1, read on the forward strand.
AGTGATTAATAGTAATACAATAATAGGAGGAGACTTTAACACTCCAATTACATCAATGGATAGATCATCCAAAAAGAAAATCAACAAGGAAACAGTGGCTGTGAATGACATTTTGGACCAAATGGATTTAACAGATTTATTCAGAACATTCTATCCTAAAGCAGCAGAATACACATTCTTTTCGAGTGTACATAGAACATTCACCAGAATAGATCACATGTTAAGCCACAAAATAAGTCTTAACAAATTAAAAAATCATACCATGCATCTTTTCTGACCACAACACTATGAAACTAGAGATCAACCACAAGAAAAAATCTGGAAAGAACACAGATACATGGAGATCATACAACATGCTACTAAACAATGAATGGGTCAACCAAGAAATCAAAGAGGAAATTAAAAAAATACATGGAAACAAATGAAAATGAAAACAAACAGTCCAAAATCTTTTGCATACAGCAAGAGCTGTTCTAAGAGGAAAGTTTTTAGCAATAGAGGCCTACCTCAAGAAACAAGAAAACTCTCAAACAAACAACTTAACCTCACATTTAAAGGACGTAGGGAAAGAAGAACAAACAAAACCCCAAGCCAGTAGAAGGAAGGATAAAATAAAGATAAGCGCAGAAATAAATGAAATAGAAACATAAAAGAACAGTAGAACAGGTCAATGAAATCAGGAGCTGGTTCTTTGAAAATATCAACAAAATTGATAAACCTTTAGTCATACGCATCAGATAAAAAAAGAAAGAAAGAGAAAGGACTTAAACAAAATCAGAAATGAAAGAGGAGAAATAACAAACAACACCACAGAAATACAAAGGATTATAACAATATTACGAAAAATTATATTCCAACAAATTGGACAACTTAGAAGAAATGGATAAATTCCTGGAAACATAACCACCCAAAACTGAATCAGGAAGAAATAGAAAATTTTAACAGACCAATTACCAGCAACAAAATTGAATCAGTAATCAAAGAATCCCCTACAAACAAAAGAGAGAGAACCACAGGCCAATATCTCTGATGAACATAGATGCAAAAATCATCAACAAAATATTAGCAAGCTGAATCCAACAACAATACATTTAAAAAAAATCATTCACCATGATCAAGTGGGATTTATTCCCAGGGAAATTCAATATTTGCCAATCAACCAACGTGCTACATCACATCAACAAGTGAAAGGATAAAAACTATATGATCATTTCAATAGATGCAGAAAAAACATTTGACAAAATAAAACATCTATTCATGATAAAAACCCTCAACAAAGTATATTTAGAGGGGACATACCTCAATATAATAAAAACATGTTTCAACATAATATGAAAAACCCTCAGCTAACATCACATTCAATGGTGAAAAACTGAGAGATTTTTATTCATCACTTTTATTCAACATAGTACTGGAAGTCCTAGACACAGCAGTCAGACAAGAAAAAGAAATAAAAGTCATCCAAACTGGGAAGAAAGAAATAAAACTTTCCCTGTGTACAGATGACATGATACCATATATAGAAAACCCTAAAAACTCCACCAAAAAAACTACTAAAACTGATAAATTAATTCAAAAAGGTCAGAGGATACAAAATCAATATACAGAAATCTACTGTATTTCTATACACTAATAATGAAGTAGCAGAAAGAGAAATTAAGAAAACAATCCCATTTACAATTGCACCAAAAATAGTAAAATACCTAGGAATAAACTTAACCAAGGAGCTAAAAGACCTGTACTCTAAAAACTATAAAACACTGATGAAAGAAATTGAAGATGACACAAACAAATGGAAAGATATTTCATGCTCATGGATTGGGAGAACGGATATTGTTAAAATGTCCATACTACGCAAAGCAATCAACAGATTTAATGCAAACTCTATCAAAATACCAATGGCATTTTCACAGAAATAGAACAAATAATCCTAAAATTTGTATGGAATCACAATAGTCCTTGAATAGCCAAAGCTATCTTGAAAAAGAAAAACAAAACTAGAGATATCACAATTCTGGATTTCAAGATATACTACAAAGCTATAGTCAAAACAGTATGGTACAACTCTCAAAGAAAACAAGAGAAAGTTTTTATGGCCTTGGGTCTGGCAGAGTTTTCAATATAACAGCAAAAGCACAATCCATTAAAGAAAAATTGATAAATTGAAACTTACAAAAATATCAAACTTTCATTCTGTGAAAGATATTGTTAAGAGAATGAAAAGTCATGGACTAAGAGAAAATATTTGCAAAGCATTTAGGTGATAAAGGACTTATAACTACAATATATAAAGAATTTTTAAAATTCAACAGTAAGCGAGCAACTAGATTTTTAAAAATAGGCAAAAGTCTGTAAACACTTTACCAAAGAAGATATACTTATGTCTAATTAGTATATAAACAGATGGTCAACATCACTAGTCATTAGGTAAATGCAAATCAAAATCACAATGAAATACTACACATCTAGAAGGACTAAAAAAACCCAAAACGAACAAACAAAGCCCTGTACACATAACACCGACAATGTTAGGTGCTAGTTAAGATACAGAGCAACGAGAACTCTCACACATTGCTGGTAAAAATGAAAAACAGGAGGTGCCTGGGTGGCTCAGTCGGTTCAGCATCAGACTCTTGATTTTGGCTCACGTCATGATCTCAGGGTCGTGGGATTGAGCCCCATGACAGGCTCTGCATTTAGCAGGGAGTCTGCTTGAGGTTCTCTCTCTCCCTCTGCCCCTCCTCCTGCTCGCACACTCTCTCTGTCTCTCAAATAAATAAATCTTAAAAAAAAAAAGAAAAAGAAAAAGAAAAACAGTACAACTACTCTAGAAAATAGTTCAGCATTTTCTTTAAAAGTTAAGTGCTTACTGTACAATCCAGAAATCCTATTTCTAGGGATTTGCCCAAGTGAAATGAAGATGTTACATGTAAATGTTTATAGAAGTTTATTCATCATTGTCAAAAACTGGAAATCACTCAGATGTCTTTATAAGAGAATGGATAAACTGATATATCCATACAATGTAATACTACTCAACAATAAAAGTGGCTGAACTATCAAATCATTTAAACAGTTAAATCTTTAATATATTTGGCAAAATAGAAGAAGACAGACCCAAAAGACTACATACTGTATGAATTCATTTATATGTCATCTAGAAAAAGCAAAAGTATGGGACAAAAAACAAATCAGTGGTTGCTAGGGACTTTGGGGTTGGGCTAGGGATACACAGATAATTCTAGGGTGGGGGTAGGATGACTGGAACACCATCCCATAATGCCTCAAAGTAAGGAAATAAAAATAAAAATGGAGTCATATCAAAGACATAAGAGCCTACATGAAAGATTCCCAATTACCAAAGCTTGAACAATTTGAGCAACATTATAAATAAATATTAGATTGTAACAGAATATAAAATCCATGAGTTATACTGATGCAAATTAATGTTTGATTAAATAAATAAATGATGTGAAAGAAAGAAAACTCTTCCTTACAGAAGAATTCTAATTAATACCAGTAAAAGGAATGAAGAAAATAAAAAATTAGAACAGCGCAGCAATGTAATAATTGTTGCAGTCAACATCTGCTAATGAATGCTGACGTTAGTAGAGAAAGGTTTAAGGAAAAACAAGAGATTTGCATAGCTTCAAAGCATCTCCTCCAGAATATTACTGTGGAGGTTGTAAAATATGTCCACAAATTCTTCCTTCCAGGAAGCAAAGTTTAATTCTTCTCCCTTTGAGTATGGGCTAGATTGAGTGATTCACTTCAAATGAAGAGATTATGAAAGGGAAAAAAAAAGAGTAACTTCTTGGTGGACAAAACTGGCAGATAGATGTCATCTTAACCCAGGATGCTCAAGTTTCCCATCACCACTAATAAGACATTGGCATCATGTATCCCCTGCAATGAGAAGGGTACCTCACCTTTGCAGTATTTCCCCAAATCCATAATTCCAATCTAATCATGAGAAAACATGAGACAAACCCAAACCAAGCACTACTCCACAAAATACCTGGCTAGTACTCTTCAAAATGGTCATGGTCGTGCAAGAAACAGAAAGACCAAGAATCTATTACAGATTGAAAGAGACTAAAGATACACAATGATAAATGCAACATGATATTCTAGATTGGATCTTGGAACAGGAAAAGGACACTAGTGGAAAACTGGAAAAATCCAAATAAAGCCCATAGTTTAGCTACTAGTATTGTAACAATGTTAACTTCTTAGTTTTGGTCATTGTGCCATGGTTATGTCAGATGCAAGCATTAGGGGCAGCTGGGTGAAGGGTGTATGGGAATTCTCTGTACTATCTTCACAATACATCTCTGTGTCAAAAACTATTTCAAAACAATAAGTTAAAAATATACCAAATAAACTGAAATTTTAAAGCCATTTTCTCTGTCTTTAATGGTTCAAAGCCTTCTTCATGAGTTTTCCTTGGTTGGATATACACTTGGATATATTTAGCAAACTGGGTATGTCATTCAGGTTCTACTAGTTCCACTGGCTCTACTTTGAAAAATCATCTCTTCGCCTAGAAAGTTCTCCTCATCCCACTCAGACTGCCCCTGGAAGTTCCTATCAACAACAATCTTCTTTCCATCACAGGAAGCAACCACGCCATAAGCTGTGACAAACAGCCTCTTATGAAGTGCCTCTGATGATGGCTGTGGCCCCTGCTCCCGCCCACTGCCTCTGCACAGCTCCCCAACACTGGGAAGTCTAGTTGCTGGCTGAGGTCTTGTCCCTTCCTCTATCCTATTCCCCTACCCTCTCTATCTCCCACCAGTGTTCTCTCACAGAAACAGAGAACTTCTATGCTCTCACTCAACCTTGCTGTTCACACTCCCACACTTGATTTGGGCATCAGACCTGCAAAAGTTCAACATTTATGGGTGGTGGAAGGTCCCTCTCTGTATGCCAGTCATTACAAAGAACTTACCTGAGCTGAGGGCCATTGATACAATCATTCATTAGCCAGCAAGAATCTATATTGCCTCCTAGGGCATCGGGCACTGCAGGCTAGAGCAGGGAGCGGGACACAGTGGTGAGCAAACAGATGAGCAGAGGGTCATCCAACTCTGAAGAGAGCCTGTCCCCTTCCCCCCTCATAGGCGGAGGCCTGGGTCAGCAGGGCTGGGGAAGAGCCAGTGACAAGAAAAGCATCTTAAAACCGTATCAGAGGTCCTGAGCTACTAGTACAAGGGGGTGGAAATAAGCAGAGTTGTTTATTACACTGTGCTCAAGGGAGATATTTGGAGTTCAAAAATAGGGACCCAAAGATGAGATGGTAAAATTCATAACAACTTGTCTGAAAGAGTTCATCAGGCCAGAAAACCTTCATAAGCTTTTTGACTTTTTTAAAAGAAGCCTTAAGTAAGAAGAAAACCAAATTTAAGATTTTCAGAAACATCTCACTCACCACCCTTCTCTTTATTAGAATCATCACTCATTATGTACATTCACAGAAGTCCATTTACTCTGAATTGGGAAGTCAATTTTATCATTTGTCCTATACTTACATTTTAAAATCGGAAGCAACCACCCCAAGATAAAAGTGACTCTTTCCTTCATCTCTTTGGTTTTAATATTCCAAAATAGATTGGGTGACTTGGGGGCTGTTTTTACCCTAATGTTGGTTAGCCTACCTTGTAAAGGCATGGGAAACTTCTCCTTTGTTAATAAACAAAATTCAACCAAGTACATTTAAACTAACTGGCTTTATTAAACGGTTGATGAACTGGGCCACACCTCACCTGGCAATTACAGAGGCACTCAGAAGAGTTGTACAAAATGGAAGGTTCATACAGGAAAGAGGATGCCGCAGGAAGTTATTAGGGAAAGAAAAGAAAAGAAAAGATTGCTCTGGGCAAGGTCAATTTGTTTTAGGGGAAAGGGCAGAGGATGTGATCATGCAGATTACTTCATCTTCCTTTAGGGGACGGAGAAAGCAAGTAACAAATTACTTCTTTAGTGCTGACTGATGAGGGAGCAGAAGGCTGGCTGAAGACAAAGCATAAGCCTACACCCCACAACTCCCCCACCCTCCCACTCCCGGGTGGGCTATGTGAGGTTCCTCCAGGAAGTTCCCAACTATCTTCATGTGAATGCTTTGCTAGAGGGAAAAACAACCTTAACTTGCCAATGGAAAGGCCTCCAGTATCCTGTGAGTCTCTTTAACATATGAAAATCCTTTTGAAACCTCCGTTTTTCCTTAGTCCTCCAACCCCATAGTATATAATCAGCCACCCTTCACAACCTGGGGCAGCAGCTTTCTGCCCACGGGTCCTGTCCCCCTGCTTTAATAAACCACCATTTGCACCAAAGACACCTCAAGAATTCTTTCTTAGTTGTCGGCTCCAGACTCCACCCCCACTGAACCTCACCTATATTCTACAACCTCATCACTGACCAGAAAATTCCTGACTGACCAGTGAAGGCAACATTTCTGGGGGAGATTGAAATTGCAATTAGATCGAGTATAAAGCCCCAGTTTGGGAACTCTGTCTAAGTGGCACCATCTCGGGCCTGTGGTTTTCTTTTTTTTTAATACCTTCAACCTTCATTTTTCCTAGTGTTCTATTTAAAATGAAAGGTAAACATGTGCGCGTGTTTAAACATTTATATGTAACAAAAGAAGTTCATTATCTCTCAAGCAATTTATTTTGCAAGGAATTTCTATCTCTTGAAAATTAGTGTCTTTTTGCTTTACTATTGTCATTGGTGATTTATAATAAGAAATACATTTGGTCTTTTTCCCCCCAAATTTCTCTGGCAGAGAGCCTAAAACTTTTGGAATTTCCAAAGTCGTAAGCATTATAAAGCTGTCTTTGGTTATGCTAATGCATAACTTGGAGACCCCACCTAAACTGGGTGGTTGCCAGGAGAACCAATCATTGTTTAGAGGTTTGGACCTTTCGGTCCCGCCCCCTGGTTTCCCGAAAGGAGAGGGGCTGGAAGTAGAAACAATCACCAATGGCCAATGATTTTATCAATCCTGCCTATGGAATGAAGCCTCCGTAAAAATCCCAAAGGATTGGGTTCAGAGAGCTTCTAGTGAACATGTGAAGTTCACTGGAGGAGGTAATGGAAGCCACATACCTTGCCCTCCTCATCTCTTCCACCTGAAGTTTCATTGGTAGCCTTTATCATATCCTTTATTATAAAGTTTATTATAAAACTGGTAAGCTCTTTTCTTGAGTTCTGTGAGCCACTCTGGCAAATTAATGGAACCGAAGGAGGGAATCCATGGGAACCTCTAATTTGCAGCTGACAGGTCAGGAGCACAGGTGAAAACCTGGATCTGTGATTGGCATCTGGTCTGGGGGCAGTCTTGTGGGACTGATCCCTTAACCCGAGGGATCTGATGCTATCTCCAGGTAGTGTCCGAATTGAGTTAAATTGTAGGACACTCAGCTCGTGTCACAGCATGGCTTGGTGTGGGTAAAAACACACAAAAAAACAAAAACCCACACATGTGGGGACCAGAAGTGTCACAAGTGACGTGTTCTGTGTGAGTAGTAAAGAAAATCTCGCAGATAGGAAGCTGGGTTACTTTTTTTTTTTTTCACCTCAATGATTCTTCCCTTAAATAGTGAAGACATCGTAAAAGACTATCAGGAAAAAAATGTTACTCTCAAGTCAACCCTGAATTTAGTCTTTGGCACACACAAAAGGATCCACAGTTCCAGGAAGTATAAATAGTGGGGAAGAATATGTACTCTGGTACCAGGTAACTTGGGTTAGAATCCCAACTCTCTCTCTCTAGGTGTGTGACTTTGGCCTCAGTTTCCTCATCTGCAAAATGTAGATAATAAAAGCACAGTTTGAAGAAAAAAAAAAAAAAGAATGTTCTTCATTGGGTTGCTGTAAGGCTTAAATGTGATAATATAAAGTGCTTGAAAAGTGCCTAGCACATAATCAGAACTATATGTCTCTATCTCTATATGTCTTTGAATTTATTATTATTATTTTTTCAGTCAGTTCCCTGAGGTCACGAGTGAAACTAAATTAAATGGTGACTTGGTGGGGTACCTGGGTGGCTCAGTCATTAAGCATCTGACTGTGGCTCAGGTCATGATCCCAGGGACCTGGGATTGAGCCCCACATCTGACTCCCTGCTCAGCTGGGAGTCTGTGTCTCCCTCTCCCTCTGCACCTCCACCCAGCTCTCACTCCCTATCTCTCGCTCACTCAAATAAATACATAAAATCTTTTTTAAAAAGAATGGCGACTTTGTGGGCAAACATTCAACTTAACTGGAGCAAATCAAGGCCATGGCTCTCAATGCCATGTTAGTGGTTTATAAACAAGTGTCTATTCAAGTCCTACCCTGGGCCCCATAATTGAACCAATACCAGCAAATCCAAGGGACACCAAAGAGGATTAGAAGGCAAATCCTTCCATCATTTGCATCTCCAGATTTAGAGCTAAGAATTCTGAGATAAACAAATGGAGTGAATTTGGAAATGATGCATCAAAGACTTCCTCCTGTGACATGAAGAGCGGAGCTATCAAGGATCTGCCTAACAAATGCTAGAGACATTTTCCTGCAGACACCAAAGAGGGGTAACAACTCAAGATGACTGAAACCTGCAATCCCCCAGAAAATGAATTGTCACCATTTCACATCCTCTCGATTTTAACAATTATAGGCACTGAATGCATCGTTGGTATCGTTGCAAATGGGTTCATTATGGCAATAAATGCAGCTGAATGGATTAAAAATAAGGCAGTTTCCACAAGTGGCAGAATCCTGTTTTTCTTGAGCGTATCCAGGATAGCTCTCCAAAGCTTCATGATGCTAGAGATTACCTTCAGCTCAACATTCCCACGTTTTTATAATGAAGATCTTATAGATGAGATGTTCAAAGTAAGTTTCATGTTCTTAAATCATTGTAGCCTCTGGTTTGCTACCTGGCTCAGTTTCTTCTACTTTGTGAAGATTGCTGATTTCTCCCACCCCCTTTTCCTCAAGCTGAAGTGGAGAATTTCCAGATGGATGCCCCAGCTTCTGTGGCTTTCAGTGTTTATTTCTTTGGGCTACAGTGGGCTCTTCTCTAAAGACATCTACACTGTGTATTGTAACAATTCTTCTATCCCCTCCTCCAACTCCACTAAGAAAAAATACTTCCCTGAGACCAATATGGTCAACCTGGCTCTTCTCTATAACCTGGGGATCTTCATTCCTCTGACCATGTTCATCTTTGCAGCCACCCTGCTGATTATCTCTCTCAAGAGACACACCCTACACATGGAAAGCAATGCCACTGGCTCCAGGGACCCCAGCATGGAGGCTCACATGGGGGCCATCAAAGCTACCAGCTACTTTCTCATTCTCTACATTTTCAATGCAGTTGCTCTATTTCTCTATATGTCCAACATCTTTGATGTCAACAGCTCCTGGAATATTTTGTGCAGATTCATCATGGCTGCCTACCCTGCTGGACACTCCATTCTGCTGATTCAGGACAACCCTGGGTTGAGAAGAGCTTGGAAGCGGCTTCAGCCTCAAGTTCATCTTTACCTAAAAGAACAGACTCCATGACTGACACCCACAGAGTACAACAGCACCCAACCCAACCAGCTCTGCCTTTCCCTTACCTAGACCCCTCTCCTCCCACCTCCTTTCTTTCCCAAACCTGATCCTTTTACCTGATGTGTTTTTTTATACAGAAGGCTGATTCTCATTTTTCTCTTTTGCTTCATGGGCACAATCATAGCGATGTTTGACATTCTCTACCTGAGCGTTCTATTTCTACCTCCCCTTGCTCCATCTAAAGCAGTGATTCTACACGTTAAATCCCTGGGAGAAATTTTTGAAAATACCAACATCCAAGCCTGACCCCTAAATTAAGTCAGAATTTTTGGTTGGAACTGAGACAATTCTTTTAAGTTCTCAAGATGATTGTTTTCTAAAACCTAAAACAAAAATTTTTAAGATGCTCAGACTGACGTATAACAAGAGGAAAATTAAGACTACTTTGAGATGTAAGTTTTCACCTATCAGATTAGCAAAGGTCAAAAAGTTTGGTAACACATTGTGTGTGATTATGAGGACCAGGCAATCTCATAAACTGATGAAAATATTAATTGCTGCTTTCTCAAGTACAGTTTAGTAATACTTATGAAGGTACATACTTTTATTTGGCAATTTACCTTGGGGAAATTTGTCTTACAGATATATTTCAGTACATAAAAATTGATAGGTACCCATTATTTATTGCAATATTCTGCATCTAAGATGGCCATATTTGTTATTAAATGGAGCCACATTGAGGGTAGCAACTAATGTTGAATCACCAATCTTCAATCTATGTTAAATTCACCAAATAAAACTTATTTTACTTTCTCTTCCTATCTGTAAATAACTGGGTTAAATTCATCCTGAAATGGAGACGCTGTTTCTTTTTCTCTTCAAGAAGATACAGAGACTCTTCTTTAAGGGTCTTGTTTTCTGAACTTCTATGTCTATGGGCTTCTAAGACAAGATAAATAAGGTAAAAGAAAAAAATGTGAGGAAGACATTGAAATTTTGAAATGTTAAATCTAGGAGATAGATGCTACCACTTGAATCTATTCAGGGCAGGTCTGGACTTTGGGCTGCTTCGTTACTCATGACCCATAGTGGAAAGGGCTACCCTGAGAGAACTACCCTCCCCCATTTCATAACCAGTCTATAGGACAATCTGTAAACATGGACACCTCTGGGGGAGTCCTCACTGGGCCAAAGACTTAACTGTGTTGGACAGTGCTCCTCACATGTGCCATCCTTAAAAGTTACCAGCAGCTAAATATGACTTGCTGTTGAAACCACAAAAGTCTTCCAGGAAGGAACATGACTGTTTCAGGTGTGAGTGTCAGACATTCATGACTGTTTGTCATTTAATCTTTATCAAGGATTTTGTTGTTTAAAAAAAAAAAGTATTTGATTCAAAATGATGTCATGCTTCCTTGTACCTTAAGAAATGGATTCTGAATAATATACTGGGTGCTAAGAAAACCGGTAAACCTGTTTTATAAACATTCTCAGGGGCTGAAGACATTAAGTTAGTGAGTATCAAAACATAGTTATAGGCAGCCGGAAATAGACCATCAAAGACATCACCTGTGAGAAAATTCTGATGGAAATGATTAGATTGCTCACTGAGCAGCTTCCAAAACTGAGTAACAGATAATTGGGGAAGTACATGTCACAAGTCACAATTGTTTGTCACTATTTCTGGTAATGTGGTGAGGTTTATTTTCTTGTGAAATAGCCTGATTGCTACAAAGCTGTCTATGAAAAGCATCTTACCTCAATTCTCATGCCTGGCTTTTTTTTTTTTTTAATGAGATTGTTAATACTTACAAAAAACATAATACTATTACTCATTTCTAAATCTCCACCCAAATATTACAGAATTAAGAAATTGGAGTTGTTTCAAGTTTATTTTTTTAAGTTATTATTATTATTATCAAAGTAAAACTTTTGGCCAACAAACAAACAAACAAACAAATGCTGAAAAGGTCTTTTATGAAAAGTAAGTCTCCTGCCTCGCCCTGATTTCCACTTCCCACAAGCAACGGTTCTATTGATTTCTGGCTTTAGTTTTTGTGGTGGCTGCTTTCATAGCTCCGAATGCATATACACACACACAGCATTGTTTTATCCATCTGTAAACAACACCCATTGACTCTTCACTGTAAAAGATGAGGACCGAAGTGTCACTTATATTGCCCTCAACTGTTTCCTTGTCCTCCTTCCAAATTTTGAGAATTGCACTACCACTTTTAGCTCTTACTCTCGTTGCTTTTAAATTACTGAATGATCATTTTACATTTCAATGTTTTGTCCTAATATTTATAGTCAATGCCTGTAGACTCCATACCATATACCGAGTGTTGGTGCTCCTATCCTTCCTTCTACTATTCCTCCCTTTTCCACCTTCTAACTTCTGAAAGCAACATGCTGCTTTTACATTATCATATGCTATTCTGTTAACTATAGTTCAGTCTTCTGTGCTTTACCTATGAATTTATTTTAAATGGAGAAAATCAATAAATAGCTTTACTTTCTTTTAAAAAGAAAGATTTTATTCATTTATTTGAGAGAGAGAGTAAGAGAGCACAAGAGCAGGGTGAGGGGCAGATGGAGCAGCAGACCCCCTGCTGAGCAGGGAGCGTGATACAGGACTCAATCAATCTCAGGACCCTGGGATCATGACCCGAGCTGAAGGCATATGCCTAACCGACTGAGCCACCCAGGGGTCCCAATAAATAGTATTTCTAAATTAGAGTTGTTACTAAAACTATTATTGGACTCAGGACCAAAAAGTGCTTTCCATTAAGTTCAATGACACAATCCATAAATCCAAGTAAAAGGAGACTGTTTTCCAGCATAAAAACCAGGTGCATTTTATTTTCTTACACTCCATCATTCACTCAACAACATGCAAGAGTTTAGTTTAGGTTTATGATAATCCTGCTCAACTGCTTTCCTTTATGTGTTTAGACCACCCTCACCTCCCAGAGGTAAGTATATTCCTTACCACCTACTCAAAGGAATTCAGTACTTTAATCGTGGTACTCTCAGGTGAATGAAATCCACTAAGTAATTTCCTCAGAAAGGTCCTTTGGAAATGGGAAATGTTTTTCTTTTGACCTCACTCTTGATTGATAGTTGATTGAATATATGATTCTAGGTCTAAAATAATTCACCTTGAGTAGTTAGAAGAAATTTCTTTATCTTTTCGTATTTGTTGTTACTAATTGGAAGTGTGAAAACAACCTGTGCATTTTTCCTTTGTAGGTTTTTGTATTTTCGTTCTTTAGAAGTTTTTAGAATCTTCTTTTTATCCTTAGTGATTCACCAGGGTTGCACTGCAATTGCATATAACAGAAATCTGACTAAAGTGACCATATAATGCTATTTTTTAATGTAACATGAATTAGAGAGGCTGAAAAAAAAAATGTTCCAGGAAGTTACTAATGACCCAGGATCTTTCTAGCTTCCTGTCCTGCCACATCATGTTGCTGAGGTTCTTATTCATGGTCACAGGATGGCTGCTACACACCGAGGAATCACTTCTCCATTCTAGGCAGAATTGGGTCATATGGACCCTGACAAGGAAATTTGTAAAAGAGTTATTTTTAATTTAAAGTGCACACTTCCACTCTAATCCACTCTAAACAAAATCAGGGTACTTATAATGAGGAAGAGAGCAGAATGATCATGGCTTAGAAACCTAGTATCAAATGCTCCATTTGGTGAAAATTATGTAAGACCAATTCAGGGCTTTCAATCAAAAGACCATGTCTTATTAGCACTTGTAAAATTTTTGCCAATTTTTTAAAAGTAATTTCTTCCTCTTCATTTTCTCTAAATTTGATCCCTGAAAATCCTTTTGGTCAGATTTTATGCCTCCCAGATTAAACATCTGTGTCTTTATCTTTTATCTTTTTCATCATTGATTTATGCTCAGCATTCAGAGATATTATCTTAAATTCTTCTTAATTTTACTGAAATCATATATTAGCTGAATGTAATTTTAAATAATATTTTTAATTTCTAAGTTTCTTCTTGGGGCACCTGAGTGACTCAGTTGGTTAAGCATCTGACTCTTGGTTTTGGCTCAGGTCATGATCTCAGGGCCCTGGGATTGAGCCCTGCAACAGGCTCCCTGCTCTTTAGGTACTCTGCTTGTCTCCCTCTCTCTGCACCCCCCCCCTTGCTCCTATGCATGCTTTCTCTCTAAAATAGTCCTTAAATTTAAAAAAAAAAGTTTCTTCTTGTTTCTTATTTCTTTCTTTTTAATAGTATCTTTTTCTTATTTTATAGATGTAAAATAGTATCTTCTCTACCTTCTCTGAGGACATGAGTTCAAATTTTTTAAGTGTTCTTTGATCTTTATTTCTGCAGGGGTCATTTATTTTGAATGTTTATCTTGGTCTTTCTCTTTTAGGCTGTGAATTTTGCTCCTATTTCTGATAATCCTTGATTACTAATTCATGAAGGAAAATGAAAGACTGCTTTGCATAAGTAAGAATTATTTCCCAGTAGGACATTCTTTTGAATGGGAAGGCTGATTGGGACCCCTGTTTTGTAACTGGACCACTCAGTTCATCAGGGTTAGCTTCTGATGGCTTTTCTTTTTTCCTTTTTTTTCTTTTTCTTTTTTTCTTTTTTTTTTTTTTTTGAGGTATGTGGGTAAAAAATCAGACATTAGCCTAGAAATCTAAAATGTCACAATAAGAAAGAATTTACTCTCTGTGCAAACAACTGTACTGGAAGCCCTAGTTCTTCCTTGGAAATGTGTTCAATTTCTCTAAAAAAAGAATTGTCAATATGGGGGCTGCCAATGGTTCTGTGTGCAGTGGTGGGAAAGGGTTGGAAGGAATCACTGAAGCAGCTACATGACAGACAGAATTATAGCAATGACTCTGGTTTTACACCCTGCCTCGCTCCTACTAGCCAAAGCTAGGAAACATACATCAAGGGACCTCAAGGCTTTCAGCAAGCTGATCAGCCACCACATTTCCAGAGGTCCACCATGTGCATATTCTGAGCATACTCTATGTCACTTCATCCACAATGTGCTTTCATTGATGGTCCATATCCAAGAGATGGGATGAAATCTCTAGTCTGCCCTTGGCCATCCCCACTCCTCTCTCTTAATTATTACGGGGTTGTTGTTTTTTTTTTCCTTAATGGAGTCTCAGAAGAACGGGAAGTTAAGTGCATTTGTTTGGTCTAATATTTAAAATCAGAAACCTTATACATAATATTTTTTTTATTATACAAGTACCTCTAAGCCTATTTCAGAAGTTCAATCTTTGGTGCCCACAATGTTTTATCATGGACAATCCTGAATTGCCTAAATCTTAATTTGGCATCATAAAAATCCCCAAACTAGTTTCCTACAGGAAATTTCTAAATTGGAACATTAACTCTATTGATAACAGGCTTATCTTATTTTTGTTTTATGCTAGTGTTTTTCTCACCTGTAAATAGACCTGCTAATTTTATTATGTGACTGACCCTTTGGGAAATGTTATCAATCCCTCCAATTGATTAAATAGTGGCAGCACTCAATTCCCTTTTCTTATTGATTTCATGGAAAATTTCCAGAAAGCTTAAATTGGTAAAAGCTGATTATTGGGCTAGAAATGAGAGATTTTCATCAATAAACTAAGTGGTCAGGATACTTAAGATAAAGGAAAACATCTATATGGACCTCTCCGCATGCACTCCACACAGCTGTGTGTGTGTCCTCACCATCATCTTGGGAATTTTTTCATAAGAGCATAAGAACAAACACAGAAAAGATAAAAGCAGGATTTAGTCTATCCCAGCCAACTCTAACTTGCCTGCCAAGTAGATAAAAAGACATGGTGGCCAATTCCCTGGGAAGACTTGTGCCTGTATCACCATGGAGACATTACTCCAACCATCAAGTAATGAGATTCGGTACAACAACCATAGCTGAATACAGAGATAGAGCTCTAGCACCAGGAGAGTGAGCAAGAGAAGGGGCAGGCTGAGGGAGAAGAAAAGATGCCATGTTGTATGTACATGTCACAATGAGAAGAAAGGGGGTTGCAGGCGGTGACTCTGTAGATGGGAAAGACACAGCTGATGACCGGTCACTTGGCTTGGAGCCTTCCTTCCACCTTTAAGGAGCATCCAGGCTCAAAGCAGGAGAGAAATCTTGAGTGGGCTGAGTGTAACATGAAATGAGGGAGTTTACCCAGTTTTATGTTTTCACCCACCAGGTGGCTTGGGGGAAGGGAGGGGTGTGCAGACATTAAACTAGCTACATTTATTTATTTATTTTTAAAGATTTTATCTATTTATTTGAAAGAGAGAGAGAGAGCACACAAGCAGGGGGAGTGGCAGGCAGAGGGAGAGGGAGAAGCAAGCTCCCCGTAGAGCACGGGAGCCTGGTGTGGGACTCAATCCCAGGACCCCGAGATCATGACCTGAGCCAAAGGCAGTTGCTTCAGCAACTGAGCCACCCAGGTGCCCTAAACTAATTACTTTTAAAATATAAATTACTATTCATACCCTCGGTTTGTGAAGTTTAAAATTCATTCCTACTTTATGTGTAAGCTCACGTGGGATTTTGAAATATGCATACAGAGCATATAACTGCACATAAGCCAATTCTAACCCTGGACTGGAATTTGAAGTAAAATCATCTCCAGGCAAGGCCCAGCACCAGCAAGAGACAAGAGACTGAGAGGTGGTGAGAATAGAGGAAATGGGCTCTCAGATGCCACCACTGATGTCAGAAACAGGGATGAATTCTAATGAGACTGACTTTGAGAAAGAAGAGCAGAATGCTTAAAATGCCCAGAGAGGTCCAAGATGCACTTTTCTCTCTCTCCCTGCATGCTCTCCCTGAACAAGCCCTTCATTGCTCAAGTCCCCAGAAAGCCAGAGTCTTCCCAATTTGGGCCTGTCCCTATCTCACTCCTGAACCCCAAGCCCTTTCTATCCCCAGAGTCCCCTCTTCTTATCCCCTTTCTGGTCCAGATTTTTGCTAAACTAATGCCTCTGTCTCTAACTACCCTCTGCCTTGCAAATTAAAGCTCTTTTGGTTTTAAGAACTATTATGGACTGGCATTTATAGCTGAGATTAAAAATAACCCCCACCAGACTGCCTGTAAGATGTGATTTCCTGAGAACCTGCAGGCCTTGGGAATGCAAATCAGAAAAGGATCCAATTGCCACCAACACTTACCAGAGAAAACTGCCATTTGCATCTGTGCTCCAGATCCTGGATGGCTACAAATAAATCAGTGGCTCATTCAAACCAGAACCAGGCACAGATTGAAAGCCCTGGTGGAGGTGGATTTGGAAGGAAGAGTGAAAAGGGCACAGCTCTGGAAATTGGGACTGATGAGTCCACGTCACTGCCAAAATAGAAGGCTGGGCAGCGCGTTCCCAGGTATCTAACCCTAGACTGACCCTGAATGTTATGGACAGCATTCCTTCAGCTTAGTGAGTGTGGTTTCCAACTGCTAGCCCTCCTGCCCCACCCAAAGATACGTTCCTACACTTTGGTTAACTACACTCTTTCTAAGGTCATCCTTGCCAGTGGCCTGGATACATTTTTAGGCCTGAAGCAAAACAGAAGTGATTTTACTGGGAACATGGTGATATCGTGTGAGAGTAATGCCTACCATGAACACAAAGTAGAAATGAGTCAAGTTTTATCTTGGTTAGGAAACAGATTTTCCTGAAATCACTTCTCTCCACATGCCTGAATGTGGTAATTCCCTTCCCATCAACCTTTATCTGGCTCCCTAAATATCATTTCATATCATATCATAAAATATGAATTAAAGGATCAAAAACCTGTTTCTTTTAAGATTCTAATCTCTCAAATTCTGAGCTGGTTTCCTTGAAAGGACTGTGTGACTTCTGTTCTGCTGCTTCTCTGGTCTCTATTAAACCTTCCCCACCTTAGCAATGCCACAAAGGTTGTCTGGATTGGTCTAGAAAAAGCTATGCTATCTATGGTACAGAACACATGACCCTAACGTCTTTGTTTTTAGGGAACACACTGAAGTACTGAGGGATGAAGGGGCATCATATCTGCAGCCTCTTCTCAAACAGTTCAGAAAAAAAGTAATATGTATGTATATATATTTAGAGAGAGAGAAAAGAAGCAATGCAGTAAAATGGCATTATTTGGGCAATCTGGGTGAAGGGTATGCAGGAATCCTTTGTGCTCTTCTTGCAACTTTTCTAGAAGCCTGAAATTAAGTCAAAATAAAAGTCAAAAGAAAGAAAAATTACCTTAGCAGCATGGTGAGCTTTAAAGGAAATAATATCTATGAAAACATGCTCCATAAAGTGCTGTGTAAATGTTTTTAAACTAAAAGTTATGCCATTTAAGGTATCCACTTAAATTCATTTTCCTTAAAAATTAAAAGAAGTTTCAATGGCTTAAGAAAACACATACTTATTCCTTGCACATTCAAAACCCTCTGCAGGCCCAAGCACTCCAAGGGTAGCTATTCTCCACACAGTGTCTCAGGGATCCAGGCTGCTTAGAGCTCATGAGCCACCATCACAAACAAGGCCCCAGGGATCACCTCAGCAGAAGTAACTTGTGGAGTTGTCCCACTTGCTCCCCTGTGCTGTAGGGAGGATGTGTGACACCCTTCCACTCACAGCCCACTGGCCAGAACTAACCGTACAGCCCCAGCTGACTGTAAGGGGGCGGGAAATACAGGGACTGTCATGCCAGATTTTGGAGTGTTCTTGTCTTGGCTCCAGGATCTCCTTGAGCTCCCATTTTCTGCTGAACTAAAAACACTTTCTCTTTCTCAAAAAATGTGAAGAAGGATGGGGCTCAGAGTGTGACTGTTTGTTAAATAAAGTGAAATAACAAAAAAAAAAAAACCCATAAAAAATGTGAAGAAGGAAAGGGGGATGAAAGGTACATATCTTACTCTATTCCTTCCTTTCTCTTCTTATCAGCTTCCCAGTGGTCCAACTTGGACTCCCTACCTGACTACCAGTCACACAGAGGAGGTGGCTCTGCATTTTTTAGGGATCACCCAGATTATGCCACCCTTCCTCAGAAATGTAGTGGCTTACACTTGTCAAGATAGAATATGTTCCTCTTGATCATGGGGATCAAACACTTGGGGTTTTGACTGGAGAACAACTGAAGACAACATTAAGGACAAAGAAAGGCAAATAGTAAAGAAGTGGCCTTTTGGGGTGCCTGGGTGGCACAGCAGTTGGGCGTCTGCCTTCGGCTCGGGGCGTGATCCCGGTGTTATGGGATCGAGCCCCACATCAGGCTCTTCTGCTATGAGCCTGCTTCTTCCTCTCCCACTACCCCTGCTTGTGTTCCCTCTCTCGCTGGCTGTCTCTATCTCTGTCAAATAAATAAATAAAATCTTTAAAAAAATAAAAAAAATTAAAAAATAAAATTAAAAAAAAAAGTGGCCTTTAAGCATTTTCATGATCCACAAATATTGATCAATGCCCACTTTACACCTAGATTCTTTACATTTAATATTTGCAACATCTCTTATTTACACCCATCAAACTTCTAGCCACCTTGGAACAGACACATTTGAAAATCATAGTATGGAACCAAAGGTATTTGTGAAATGAGAGCAAAGCAATCCCTCTGGGGATCACAGGATATAGACAGTGTCTCCCTCAAAAAAACCAAGTGCAGAGCACAAGACTAATAATGCCCAGCATTATTCGGGGAGACAAGGAGAGGATAAAGAAAGTGACCTTAAGGCAGGGTAGTAAATGAAGAAAGCACAAACTCCTTGGGTTTTACTGTATTTATACCCCCAGAGACAGGTGTTTTGTCAGCTCCTGGGGAAGATCTGCCTGACCAGGGTCCACGAGCTCACGGGTCACAGCAGCATTTGTCAGCCTGACTCTCAGAATAAGGACTGCTCTATTCCTACCACCACACACCTTAAAGATCTGGCACCAAAGCAGCCTCCTTGCTTTTTCTGTCACAACTGAAGGCTTAGAGTTCCCTGCACAGAGCTAACCTTCTCCATAATCTCATGGGCCACTTCTGGAAGCAAATCCATGTGACAGAGCACAGAAGCACACAACACAGTAAGGCCAGTCTTTATTTCTTGCCTCCTTCTGTCCTTCTATTTTTCCATCCCTCCCTCCTTCTCTCCCTCTTTACTTTCCTATTTCCTTCCTTCTTTCTCTCCTTCCCTCCTTCCCTTCCTCCTCCCTCCTTGCCTTCCAATTTTCCTTTCTCCTACCTTTCCATCTTCCTTCCCTCTCTCCTTCCTTCAACAAATTACTTATGGAGAGTCTCAGATGTGGCCAGGGACAATCCCCTTAATTTAGAAAATGAGACTTTACTACATTCAACTTAGAAGTAAAAAGCACCTGTTTGCAGGTAGATTGCTACAAATACATGGACAGAGACAGAATCCAGCTTCAGTTGGATACTTCTGCCCACCTACCTAAGAAAAAAGAAGAAAAATCCAGGGGGTTTTTGTTGCCAGGCAATCCTGGGTAAGACTTTGGGCATGAAGACAGCATGAGGGAAGCACATAAACGGATCCTACTCCCAAGATGTGCAGTGCACCCGGAGTAGAGTTTTAGAAGCTCATTCCTATTTAGAATCTAGAGAAAGGGGAATTCTGCTTAAGGCCCCTCCCCTTCCCCATCTCAGTCTTGAGTGTGGTTCCTCTCTCTGGACCTGCAGCTCTTTTCAGGGGTGGGCCCTCTTCATCTGCTTTACAGCTCCCCGAGGTCCTGTACTGATGTGGAGGACAGAAAGTACCCATTTACAGTCTTGCAGTACCTTCATTACCGGCTCCACGTTATCTTGACTGGTCCACTCCACTCAGACACATCAATGACTCTTTTCCCGCACAAAACACACATCTGGGGGCACCTGGGCAGCTCAGTTGGTTAAGCGTCCCACTCTTGAGGACAAACCTCTCCTGAGGTTTTGGCTCAGGTCGTGATCTCAGGGTCTTGACATTAAGCCCTGCCTCAGGCTCCATGCTGAGTGTGGAGCCTGCTTGAGATTTGTTCTCTCTCCCTCTCCCCTTCTCCCCACTCATGCATGGACACTCATGCATTCTCTCTCTTTCTAAAATAAATAAATACATCTTACACACACACACACACACACACACTCACACACACACACATACATTCATTTTTGGTGCTCCATAATCCCCCCCCAATTTTCCCTCACCCCCTTGATAGAGTGTATTTGTCATTTTTGTATTCTTTACATGGTCATTATAATTATACATAAATAAACCATATATAACACAAAATTGGAGGTAATTTTGGTTTTAGACTGATTGCCACTCGAAGTTTTGAATCTCTGCGTGTGGCCTGCTCCGCTGTGTTTCCATATCCCAAGAGAAAAGGAAGCAGGCTTATCCAGCCATGAGGGGAGAAACCTGGGTTTGGAGATCTAATTGGTGTCCTCAAGAAACCCATGAAAGTTTTTCAGTTATAGTTTTAGGGTTCAGGCAGGCCTTACACTGATACGCTGGGAAGCACTTTAAAGTCTGACTCAGAGCCACGGAGCTGCAAGCTGCATCCCTCTCCATGCGGGCGCCATATGCCCCAGCTTCTCCTGCCAGCCCAGATTTGAAACACTGTCTGCTGGCTCTTACCCACATGAACGTTGGTAGTTATCAGCCCAGGTCTGTCTACCTTTTTCCCGTTCTTTTCTCTCCTTCCTCTGCCTCTCTCCTCAAATTTCTAGACAAAAGCAAGATCACCCAACATTCCTGGGAGAGTCATGGGTTTCCCGAGGCCCCCACAGCTCTCGGCCTCTGGGTGCAGACACACTCAACACTCTGCCACCTCTCCCTCTCTGAGAAGAGGGTCTTCCCAATCATGGGGTGATGCTATAGAATTTTGAAATCCTCTCTCCCCCAAAACCTTCTTGCACCAGGTTTATTCAAGGAGCTGGATTCTATGAGGAACTATGAGCAGTGACCTTTTTCTCTCCCCATCACTGCCTTCAGTTTTACTGATTAGCAGCCTCTTTTCTAGCCATGAGTAACCTTCCAGGTAGAGCCTGTGGCTTCCCAGACAAGTGGGGAATTAAAATAGCATAATTTTCCATTAAAAAAAAGTTCCATCCCACCGTAATCAAAACCATTATCTCCCAAATGATTTTGAGGTCTCTCTCCAGCTAAACCTGAGCACAACTCTGCATTCGGCTCCAGCAATGGGGAGGGGTAGGGGGAGATCTCTTTTTCTCACCCTCTTTTCCCACTTGCTCAGTTGCTTCCAGCTCTTGAGAGGAGGCAGAGGGAGAAGGAAGTAGAAAGTCAGGGTCTTACTTAACTAGTGTTTTACATCTGGCCACTCAGTGTCCTCTGGTTGGCATGAGCCCAGATACTGACTGTGGTACGCAGAATGCCGGGAACGAGGACGGCATTGAAAAGCGGGCAAGGAAAGGAATTCTCTACCAGAGCTCTCAGAAGGAACGCAGGCCTGACGACACCCTGATATTAGCCCAGTAAGACCCAGGTTGCACTCCTGACCTCCAGAACTGTGAGATCAGAAATGTGTTGTTTTAAACCATTAAGTTTTTGGTAATCTATTACAGCAACAATAGGACACTAATAGGTTGATGTGTGGGACTCTTTGTGGGGTTACTTCTCAACCAGGGTCAATTTTTGACAGCCCCCTCCCCAGGGGACATTTGATAATGTCTGGAGATATTTTAGACATAGTTAGACTAGGGGGAATCTCAATAACATCTAGCAGGTGAAAGCCAGAGATGGCAACTATCCTACAACGCACTGGACAAGCTCCTACAATAAAGAAGTGTCAGGTCCAAAATGTCAGTAGTGTCAAGTCTGAAAACCCTGATGTAGAACAAGCAATGAACTCCTTGGCCTCTTGTAATCTCTCTCCTGTCCAACAGACAGCATCTCCCCCACTTCCAAGAGGGTCCTTTCAAAATAGCTTGAGCCTGATTCACTTCTATGGGAAACCATTACGCTTCTTTGCTCCACCAAACACTGGCGGTCAGGCAGCACCCACACTGCCCACTAGTTCTCTCTGCTCTGCCATTAGCAGCAACAGTAGGCAGCCTTTTCCCTTCCAGTTTTACTAGGCAGGAGTCAAGCATCAATCTCTAGATTACTATTGCCTTCTAAAACTGGGGCGGTGGCTCTCTACCAGGGGTAATTTTGCCCCCCAGGGAGCGTTTAGTTCTATCTGGAGATATTTTTGGTTGCCACAACTGTGGGAGGTGGGGAGATGCTGCTAGCATCTAGTGGGTGGAGGCCAGGAATGCTGCCGAACATGCTACGGTGTACAGAAGAGCCTTTCATGGTGAAGATTTCACCGCCCAACGGGTCAATAGCACTGAGCTGGAGAAGTCCAGCTCCAGGTCCAGGGGAGGCTCTTTGAAGAACGCTCTTGCTGTCCGCTCTGATGGGCAACAAGGGCAGGTGGATGAGTAAGATACCCGTCTCCCTTTCTGCCAGTGTCTTGATTCTGCCACTGATGCCCTGGAATGGCCCACCTCCCTTGTCTTTGTTGGGGAAGGGGAGGATGGCATTCTAGAGAGACAGACAGGAAAGATGCATGATTTCCTCTAACATAAATTCCCTTTGAAGGATCTTCTCTTATGTAGGTTGGAGACAGAAGATGAATTAAGGATTCTGTCTCTAGATTATGTGCTTACTTTTCACGAACTGTATTCCACTTGGAGGGCTTAGCCAACACTTTACGGCCCTCATTTAACATCCTATTATGCACCTTCTGAAAGATGTTTAGGCATTGAGATTTCCCTGGTAATTCTCAGGGAAGCATTGTAGGCAAGCATTTGCATTAAACAATGAAATAATGCCTTTCATTTTCTGAATGTGTCTTTCACACAAATGTGTGGCACTGGAGTAGAGACACTCTAATACCGTCTGTATAAGAGCAAGGATATATACAAATAAAAGAAGAGGGAGCAGGGAGCTCAGTGGGGTTTGTGTGCTTCAACCACTCATTCGTTAATTCCAATATTCTGCTCAAGTGTTGATTTCCTGTTGAAAGCTTCTCTCATCACAGTATTTAAATAATCCACCATCCCCCTTTGCCCACTTTCTCTGTCTAAACACTCTACTTTTTGTTGTGAGGTAATCCCATGCCATAAAATTCATCCTTTTAAGTACATAATTCAGTGGGTTTTAGTATATATACAAGAGTTATGCAACCATCACCACAGTCTAATTCTGGAACACTTTCACCACTCCAAAAGGAAATCCTGTTTCTTTCACAGTTATTCCCAATTTCTCCCTCCCTAATCCCTGTCAACCACAAATCCATTTTCTATTTCTATGATTTGTTCTATCCTGGAACTTTTGTATCAGTGGAATCACGCAACATGTGGCCTTTTGTATCTGGTTTCTTTCACTAAGCATAAATATTTTCGGGGTTTGTCCCAGTTGTAGTATATATCAGTACTTCATTCCTTTTTGTGGGTGAATAATATTCCATTAAAAGGATAAACCACATTTTTAATGCATTCATCAGACATTTGGGTGTTTCCCCTGTTTGGCTATCATGAATAATGCTGCTATGAACATTCGTGTTCAAGTTTTTGCATGCACATATGCTTTCAATTGTTTTGTCCTACCTAGCAGCAGAATTGCTGAATCATATAGTACCTCTGTTTAACTATTTGAGGAACTGTTGAACTGTTTCTTACAGTGGCTACAATATTTTACATTCACACCAGCAATGTATAAGGGTTCCAATTTATCCAAACCTTGTCAACAATTGTAATTTCTTTAGTTTTGCCACGTTAGGGAGGATGACGTGGTATCTCATCATACTTTGAATTGCATTTCCCTAATGACTAATGGTGCTGAGTGCTTTGTGCATGACCTTATTGGCCATTTGTATATCTTCTTTGGGAAAAAAAAAATCTATTCAAATCCTTTGCCCACTTTTTAAATTGGTCTGTCTTTTTATTGTTGAGTTGTAACAGTTCTGGATACGAAACTCTTTTTTTTTTTTTTAAAGATTTTATTTATTTATTCAACAGAGATAGAGACAGCCAGCGAGAGAGGGAACACAAGCAGGGGGAGTGGGAGAGGAAGAAGCAGGCCCATAGCGGAGGAGCCTGATGTGGGGC
Source organism: Ailuropoda melanoleuca (assembly GCF_002007445.2). NCBI lineage: Eukaryota > Metazoa > Chordata > Mammalia > Carnivora > Ursidae > Ailuropoda > Ailuropoda melanoleuca. Next base: position 201,075,657 of record NC_048218.1, read on the forward strand.
TCGAACCCATAACGCCGGGATCACGCCCTGAGCCGAAGGCAGACGCTTAACCGCTGTGCCACCCAGGTGCCCCTGGATACTAAACTCTTATCAGATAACATTTGCAAATATTTTCTCCCATTATGTGATTTGTCTATTCACTTTCTTGATAGTGCCTGTTGAAGCACAAAAGTTTTTTAAATTTTGACAAAGTCCAATTTCTCCATTTTTTTCATTGTGTATGCTTTAAGTGTCATATCTGGGAAGCCACTGCATAGTCCAAGGGCACAAAGATTTATACTTCTGTTTTCTTCTAAGAGTTTAATAGCTTCAAGTCTCGCATTTCAGTCGTTGATCCGTGTTGAGTTCATTTTTGTATATGCTATGAGGTAGAACTCTAACTTCATTCTTCACACGTAGATACTCTGTTATAGGTGCTCGATTTTGAAAGGACTATTCTCCCCCCATTAAAAAGTCTTGGCCCCATTGAAAATCAATTCTTTACTTTTTTATGGTAGTTATCATCTGAAATTATATCATCTGTTTACTTGTTTATTTTCTGCCCTTCCCAAACTCTCTCAACTCCCCTTCCCTTCTTCTCCTACACCCCCTCCCCCAAGCAAAATTCAACTGTAAGATTCATGAAGATCGGAACTTGTCTGTTTAGTATTTATCGCCAGTGCCCTGGACATCGTAGGTACTTATATATTTGTCGAATAAATAAGATACCAGTTTTGTTTAGAAACAACGTTCATTTTATGTATTTATACCTCCTAAGTGCAGGAACTCATTTAAGAAAAAAAAAAGGATGGTGAGCACTGGGCCTAAGTGAGCTTTCATCACCATTTCCTGGATTGGATAAGAAGAGCCTAATTAGGCAGGTAACTACCCATTAGTAAAGAGAGAGCCTGAAGAGAAGTTAATAGAAGTCCAAAGGCAAGTGTAAAGGGACCACCCAAGACGCATTACCTGATATTCCAGTAGTGAGCTCAACAATTGAGGGGCCTTAGGCAATTCTCTTCCCCGCTTAAGGCCTGCATTCTCTTACCCCCAACACCAGCTCTTGAGTCACCTGTAGTATTGGTATTCTGGTACTCTGATGTTCCAGAGTCTTTAGAAACAGGCTCTGTAGTCAACTAAAGTTAGTCTATTTAAGAGATATAGTTTTTATTTGCAACTTTTCTTTCAAAAATAAATATTAACAAAAAAGATGCTTTATTAAGAGACAATATGAGTTTCCTCATGAAAACTGTCTGGCCATGACCATAACTTTGACCCTGAGTATAAAGATTCAGAGGTCTCCCTAAAAGTGGGTGGGTAAAACTCTTAGCCAACTGCCCAAAATAGAAAAGGTTTTCAAAGGTTTTCTAGAGGCACCTTTTAAAAAGAAAGAACATGCCCGCCCACTAGTGGAAAAATTAAGTAATTGCCCTATTTTCCCAGAAGGATTCCCAGGCTCCATCTTACGGTGAAAACTCAGCTAACCTTTAGGGCCACCACATAACTGCGCACACAAGACACACATAGAAGAGGTCACTGAAGACTCCAGGGTCTAAAGAAGCCAAGGACATAAAAGTCTATGGGTGAACATGGAAGAGGTAAGAAAAACAAACCAAGTGCCAGGAGCATAATCAAACTATTTTTCTGACTATGATTATGACCATACCATATAATGCATACACATATGATATTGGCGACTGTAACTTAAATTCAAAATTGGGAAAAAAAACAGAATAGAAATATTTTACTTTTAACATTTTCTTTCACAACTTGTTAACTTTTTTTTTGGAACAAGAAATCTGTGATTTCTCTTTAGCCTGTCATTGTTAAATCTTGTACCAAGTTCAATGTGAGCGCAGAATTCATCCTTGACTGGTAGTCTTGACTAGGAGTGATACTTAGTCTTACTTTAATAACTGAAAAGAGCTGTTCACAACATAGGCATTTCCAAAGATTTTAAACAATCTTTGCACAATTGTTCAGATAGTTGCAGGAGTTTGGTGTTCTGGTGTCCCTTGTGCTAAATGTCCAGTCCTGTATCTCAGCGCGGATCACCTTTCACACTGTGGGTATGAAGAGATAGAAGAGCACTGGGGGGGAGTCATCTTCACAGAGCTGGAATCAACAAGCTACTTTGCATGCCGTCAGCTTTCAGTCTAGCAGAATTTCCATCACGGGGTTCAGACCATCAGCTACAGCTCTAGAACTAAGTCTAGCACAGAAAAGAGGACCAAATAACACTATGCCAGATAACTTTGTCCCTAATGTTTTATAACCACGGTGGATGCCTTTGCAGTGCATTCAATGTGTTTGCCAATTATGTGATAACAATCTTTGCTGCTTAGCATAAACAGAGATTATTTTTCCCCTCAGTGATGAGGCATGAGCTCACTTCAACAGTTCGACACCTCTCCTTAGCTTCGGCGTTGGCTGAGCCTCCCAACCTATGTGCAGTGAGCAGACCTCTGTGTTACGTGTCTGAATCATTCAACAGTGCCTGTGATGCTCCGAGGACCAAGCCCTAGGTGAGATCCAGCTTACAGCTAGTGAGCTCTGCGTCTGTGATGGGTTCCATAACTTCTAGCAGAAAGCAATTCCTGCTGAATAACACAAATGAGTAAAGGTAAAGTTGTGTCCTTGTATGACTTGCCACATGGAACTTAAGTTTTATTGCACGTCCAATATTAGCACCATCTATCTCAGGAACATCATCTATATTAAATTGTTTCAAAGTTTCCTCTGTTACAAAAATGAATTTCTTAATTACTTCCTGGTGTTGTGCCTGTCATGGGCACACTGTCTAAAATATTTTCAGTCGTATAAAAATTCTCAAACCCACAGTGAATAAATAGAGCTAATTATTACATCTAAGTATTACTAAATATGTACCCTCATCAGCTGCAAAAGCAAATGTCACAATGTTTAAGACTTTTTTCACACAATTTTTCTTCTTAATTTCCTAACCATATTTCTAGTATATTGAGCAACAGTGTTTCTGATTATACTTATATTCGCACATACTTGTATCTTTTCAGGACCCATGATTTCCATCACATTCAAAAGACACTCTTTTACAACTTGCTGTCTGTGAAGAATGTCATGTCCTGGGCAGATTTTTCACTGAAATATATAAATACTTACTTTATAACAACCAAAACAAATCTTGTTGACTCTTCTGTTCTCTTTGCAGCTCATTAGGATTTGATCACATCTTTTCCACAACCCTAGTCTTTGTACTTATGGTGGTTTGCTTCATAATGGCATCATAATGGCTGTTCTCATACATTGCGTCCTTTGCCAAATAAGCACATACGAATAGTCTTCAGCTGACAAAGTGGAAACCTATGACTCTCTACATACATGTTCTTTTTCCTCCTTTTCATAGAGATATGAGAAATAATTGCTTTTCTAACACTATAAAATAGAACTGACTTTCACAAGGCAAAAACTGTTTTGCAAACTATTATAACTGTTCTCTGTAATTCAACCTCTGGATCTGATCTCCCTCTACCTGATGGAAAGACATGTCCTCAGTCTCGTCCAGGAAGTCATTCAGTCACTTCCACAGCCATGTTAAGTGGCAAGGTTCTTGCGGTCCCAGAATTGGACTTAGAGCTCATACCATAAACCATGGAGATAAGTACCGCTCACCCATAGTGGTTCTCAACCTTCCCGTGCTCCCACTGGAATTGCAATGGCGAGCTTCAGAAGGCTAATGCTTAGCTTTTCTTCAGAACAATTACTCAGAATCTTTTTTTTTTTNATGGATTCCCTAATTTCTCTTTCTTCAGTCTCGTTATTCGTGTATAGAAATGCAACTGATTTCTGGGCATTGATTTTGTATCCTGCCACCTTACTGAATTGTTCTATAACTTCTAATAGTTTGGGAGTGGATTCCTTTGGGTTTTCCATATAGAGTATCATGTCATCTGCAAAGAGAGACAGTTTGACTTCTTCTTTGCCGATTTGGATACCTTTGATCCCTTTTTGTCTTCTGATTGCTGTTGCAAGGACTTCTAGTACTATGTTGAATAATAGTGGCGAGAGTGGGCATCCTTGTCGTGTTCCTGATCTTAAGGGAAAGGCTTCCAGCTTTTCCCCATTGAGAATAATGCTTGCAGTAGGCTTTTCATAGATGGCTTTTATGAGATTGAGAAATGTACCCTCTATTCCTACACTCTGAAGGGTTTTAATCAGGAAAGGATGCTGTATTTTGTCAAATGCTTTTTCTGCATCAATTGAGAGGATCATATGGTTCTTGAGTCTTTTCTTGTTGATATGATGTATCACATTGATTGATTTGCGAGTGTTGAACCATGCTTGCATCCCAGGTATGAATCCCACTTGGTCATGATGGATAATCCTTTTAATGTACTGTTGGATTCTATTAGCAAGGATCTTGTTGAGGATTTTGGTGTCCATATTCATTAGAGAAAGGTCTGTAATTCTCCTTTTTGAGGGGGTCTTTGCCTGGTTTGGGGATCAAGGTAATATTAGCCTCATAGAATGAATTACTCAGAATCTTTGAGGATGGGACACAGGTACAGATGTTTTTTAAAGCCCCGCAGTGTTAATTCAGGCAATTCTGGCATAGACACAGGTTGAGAAGGACATTTCTAAAGCAGGCAGCCAAGAATGGGACTAGATACTGACCTGCAAAGCTTAGCAACAGGAGGCAATGCCAGCCGTATTCCAACCAGCGGCAGCCACCATCTACACCTAGACTTATCAAAATAGGAGGGAGGGGTGACTGGAATAAATAAGGACTGACTCCAGTGCTGCCACAGAGCCCTCCAGAACACCCACATGCTCCTCACGTGACAGCCAGTACATGATGCCTGGCCCCCAGAAGCACACATGGCCAGATGGTGTCAGGACAGTAGTAGCAACCACAAGAGAATGCGTTTACTGCAGCAGCCAGAAAATAAAGAGATAAAATAAAGCTGTCCCCTCTCCCACACCAGCACCCTAGAAGAAGAAGAAAAAGAAACAGGTGTCCCAGACCCATCGGATTCCCTTCCGATCCAAGCAGATGGGGTCTCAGCTCAAACTGTACTTGGGTAAAAGGGAGATGGAAACCAAACTGGATTGAATATTAATAACCAAAAAATAATAGAAAAGATGAAATCTGCCCAAGACATCACTGTGGGATGGGAAAGGGACAGTCAGCAGCACAGAGCTGGACACTATGATTGAGGGAAAGTATCTTGGTCATGTTTATCCTGCTCCATGAGTTCACACCGCTTTATGAACCAATTATACTTTAGTGTCTCAGTCACACCAGGTTTAAACACTATGATTCCAAGATTTTCTCAGGAATTCTCCCTCCTGTCTTCCAGGAGGTGACATCCATGTTCTGAAGGCATCAAACGGACATGGAAGGAGGTGGGGGGTGGGGACCCTCTTCCATGGCCATTCCTCTGTCCTTGCATTGGCTTCATCTGAACCCAAGCTTGCAAAGCCTCCTGGCTAAGACCACACCCCTTTGGAATCCACTAACTCCCTCAGCAAATTTTCAAACACTTTGGTGAACACAAGGAAGATTTGGTGGCTGTCTCAAGTGTGCCTGGGGAGACTGAGGAGCAATCCTGCAGCCCCACTTTGCCCTTGCCACCCCATGCAGCCCCGTGGTGTTCCCCATACAAGGCAGGACATGGGGTCCCTTTCATGGAGATACTCACATACTCCAACACGTCCCAGCACTTCTCATCCCTCCCCAACTGGGAAAGCATCCTAGGCTGCATGGCAGTGCTTGAGAGAGAAGTGAGAGGAAATGACTCCCCTAATCACATATTCTTCCAAATCTGATCTATCCTACACCTGCACCAAAGTTTTTGAACCCAATAGACAAGAATATGAAACTTTTGGTCTTTGTTTCCCCCATGAGAGTTTCCCTAGAATAAAGGTGACTCCATTCTAGCACCCCAAGTGAGAAATGATCACAGATTAAAAAATGAATTGGCCCCGCAATCCCCATTAATATGGCACCTGCTCACCAGCCCCCACTGCTCTTGCCTACTAAGATCCAAGAAAAGTGTGAATGAACACCAACAGAAGATGGTACCAGAACAGTGGAAATCAATTATGTGCAAGAAATTGGGGGAGATATTATTTATCACAAACTTATATAAGTTGAAACAAAATACACAAAAAGATGAGTTTGGTGCATTGGAATTTGTGAAAGCTTCTGATAAATACTACTCTCTATTATTTTTTTAAAGATTTATTTATTTTAGAAAGAGAGAGAGCGTGAGTGGGGTAGGGGCAGGGGAGAGGGAGAGAATCTCAAGCAGACTCCCCACTAAGCATGAAGGCCAACACGGGTTCAATCTACAACCCTGAGATCATGACCTGAGCAGAAATCCAGAGTCCAATGCTTAACCAACTGAGCCACCAAGGCGCCCCAATATTATTCTCTGTTAGTAGAAGTAACAGAAGTTGATTCTCACTGGATATGTAGAACTTGTCAAGGAATCTTCTTGTTTCCCGTTTTTGGCTATTGTGAGTAAAGCTGCTATGAACATTCTTATACAAGTCTCTGTGTTGACATGATCTTTAATTTCTCTAAACAATGTTTTCATAATTTTGCAATACACTGCTTTTTCTGGTGGTATTTTTACACAAATATAATTTAATAATAAAAGGCAATTTTATAATAAAAATAAATCTCTGCCTTTGATGTAAAATTAATTTGGGGGTGGGAAAACGTATTTTCATCATCTCTTCATTTTTATTATAAAAGTTTTAATAGGGCAGGGGTGCCGGGGTGGCTTGGTCAGTTAAGTGTTCGACTCAATTTCCACTCAGGTCCAGATCCTCAGGGTTGTGAGATCGAGCCCCGTGTTGGGCTCTGTACTCAGTGGGGAGTTTGCTTGAGATTCTCTCTCTCCCTCTCCTTCTGCCCCTCATCACCCCTGATCATGCTCTCTCCCTCTCCGCCTCTCTAAAAGAAATAAATAAATCTTTTTTTTTTTTTTAAGTTATAACAGGACCATCACACCAGCACGAAGCCTCGGGGTCAAGAAGAAGCTAGGAGTGGTGGATATTTTGACAAACTGAAAAGTGCACACATACCTTGTTTTAAATGTGCAGCCACTATTCCACTTCAACCAATTTACCATGCAGCCCCAAAATTGCCCAATCTTCTAAATTTTAAAGGATTTTTTTTGTGCATATATGCAATCTCCTAAATTTAAATGTTGACCAATAAGAAGTATTAAGCACAGGTGGGCTAACGCTGTCCAGGATTAGGCTATATGAGGTAAAACACAACTGCAGGCCAGATTTGCCCCAAGACTCCCTGGTTTCTAGCTAAGATTTTGGTTCTCAATCTGGCTATCAGCAATGAACTATTAGCTTTTTAAAAATACAGCTTGCCTGGGCCCTACCTCAGATTTTACCTTACTAGATCCGGAATGAGTCCCGGGCATCTGCATATTGTTTGAAAACGCCAGGGTTCATGGTGTTTTGCAGTTAGTGTGAAGAAGTAGGGAATTAAATTTCAAGTTAACAGTGTTAGGTCACATGTCCAACTTCAACACTGTGCTCAGAACACCCTGTTGCTTTCCCAGGCTAATTTGACCTGTTTCAGAGTTCAAACACTGATGTGCGTATCAGTAAATTATAATTGGTGATTTACACGCAAATAATGAAACTGTCACAAGGCAGTTTTTCTCATCTCTAACCCAAAAGGCATCAAATTTTGGCTCTTCTGTGTTTGGGGACAGTATAATAGCTGACCTTTGTGGAAGAAACTTGATTCTAAGTAAAAATGTTCATATAAGAGCTGATAGGAATTTCTTATTCATAAACATCTCCACAAATAAGGTAGAAAAGAAAGGAAGCAGGAGAAGGCAGATCAAAGGAGCTGTTGCACTTTTACAGACAATTTAGCAGGTAACAGGTCTTGTGAGATGAGTACAAAGGCATGGGGACAGTTAAGATTCCTAACCTGGGAATCTTGCCTGTCAGGTGAATATGGGCTTAAAGTAAAAAGGTAGAAAGATGCTGTGAGAGGAACCTCTCTCCAATTTTTTCCAATGAGCTCCTGCAAGCCTGAGGCAAATGGGTCTCTATGAAAAATGGAGATAGCCGGTAACAAGATCCTTTCATCATTTGCATTTCAAGCCTCTGACTTTAGTCATGTGGCAAGCAAATGAAGAAAAATTGGAAATAACCATTAACTGGGGGGAAAATTACAGTAACATTGAGTGAGGGTTAGAAGGTTGCAGAGCAGGTACTAGTCCTTGGCGTGGAAACCTGAAAGTCAGGGCCAAAGAGAATGGCCACAGTGAGCACAGATGCCACGGATAGAGACACATCCAGGTTTAAAATCGTCCTCACCTTGGTGGTCTCTGGAGTAGAGTGCCTCACTGGCATCGCTGGGAATGGCTTCATCACGGCCATCCATGGTGCCGAGTGGGCCAGAGGCAAAAGGCTCCCTGTCAGTGACTGCATTCTGCTGATGCTCAGCTTTTCCAGGCTCTTGCTGCAGATCTGGGTGATGCTGGAGAATACTTACAGTCTACTGTTCCGGGTCACTTACAACCAAAACACAGTGTTCATACTCTTCAAAGTCATCGTCATGTTCCTGAACTATTTCAGCCTTTGGCTTGCTGCCTGGCTCAACATCTTCTATTGTCTTCGAACTGCCAACTTTGCTCACCCTTTATTCTCCATGATGAAGAGGAAAATCACAGGGCTGATGCCTTGTCTTCTGGGACTGTCACTGCTCATCTCCTTATGCTTCAGCTTTCCCTTCTCTACAGATGTCTTCAATGTGTATGTAAATAGTTCCACTCCCATCCCCTCCTCCAACACCATTGAGAAGAAGTACTTCTCTGAGACCAATGTGGTCAACCTGGCTCTTCTCTATAACCTAGGGATCTTCATTCCTCTGACCATGTTCATCTTTGCAGCCACCCTGCTGATCATCTCTCTCAAGAGACACACCCTACACATGGAAAGCAATGCCACTGGCTCCAGGGACCCCAGCATGGAAGCTCATGTGGGGGCCATCAAAGCTATCAGCTGCTTTCTCATTCTCTACATTTTCAATGCAGTTGCTTTATTTATTTCTATGTCCAACATCTTCGACATCAACAGTTCCGGGAATATTTTGTGCAAAATCATCATGGCCACTTACCCAGCTGGCCACTCAGTGCTACTGATCTTGGGTAACCCTGGGCTGAGGAAAGCCTGGAAGAGGTTTCAGCACCATGTTCATCTTCACCTGTAAGAGCAAACTCCGTGACTGGAACCCAGAGTACCATAGGACCTAGTTCAACCAGTTCTACCTTTCCCCATCTAGTTCTCTCTCCTCAGCCATCTTTCCTGCCCTAATCTTGCTCTGACACTTCTCAGGTAACTGGGCCCTTTCATGAATGGGATGCTGAATTTTTAATGTGAGATTCTAAGCAAAAGTAACTAAGAAACTCTAAGACGGATCTGTGAGAGCTTCTCGATCTATGCTCATTCATCTCCTGCCTTGAGCTCCACCCTGTGTCCTCCTCCCCTGAGCCTGAAGGAGAGGATGTCCAGACATCTCCGTTTGCCTGGGATGATCTCAGTTTGTGCCTGTTGTCACTGAGCACCCCTGGATTCTCAAGGATATCTTGGTCTGGATGAAAAATTACATCGTCACCCTACTTTTAAGGCACCTACGAACCCATAGTGAAGAAAAAGGAGGGCTAGTGATGAGCATAGTATGCAGTCCAAGGGGTAGGAGGGAAACTGGAATACCTACAGGGGAAGAGGGATTCCGGAAAGAAAGGCCACCCAGAATTACCAAGTGCCACAGAGGTTTCAAGGAGAATGGAGGCTGTGTATATTATTAGTGGAGTGACAGGTGGCATTCTGATTGCAGACGATTCCAGAGAAGGTGAGGAAAACAGTGAGGGAGTTTGTAAAGACCAATAATTTCAGGACATTGTCTGGAGAGAAACATGAAATACAGGGTGGCAGGTGGGATGAGTGGATGGTCAACTGAATGCTTCATTTTTCCAAATGGTAGGGGGATGAAGGGAGAAGAGAGTTGGACTGAGGGCAAGGGTGGTGTGTGCACCACAGAGAGAAAATAGGAGGAGTCCAGAGTAAGGAACGTCTGTTTTGCTGTAGTCCTGAGTCTGTGGCAATCCAAGTGTGTCTGCCTCTGGCGTTGGCAGTTCTATGTCTCCTTGAAGCGATGGGTTGTGCACGGGCAGGTGACCAGGGAGGGGCTGTTAGAGAAGAAGGAAAATGTCACACTACACTATCACTCTTCAGAATGATGGCATCTGCACTGCCTTACAGGGCTGTGCACAAAATAAGACATTCCACTCCTCAATATCTTGGAACCACAAGATTAGGAATTTGGGGTTTTCTTGTATTTGGTGTTTTTAAATCAGAATTACTGAGGAAAATGTGAAAAGAAGACTACTGATCATACCAAGGCTCCCAAATGAAGATGTAAGATCAGTAGCAAAGACTAAATGCTGAGCATCTGGGCTCTCAAGCACATTTTTCCGAGAAAGTCCCTTACATCTGTAACCAGCAAAAAATTAAACACACACACACACTCACTCACTCACGTACATCTCTTTATAGTTCCAACAGCATGGGATTTATTCAACTAGAAGGGAAAAGATTCATAAAAATACACATTTTTCATAGTTTTCCTAACTGATATTTATTTCTACGACAATTTAAGGCTGGGTTGGTTGTTATGATAAGAAAATCAGATTCTGAAGTGTCATTCCAGCTCCTAAAGAATAGAGAAATATATTTTTCCAATAATACATGCATATCTATCCACTGAAAAACAGAAAAACAAAATTTAGAGCCTTGATGTGATTAATATGAATAATGCCGAGATCACAAACTATAGAATCCATCCCCATGCTTATTATGAGGAAATTTGTCATTATTTGCAAAAGCCAAAAGCAGCAGAGAGCTAACAAGAGCTTCAAGGATGATGACGTCAATATACCTAGTTGCCCTCCTTCAACCAAATAAAGTTCCCTCCAGTCCTTCCTTCCTTCCTTCCTTCCTTCCTTCCTTCCTTCCTTCCTTTTTCTTTCTTTCTGTACAACCCACCTAAATTTCCATAATGGGCCAAAACATCCTATCTTTAAATCCGTTGGCTTTAGTCAGAAGTCAGAAATCCATGGGGCACCTGGGTGGCTCAGTGGTTAAGCGTCTGCCTTTGGCTCAGGGCGTGATCCCGGGATCCTGGGATCAAGCCCCACATTAGGCTCCTCCACTGGGAGCCTGCTTCTTCCTCTCCCACTCCCCCTGCTTGTGTTCCCTCTCTTGCTGTCTGTTCTCTCTCTCTGTGTCAAATAAACAAAAATTAAAAAAAAAAAAGAAAGAAAGAAAAGAAATCAGAAATCCTGGGATGCCTGGGTGGCTCAAGTTGGTTAAGTGTCAGCTCAGGTCATGATCTCAGGGTCCTGGAATCAAGCCCCTTGATTGGGCTCCCTGTTCAGTGAGGAGTCTGCTTCTCCCTTTCCCTCTGGCCCTCCCTGCTGCTCATGCTCTGTCTCTCTCTCTCACTCTCAAATAAATAAATAAAATCTTAAAAAAGAAAAGAAAAGAAATCAGAAGTCCTAAAGGATCTGCTTTGCAAAGTCTACATGACAGCCCTGTACCCTGAGAGAGGTTTGGAAGTTACGGTGTGAAGAGTTCCTTTACCCATAAAGTCACTCTGGACATTCATCTGCCATGTGGAGCACCAGGGGGATTTTGGTTGTCATAGGACTCCTGTGTGGAAGGCCCAGTAAGGGGCGTGGTGTCGCAAACCTGGTCGAGTCCTGGAGAAGGAAGACTAGAGTAGCAGCCAGGGCCAATCTAAGAGCTGGGATTTCAGAGGCACGGAATTGTCCCACAATCCCACACGATCTTTGCCTCCTAACGCCCCCGTGTCTGCTAATTCCACTGTGGTTCCTGCTTTTCTGGGAGCAGACTCTGCAGGAATTCTCTCGTATTTTTCTCTCACACATTCTTAACTTTGGCAGAAACTTCTATTGAGTAAGGGAAAAGAAACTGCACATTCAATCAACTGATGAATCTTGAGTTGAGGGGAGGACAGCTGGAAACCAAGGGCAGAAATCTGGAAAAATGGGAAGAAAGAGATGCTGAGAGTCCCATTTTGCTCCTGTTTCCCTCTTCCCTCTGGACAGAGGTGGACTCCCTAGAAGAGAAGTGAGAGGAATGGAAATTCCTTACGTGCTCAGAAAGCTTGGTTTCCGGGAGAAGGAGGAAGGATAAACAAGCTGGGGCTTAGTGTTGGAAGGCTGAGGGGGCTCTCTGGACCCCTTCGCTAGACTGGGAACAGCTTGTGTCAGATAGCAGAGGCGAAAATCAGAGGAAAATGCTCATCTCCATGTCCTTTGAGGAGAGGTAACATGTTATGTGGTTAGAAACTTCTATTGGTGGAAGCAGGACAGAAGCATTTTAGAGCCTGGGACGAGGCCCAGAAGGGGCAGGCTGGGGTAGAAAAGAGCAGGGGTTAGCACAAGAGGTATGGGGTGGAAGGCTGGAGCAGAAGGATCGGGAAAGGGAAGAGGTGAAGGTGCTGAGTGCTTGGCCAGGCTAGTTGGGAGAAGCACTCTACTTACAGCTCCTGCCTGACCCTGGGGAGTGATTCCTGCAAGCACAAAAGGTCTCCCAAGAGCTTTCCAGAGAAACATTTCTGGGCAGGGTCCTTCACAGTTAGCATATCATACTGCTCTGTGTTTATGAAGTTAGCCTGTCAACCAGCCTCACTGAGAGGGAAATGGATTTTTTGTAAAGTTTCTTGTTTGTCTCTCATTTGGTTTTCCTTATTTTTTTAGCAAAGTGTTTTATAAATGTTCTGCCCTCTCTCAGTTGTGTCAGGAGAAAATAAAAGTGGTTTTGAAAACAGCTGAAAAGAAAAAGAATCAACAATCCCCTGGGTTGGGTTGGGTTCGGCTGTGGGAGCAGCAGTGAAGGTGATCCAAAGAAAGAATTCCAAGGTGGACCATTCCTGGGAAAATCTCACCTTGGGGCAGCGGCGCCCCCCCATGCAGTTCCTGGAGTCACAATGACTACAGTTTGGGTCTGGGCTTTGCTACTTCCTGGTGTTTGATGCAGGCATGTGTTGTACCTTTCTAAACCTCAGCTTCTGTACCTATAAAATGGGAATAATGATAATAACAACTCCCTCCCAGGATTATCTATCTCACCCTGAGAAATGAGTGAGATAAAACACACCATAAGCTCTCAATAAATGGTAGCTGTTACTGCTCTAAAGGGAAGGGATGCGAGGCCAAGAGGCCAGAATGCTAGAATGAGGACATTTAGAACAGGCCATATGTGAAAAAGCCCAGACTGGGCTGGAGGAGCACAGAGGGCTTAGCCTGTCCCACAGACTCAGGGGCAAAATGTGGCGCAATCCCATACAGCTCATCAACCCAAGCAGGGCAGGCAGGGCAGTGCCCTGAAACATTTGGCTCCCTCACACCCTTCTGGCTACCTTCATTCTAAACCAGAGACACTCACCACGGCAATTTTGCCATGTTTTGAACACGGCATATTCCGAATATTTCGCCACTTTCAATTCTTCCAGCTTTGGTCCACCCCTTGGCGATCCCTAAACCACAATCCTTTAGTTCTTTGTGAGAAACAAACAATGAGGGCCCTAGTCCCTCTCTCTTACCACCACCATGCTGTTAAGGACAGACACAGGGCCCCAAAGGAGTTTGCATCTAAAGCTTTGAAAGATACCACCCTGAAGCTATTCAGTAAGTAACAAGGAGTAAAAATTATTAAACAGGTTCCTACAGGGTCCTTGGGAACATCTGGAAGACTCTGTCTCTAGCTCTGAAATAATCATGCTTCTCCAGACTCCTGCTGTGAGACTGGACACCAAGCTGCGGGTCCCTGTGTGGTTCTGACCCAACAGGGCAATGATGACATCTTTGTGTCCTTTTTGGCTGATTTATTAGATGATGATGAGAAATGTCTAGAGTCAGTGTGGCACATGGGAAGAACCTAGACTCTGGTGTCAAAAATCTAGATTCGAGTCCCTACTCTAGGTAATCTTTGGAAAGTCACCAACCCTGGCTTGGCCTCAGTTTCCCCACCTGGAAAACAAAGATGATCATAATATCCACATCACAGGGTTGTTTTGAGGTTCCAAGGAAACAATATATACATGCATAATAAACTACAAGCCGCCATAAGAACGTGAGTGCGCTTACTCGTTCAACAAGAGTTTACTGAGAGGGCTGCTCACTGAACGACATACTAAGCACTCAAAGGTTAACACAGCTAAACTGTCGATCTCCAAGGGCTTGGAGGCTGGGAAAGAACAAGTCATTTAATTACAAGGTGGGAAATACTTCAGTGGAGGTCCATGTACTGTAGGGGCAGGGATGTACCTCAAACTGCAAATGTTCACAGTTCAAATTCCTCTCAAAAAAAAAAATATTAAATAGGAGCATCTGGGCGGCTCAGTCAGTTAAGCAGCCACCAACTCTTGATTTCAGTTCAGGTCTTGATCTCAGGGTTGTGAGTTCAAGCCCTACATTGGGGTCCATGCTGGGCATGGAGCCTACTTAAAATATATATATATACAAATAAATTACATAAATTTAAAAATAAAATAAAACTGTTGGGGCCCCTGGGTGGCACAGTCAGTTAAGCCTCCAACTCTTGGTTTTGGCTCAGGTCATGATCTCAGGGTCTTGAGATCAAGCCCTGCATCGGGCTCCATGCTTAGCTCGGAGTCTGCTGAGGTTTCTCTTTCCCTCTCCCTCTGCCCCTCCCTGCTCTCTCTCTCTCAAATAAATAAACAAATCTTTAAAAAAATTAAATCCTGATCTTTCTGTTTTATTTCCTTCTGGGGCAGAAAAAGAGGAAGTCAGGACAGAATTATTTTCTCTCAGTCTCACCGGACCAGTTAGGAAAGATCAGAGCCGAGAGACGAATGTTCCACTGAGCATCCTTAGACACCCCCACACCACGGCCAGAGGATGCAAAGAAAAGGGTCCTAATACATCCAGTCCTCCCTAACAAAAGCTGCTGTTTGCATCTCCTGCCTACAGCCCTCAGAGACCGCAGATAAATTTGTGGTTTATTCAAACCAGATGCCGGATAATAAATTATGGCTGGTGGCCTTGAGTGCAGCTGGGGCCAAGAGTGACAGAAATGCTTAGCAGGGAAGGGGTGGCAATTTGATTCTCCGAAGACTGGAGACCTCATAGGATCCTAGTCGGGTTTCTTGTCCATCTTACTTAGTGGAATAGGACCTGACATCCACAATCTATTCATGAATGCACAGAGCAAAATTTGCTTGCCTTTGGATTCACAGGCCCAGAAAAATGCCTCAAAAACCTCAGTCTAGGCACTTGGAGGTGGTGGTTGTGTCTATACCGGGCCCAGCAGCCACCCTCCACTTCCTCCTAGCCACCACCTGCTCCCCAAGGAACAATGGCAAATCTGCCTGGAGGACTCTACAGGGACAGGGAAGAGGAGCTGGATTTGGTGTCCTTTGCTGAGGTTGGAAACAGGAGGAAACACGACTTCACTCCTATCTTCACCCCCTCACTCCCCACCAGCTACCCCCAACTGCCTGCCCTCACAGTACATGGATCCCAGATTCCCCACCTGACCTGAGCAGGTCCTGACAGGCGGTGGCATCCGGAAGTAGAACTGGGGGAAGCATGCATTTTTTCTGCACTCATGGAGTGTTGGAGACAGCAACAGGAGCAGATTACATCAAAGGTAAGCTCTGGCAATAAAGTGATTGAGGTACAAGAAAGGAAAGGCCATATGACTTTTCGGGTCTCTGGCTGATGTGTGTCTGAGCAGACAGGTCAATGCTCCAATGAATCAGTGCCTACCCAACTTTTGTGAATAAACCCCAAAGTCCCAACTGCAAACCCAAGAGACTATACAACCTGGGATCTCTCTACTTGGCCGGATGCAGCCTCCTAACAAAAAAAAGGCATCCACAATCATATTGGATCTTTCTATTCCCCAACACCCTTAGCCAAGGACTTCATTCACAATACAGCATAGCCAATACCAAATGGACTCAATTAATCAATTAACTAAGAATAGCAAGTAGGGTTAAGATTGCTCTGAAGTATATAAGTTTGCTGTATGTTTATATTTTATATTTATATTTTTATTAATATTTGTTCAGCTTTATGTGAAATTTATTTTAACAAAGGAAAATATATAATATTACAAAAATTAAATACTGCAAGGGATTGCTTTAATCTTTTTATGAACTAATCAAATTATTAAATGATAAAATGCCTTTGCCTTTGCAGTTTACCTTTTCTTGAGTTACTTGACTAATTAATTTCTGAATCTGTATTCCAACACCTAAAACTACTAATGCGATTACATTTTTGGCACCGATTAATTGTACGCGATGTTAGTTTTTGCTTTGGTTTTAGTTTTCAAAGGCTGGGTAACTGAAGAATATGTCTGGCAAGTCCTGATCTGTAGAGGTCATCCTAAAACACCCAACTCTGTGGCCTGAGTCTCCACCCTCTTGGGTCCTCCACGGCCTGGGGCAACGCGGACTACCACCTGTTGAAAAACTCTCCACCCCTGGCTTCTGTATCTGTTCCCCTGCCTGGTCTTTATCCTGTTTCCTTATCCATCAAGCACCCTTTGAACAAATAACCCACAGTTTGTACATTCTATCTGTTGCACGGCTAAGGTGACCAACCACTGACGTTTTAAAACCCCAAATCCCACATCTCAGAAAACCCTCAGTCTTGGCCAAACCAGAGCAGTTCGTCATCCAAATGACTGAAGCTATATTCAGATTTCAAGTATTACCTTTCAAAGACAGCTATGATATTCACTCCAGTCTCATTCCTTTAGAAGCAGACATAAACAGACTTGAACCTCACACACAAACATACGCACGCATGCGCACATTCTACCTGCTTAAAATCCTCCAATGGCTTCCATTACTGATAGACCTTCAAGTGGGCGTGCAAAGCCCACTGTGCTGCGTCTCAGACCTACCTTTCCTGAAAGATTTCACTGTTTATTATATTCACAGTACTGAATATAATCATTTGAAAAGTCCAATGTTTTGGATTTGGGTGGGGTTTTTTTTATTATTTATGGAAAATTTCAAACGTACAGAAAAGCAGAGAAATAGAACAGTGGTCCCTTATGTATCTTACCCTCAACAACTATCAACTTTCTTTTTTTTATTATAATAATATTTTTTATTATATTATGTTAGTCACCATACAGTACATCCCTGGTTTTTGATGTAAAGTTCCATAATTCATTAGCTGTGTATAACACCCAGTGCACCATGCAATATGTGCCCTCCTTACTATCCATCACCAGCCTTTCCCATTCCCCCAACCCCCTCCCCTCTGAAGCCCTCAGTTTGTTTCTCAAGTCCATAGTCTCTCATGCTTCATTTCCCCTTCTGATTACCCCCCCTTTCTTTATCCCTTTCTTCCCCTACCGATCTTCCTAGTTCTTAACGTTCCATAGATGAGAGAAACCATATGATAATTATCTTTCTCTGCTTGACTTATTTCACTCCTCCAGTGCTGTCCATGTTGCAGGAAATGTTGAGAAATCGTTCTTTTTGATAGCTGAGTAATATTCCATTGTATATATGGACCACAAATTCTTAATCCAGTCATCTGTTGAAGGGCATCTCGGTTCCTTCCACAATTTAGCTATTGTGGACAATGCTGCTATGAACATTGGGGTGCATATGGCCCTTCTCTTCACTACGTCTGTATCTTTGGGGTAAATACCCAGTAGTGCAATGGCTGGATCATAGGGTAGCTCAATTTTTAACTTTTTAAGGGACCTCCACACTGTTTTCCAGAGTGGCTGTACCAACTTGCATTCCCACCAACAATGTAGGAGGGATCCCCTTTCTCCACATCCTCTCCAACAATTGTTGTTTCTGGCCTTGGCAATTTTTGCCATTCTAACTGGCATAAGGTGGTATCTCAAGGTGGTTTTGATTTGAATTTCCCTGATGGCTAATGATTTTGAACATTTTTTCATGTGTCTGTTAGCCATCAGTATGTCTTCATTGGAAAAGCGTCTATTCATATCTTCTGCCCATTTTATGATTTGTTTATTTGTTTCTTGTGTATTGAGCTTGAGAAGTTCTTTGTAGATCTTGGATACCAGTCTTTTATCTGTAGTGTCATTTGCAAATATATTCTCCCATTCCGTGGGCTGCCTCTTAGTTTTTTGACTGTTCCCTTGGCTGTGCAGAAGCTTTTACACTGGCAAGACTTATCCAAAAGAATAGAGAAAGGACCCAAATTAATAAAATTATGAATGAAAAGGGAGAGATCACAACCAACACCACTGAAATAGGAAGGATTATCAGAAACTTTTATCAACAGCTTTATGTCAATAAATTAAGCAACCTGGGAGAGATGGAGGACTTCCTGGAAACCTATAAACTACCAGGACTGAAACAGGAAGAAATTGATTTTTTAAGCAGAACAATTAATTATGAAGAGATTGAAACAGTGATTAAAAACCTTCCAAAAAACAGAACGCCAGGGCCTGATTCCCCAGGGAATTCTACCAAATATTCAAAAAAGAAATAATACCTATTCTCCTAAATCTATTTCAAAAAATAGAAACAGAAGGAAAACTACCAAACTCATTCTATGAGGCTAATATTACCTTGATCCCCAAACCAGGCAAAGACCCCCTCAAAAAGGAGAATTACAGACCGATTTCTCTAATGAATATGGATGCCAAAATCCTCAACAAGATCCTTGCTAATAGAATCCAACAGTACATTAAAAGGATTATCCATCATGACCAAGTGGGATTCATACCTGGGATGCAAGCATGGTTCAACACTCGCAAATCAATCAATGTGATACATCATATCAACAAGAAAAGAGTTAAGAACCATATGATCCTCTCAATAGATGCAGAAAAAGAATTTGACAAAATACAGCATCCTTTCCTGATTAAAACCCTTCAGAGTGTAGGAATAGAGGGTACATTTCTCAATCTCATAAAAGCCATCTATGAAAAGCCTACTGCAAGCATTATTCTCAATGGGGAAAAGCTGGAAGCCTTTCCCTTAAGATCAGGAACATGACAAGGATACCCACTCTCGCCATTATTATTCAACATAGTACTAGAAGTCCTTGCAACAGCAATCAGACGACAAAAAGGGATAAAAGGTATCCAAATCGACAAAGAAGAAGTCAAACTGTCTCTCCTCGCAGATGACATGAAAATCCAAAAGAATCCACCCCCAAACTACTAGAAGTTATAGAGCAATTCAGTAATGTGGCGGGATACAAAATCAATGCTCAGAAATCAGTTGCATTTCTATACACGAACAATGAGACTGAAGAAAGAGAAATTAGGGAATCCATCCCATTTACAATAGCACCAAAAATCATATGTTATCTTGGAATTAACTTAACCAGAGACATAAAGGATCTATATTCTAGAAACTATAAATCACTCTTGAAAGACATTGAAGAAGACACAAAAAGATGGAAAAATATTCCATGCTCATGGATCGGAAGAATTAACATAGTTAAAATGTCCATGCTACCCAGAGCAATCTACACTTTCAATGCTATCCCGATCAAAATACCAATGACATTTTTCGAAGAACTGGAACAAAGAGCCCTTAAATTTGTGTGGAACCAGAAAAGGCCACGAATAGCCAAGGAAGTGTTGAAAAGGAAAAACAAAGCTGGGGGCATCACAATGCCGGATTTCAAGTTGTACCACAAAGCTGTGATCCCAAAGACAGCATGGTACTGGAACTACCAGCTTTCTGCCAGTATTGTCTGTGGAAGGCTTCTAAGTAGGGTTATTGTATGATTCAAATATTTCTAAGAGCTTTAGCCTAGATTTCGTGGGTTTTAAAATTGGGAAGTTACAGCAACTTTGTGTCATTTCCCCTAAATGCCATGGCCATTCTCCATCTGCAATTTGATCCCCTTCATATTGGCATACATATGTTTGCTCTCTGAATTTTCTCTTTTTTTAAGATTTTATTTGTCAGGGAGAGAGAGAGAGCACAAGCACGGGGAAAGGCAGGCAGAAGGAGAAGCAGGCTCCCCGCTGAGCAGGGAGCACTATGCAGGGCTCCATCCCGGGACCGTGGCATCATGACCTGAACCAAAGGCAGACACTTAACCGACTGAGCCACCCAGGTGTCCCACTCTCTGAACTTTCTAATTCTACTTTGCCCTTTTCACAATCCTTAAGTACGTCCCACTGTATTTAGCCTAAGTTCCTCTAGAAATGGTTCTGCTTACTCTTCCTGACTCATCTGTTTCTTTGGTCATTTATTTATTTTTTATTTATTTATTTTTAAAGATTTTATTTATTTATTTGACAGAGAGAGAGGCAGCAAGAGAGGGAACACAAGCAGGGGGAGTGGGAGAGGGAGAAGCGGGCTTCCCACTGAGCAGGGAGCCCGATGATGATGATGATGATGATGAGGATGATGATGAGGATGATGATGGGCTCAATCCCAGAACGATGGGATCATGACCTGAACCAAAGGCAGATGCTTAACGACTGAGCCACCCAGGCGCCCCTGCCTTTGGCCATTTTTTTTAAGTAATCCCTATGCCCAATGTGGGGCTCAAACTCAGGACCCCGAGATCAAGAATCGCATGCTCTACCAACTGAGCCAGGCGCCCTTTTTTGGCCATGTTTAATGTGTGATTTGCAGCACAGACGGTACAACTGTTTTGCCTTCTTTCCTGATAAAGAGGTTGAGCAACCCTACATTACTCTTCCGTAAGTCTTCATTTTAAGGAGTTCTACATTTGTCCTAAACTACATGTTTCTCTTTTAATACCAAGAAAATCAAAAAGAAAAGTCCTAAGGTCTCTATCCATTTTCCCCCCCAAAACCAGGTTTTAATTACTTTCCAAATCTCTTGCCCAACTTCCCTAAAGAAAGCCTATGGCTATGTCTCTGAATTCTCAGTCCTCCTCACCCAGGGTATGTTGGCAAACCAGTTCTCTGGGAAAGAGTGTGGGGGAGGAAGAAAGAGAGAGAAAGAAGAAAGCAAGCAAGCAAGCCTGATGTGTGGAGTATTCTGATTTTCATTGTATAAATACTTCCACCGCGAAGGAATTTGAACCACCACCATGACGTCACTGAATGGGAAGCTGGGAAGAAGTGCACACCATCCATGCTCTCTATCTGGTAGGAGCCAACTCTGGCACACCACTCCCTCTCCTCTCAGGCAAAATAGCAAAAAGACTCAACATACCAATGCCATAGCTGAGTGCGGTCTAGATTTCAACATAGTACTAGCGCTATGACCTTGGGCAAGTTGCTTAATTCCTTTGAGGCTCAATTTCCTCACTTTTACAATAGGGGTAATAAATACCTCTGTCTCGTGGGTTTTGCTGTAATGTGTACGACTCTTACAA
This sequence comes from Ailuropoda melanoleuca, assembly GCF_002007445.2. NCBI lineage: Eukaryota > Metazoa > Chordata > Mammalia > Carnivora > Ursidae > Ailuropoda > Ailuropoda melanoleuca. The sequence goes on from NC_048218.1 coordinate 201,097,034, forward strand.
TGGTTCCTAACATCCTGTAGGCACTCTAGTTAATTTCCTGTTATTACCGAGGATTGAAGATCGAATGGTGCCGTGTGGAGTTATTGCCAGTAGATGGCATCCTCCTCATTGCCGTAGAACAATCCCTTTTTACAGAAGTATTTGCAACTCAACATTCAAAAAGTCACCAGATCAGATCAATGAACTAACAAGACTTTCCCCCTCTCTCAACTCCTGGCTTAAGCTTCATATTTTGAAAAACCCACTAGGAACCCAGCTATTGACCCTGTGTACAGCCACCTCTCAAGCTCAATGCCGAAGCTATTTTCAATCAAGAGTGTCTACTCTTATTTAGTAATTACAGGAATCAAAACAAAAGCCACAATTGTCCTTGTTACAGAAGGGGTCAACTCCCTGATCTTTACTCTCCTCATCTCTCAACTCTCACTCAAAGGAAGACAATATGGCTTCAAATGTGACGTCCATTATCGTCACATTGTTTCCGGCCCGGTCACTTTGAAAGGGGACATAAATCAGTCTAATAGCAGTTCAGTTCTATAAATCTTTACTGAGCTACTGGGTATGTGAGATACTGTGCCAGGTAATAAGGATATAAAGATAAATAAGAATCATAGAAGGAAAGAAATTTGCATATCGACAAATCTAGACCTTTCCAGAAATAAAATACTAATTTTATGAACTCAACAACTTAGTTGATAACTAATTTATATAGAAGAATAAAGGTCCTTGAATAACTAATCTCTACCAGATATTAAGGCATACTGCTAAGTTATTGTTAAACTAATATAACAGGAAAAAGAGCATAAAATATGCTCATTTATACATGGGAACTTAAGATATGATAAAAAGTGAACCATATGTAAGTGGGCAAAGGATAGATTATTTATTAAAAAGTACTGGAGGGGACATCTGGCTGGCTCAAGTCAGTGGAGCGTGCACTCTTGATCTCAGGGTTGTGGGTTTGAACCCTATGTTGGGTGTAGAGATCACTTAAAAAAAATAAAATCTTTAAAAAAATAAAAATAAAATAAAAAGTACTGGGAATGAGGCTCACTGTTTGGAGAAAAATACAGTTGGATCCCTTCGTCTTACTTTATACAAAGGAAAATCCAAAAGAAAAAAATCCAAATGTGAAAGGTAAGATTATAAAGTTAATAGAAGAAAATATGTAATAATTTTGTCAGGATAAAGAATGGCTTATTAGAGAAGATCCCAGAAGATCAAAAATTGATTGGATTTCCCTTCAGTGAAAGGTAGGGATGATAGTCAGGCAGAAGGCATTTACAACATCCAAAAGCCACAGGAGACCACTAACGAGAGTGTACAAGGAAAACTTACATACACACGCACACACATAAATACAAATAAGAAGAGAAAACTCAAGTGGCCAACAGATAGAAGAAGTGTTCATTCCCACTTGTAATCAGAAATATGCAAATTAAAACAATAAGAGGGGCACCTGGGTGACTCAGTCCATTAACCACTCAACTCTTAATTTCAGCTGATCTTAGGGTCATGAGATCAAGCCCCACGTTGGGCTCCACACTGGGCATGGAGTCTGCTTGAAGATTCTCTCTCCCTCTCCCTCTGCCCCTACCTGCTCCTCCACTCCCCCCAGAACACACATGCTCCCACACTCACTCTCTCTCTCAACAAACAAACAAACAACAAGATACCACTTCACAGTCATCAGAAGAGCCAAAAATTACCAAGTGTTGGCAAGGATGTGAAGAAAGGAAAACCCTGGTGCTGCTGGCAGGGGTAGGAAATTGTACCACCATTCCGGAGACCAATCTGTCAGTATTGATGAGATAAAATATTCACAACCGCTTTGACTTAGAGATCCACACACTCCTGGGGACATCCCCAGGGGAAACTCGAGCACAGGCTCTTGAGGAGACATAGATAAGGTGCTCCTTGCAGCACCGTTCGTGGAGGTCGCGAGCTGAAGGCACCCTAAACGAGGAGAATGGGCGAGTAAGGTGCGCAGATGCCCAGGGCAAAACAGCGTGCAGCAGTCAGAAGTGACGTGCTAGAAATACAAACAGCACTGCGGGTGTTTCCAAGAGAAAACAGAAAGAGCAGAACAACAACAACAACAACAAAGGAAGCAAAACAAGATCCAAAGCAGGTATCTGGGAGGGCGCATGACACAGTAGTTAGAAAACAGCTGCCGGAGCCACCCCGCTTGGGTTAAATCCTGGCTCTGCTGCTTCCTGGCTCTGTTGCCTCAGGCAAGTCCAGTAATCTCTCTGTTTAATCGGTGTTCGGTGTCTTCATTTGAAAAAGGGCAATCAAAATAGCAAGTACTCTGCCCGCTTGCGGCTTGTGAGGATCCCGCTGAGTTGATGCAAGTACTTAAACAATGCCTGTCAGTTAGTGCTCCCTCAGGGTTACTCTTGCTATTATTATCCATAATAATACGAGAGGGAGATCAGGTGTGGAAGAGAAAAACAAAATTTAAAAAGCTACAGCAAGGGCCTCCTGGGTGGTTCAGTTGGTTAAAACGTGTCTGACTCTTGGTTTTGGCTCAGGTCATGATCACAGTCGTGGGACTGAACCCTGCATCAGGCTCTGTGCTCAGTGTGGAGTCTGCTTCAGATTCTCTCTCCCTCTCTCCATTCAGCTCATGCTCTCTCTCTCAAATAAATAAATAAAATCTTAAAAAAAAAGAAACAACTAGGATGGAAACTTGTGTGCATGATAATAGTGAGCTATGTATTGAAGAGAATGTTTAATCCAACTCTCTGTACCTGAGGTTGAAACACACACACACCCCTCCCTCCCTGCACCACCTTATAATACAATGGAAGACACTGAAAATGTCAATCGACAGTGACAAGGTAAGAGAATGGGGGGGGGGGGGGGGGGCGAGGGGGGCGGTGGTCAGGGCAGCACAAGAACCCAGAAGAGAGACAGGTTAGCCTTCAGCTTCACAAAGGGATTCTGCAGGATAGGAGTGTTGGGAAGAAGGATGATTTAGAGTTTAAGATTTGGGACTTGACAGGACGCCTGGGTGGCTCAGTCCGATAAGCATCTGCCTTGGGCTCAGGTCATGATCCCAGCATCCTGGGATCCAACCCTATGCGGGGCTCTTTGCTCAGCAAGGACCCTGGTTTTCCCTCTGCAAGTCCCTCCCCCTGCTTGTGCATGCTCTCTCTCTCTGACAAATAAATATAATCATAAAATTAAACTTAAAAAAAAAAAGATTTGGGACCTGAGGAGTGCCTGTGTGGCTCAGTCAATTAAGCATCTGACTCTTGATTTCAGCTCAGGTCATGATCTCAGGGTTGTGAGATTGAGCCTCTCATTGGGCTCCGTGCTCAATGGGAAGTCTGCTCAAGATTCTCTCTCTCCCCTCTCCCCCCAAGTCCACATGTGCTCTGACTCTCAAAATAAATAAGTAAATATTTTTTAAAAAAGAAAAAAGATTTGGAACCTGAGTTAGGATCACAGTTGTGCCTTTTACTATTCTGTGTGATTTTTGGCAAGTTACATTCCCAGAGTAATTACACCTAGAAAACACCCAGGCCCTAAGAATATATTACTAGAACTCAAAGACCCCAGCAAAACTTCTCCATAATCTCAGCTATGACTGAGCCTTTCTCAAGTAGTTCATATCTCTTTGAGAACAATCTCCCAAATTGCATATTGCCAATCATGAACAAGTTAATCTAAAGGCATCTGCTCACTGATTTGTTTAGAGTACCTTGTAGAGCAAGCTGTCGCCTTTTTTGTAATTCTCAGCAAAGGAAGGGTGCTGACGGGGGAGATCACATCAGATCCTGAAAGCAGAAGAGGGTGATGACGAGGCTGGCCTTTAAAATCAGGAGGAGGGAGGGGTGCTTGGGTGGCTCAGTCGGTTAAGCAGTTAAACTTCAGACGCGGTTTTGGCTCAGGTCATGATCTTAGGGTCTGTGTTCAGCGGGGGGTCTGCTTCTTTCACTCAGCTCCCTCTCCTTCTTCCCCTCCCCCTGCTCATGCTCTCTCTCTCTCTCAAATAAATAAATAAATCTTAAAAAAAAAAAAATCAGGAGTTGGTAATTACCAGTCAGAGTCAGAGGGTCTTTTGAGCGACTGACCTATGAGTGGCCGTCAGCCCACAAGCTATTACTGGCAAGTGCACTGCAGGGTAGCAGTGGCTGCATTAAAAGGAAATCCAGCAGGCATACACTGAATCAATAGCTAGAATGTTATTTTGCCCTAAGAAGGTGGTTCTTGGTCCAAGAAAGGGGACTTGGTCACTGGAGAGTTTACAAATCCCAATTGCAAAACACTCACTAGGTTTGTTCATTTTTCTCACAGAAGAAACACAAAAATAAAAATACTTGAGTGGCCTGAAATTTGCTTAGGGAATGACCTTGGAAGTAAAGAAGAAAAAGGACATCACAGACATTCCTTCAGGCATAATTCCCATGGACAGAGCTGAACAACATGTTCTCCAGCAGCTTGAAACCAAAAGCAGGTAAGGGAGAGCAGGCATGCCACATTCTTTGAAACTGAGAACAATTTCCAACCCAGGTAGTGGCCACCAAGGTTCAGCGTTAAGGTCACAGAAGCAACTCCAGACCACATAAGTTCAATTACCACCCCCAGCACTTACAGGCTTTATAATCTTATGCAAGTTTCTGAATCACTCCATGCCTCCAGTTTCTCCATCAATAGAATGGGAATCAATGTGATAATAGTACCTTCCTGAACAGACACTAGGATTTTATTTATTTATCTGAGAGAGAGCACAGAGGGAGAGTGAGAAGGAGAAGCAGACTCCCCACAGAACATAGAGCCCGATGTGGGGCTCGATCCAAGGACCCAGGGATCATGACCTGAGCTTAACCCACTGAGCCACCCATGCGCCCCAACAAGTTCAGTTTCTTAAAAAGTTAAACGTTCCATTAGGTCCAGAAATTGCACCCCAGCTACCTACCCAAGAGAAATGAAAACACATGCCCAAACCAAGACTTGTCTGCAAATGTTCATAGCAGTATTGGTGATAGTGGCCAACAATTGGCAATACCCCAAATGCCCATCAGCTGGTGAATGGATAAACAAAATGTGGTACTAGTATGTCCATACATGAAATACTACCCAGCAATAAAAAGTAAAAAAACAAAACAGAGCACTGATACATGCTACAACATGGACAAACCTCAAAAACATATAAAGAAGTCAGATGCAAAAAAAAAAACTATACATTATATGATTCCATTTACATGACATTTTCAGAAAAGGCAAATCTATGGAGACAGAAAGCAGATCAGTGGTTTCCTGGGACTAGGGGTAGGAGTGGCATAAACTGCAAACTGCTCCAAGGGAACTGTTTGAGGTGATGGAAATATTCCAAGACAGTATCATGGTGATGGTGGCACAACTCTATAATATAATTTAATAAAAATCATTGAATGGTACACTTAAATGGGTGAATTTTATATACATAAATTATACCTCAACAAAGCTGTAAAAAATACACCTACCTCGTAGGGCTGTTACAATGATAAAATGAGTTAATTTTTTTAAAAAGATTTATTTATTTATTTTAAAAAGAGAGAAAGAGCATGAGTGAGAGGGGCAGAGGGAGAGAGAATCTCAAGCAGACTCTGGGCTAAGCGTGGAGCCCAAGGCAGGGATTGATCTCATGACCCTGAGATCACAACCCTGAGCTCACGACCTGAGCCAAAACCATGTGTCAAACACTTAACCAACTGCACCATCCAAGTGTCCCTAAAGGAGTTAATTTTTATAGAGCACAGTATCTAACAGCTAGTAAGCAATGTGTGCTCTACATGTATTAGCTAAATAACAAAAATTATTATTTGTGGCTATGTGATTCATCACATGAATAAATTACCGACAGTTCTTACGTGATTTCCTATAGCACAGGAGGCATGACATCTGAATACTTAAGCAATGGAATTACTGCTCTTCCATAAAATATGTTTTAAAAATCAGGGGGCGCCTGGGTGGCTCAGTTGGTTAAGCATCTGCCTTCTGTTCAGGTCATGATCCTTGGGTCCTGGGACAGAGCCCCACCTGGTGCTCCCTGCTCAGCAGGAAATCTGCTTCTCCATCGCCCTCTGCCCCTCCCCCCCACTCGTGCTCACTCACTCTCTCTCTCAAATAAATAAATAAATAATCTTTAAAAACAATCAAAATCATACTAAGCTTGAGGTCACTCAAGTAGAGACTTTGAAACTTATTACATGATCTGGCCTCTACCTGCCACCTCCCCAGGCCACTGCCTTCTTCACCCAAAAGAACTTCTCTCGATTCCTGGAGACTCTGGACCATAGTGCTGTCTTTCATACCTGCTGCTGGCTCTGGGTACACATCTACCTACACTTCTTCTCCATGGTCTAACTCCTACCTACCCCTACCTACCTTTCAAGTCTTCATTTAGGGTCACGCTTTCTAAGAAGCTTGTTTGATTGTTTCTTGTTGCCCCAATGCCCCCCACCCCAACACACACACACACACACACACACACACACACACACACAGTTTATATTGAACCAACTTGTTGCCTTTTGATCCCCATATCAAAAGATAAATGATGCTTGTAGCCATCCCCAAGCACTCAGAATAGTACATGGGACATACGGGGCCTTCAAGAAACATTAGCGCAATGATTCTTAGCCAGGGGTGATTTTTTTTTTTTTAAGATTTTATTTATTTATTTGACAGACAGAGAGACAGCCAGCAAGAGAGGGAACACAAGCAGGGAGAGTGGAAGAGGAAGAAGCAGGCTCCCAGCGGAGCAGGAAGCCCGATGTGGAACTCGATCCCAGGACCCTGGGATCATGACCCGAGCCGAAGGCAGACGCTTAATGACTGAGCCAGCCAGGCGACCCCTAGCCAGGGGTGATTTTGATCCTGCAGACAATATCACCTCAAAAAGTCCTCTCATGCCTACTTTCGGTCACTCCCCACTCCCACTCCCAGCCTCCAGACAAACCACCGATCCACTTTCTGTTTTCTCTGAATATGTCATACAAATGGAATTGTACAATAAGGAGTTCTTTGCATCTGTTTTCTTTCACTTAGAATATTTTATTGTCACAGCTAGGAATGGGGGTACTCCTGGCACCTAGTGGGTAGAGACCAGGGAGCTGCTAAACATCCTATAAGGCACAGGACGACCCTCACAAGAATTATCCACTTCAATATGTCAACAGTACTAAGGCTGACAACTCCTACACTTGTGGAATGAAAAGTGTAAAGTAATGAACAAACGGATCATGTTTTTAGGCCTGAAATTAAGGATTGCTTCTACTGCCCTTTCAGGTTCTCAAAAAAGTCTCTAAAAATGCAATATCCCTTTCTTTCCATAATGCGAAATTTGTTTCTCCAATATTATTTTCAAAACTCCCCAGGATGGGAGAACTATCAGAATTATTATATCTGGAGCACTGTGGTGTGCTTTGCACAGGTCCTTCTTCAGACATGACTCCCAGCTCATGGGAGTGCTGCCAGCAGACAGCCCTCAGCCGAAGAGTCATCTCAGCCAAGCTCAGCCCACCCTTCCAGGGTAACCCGCATCTTGTGACTGACTTGTGAGGGGCTGTAAAGGCCCAGCCAGCTCACCCACCTTCGGCAGCTCTGTGAAGCCATCCCAGTTTCACAATTCCTTGTGGAGTTGACTGAGAATCAAGCATGAAGCCCATGCCTCCCTCCACCCCGTGCTGTGTCCTTCCTTCCCTCCCCTTCTCACCCCTCCCTTTCCACAGGCAGCAGTCGTAACATGAATCTCCAATAAATATGTAAGTCCTCCTCTCTCATCTCCAGGAGACTGCCTCCCAACTCTGACACCAGGAAACAATGGCTCTGGCTTCGAAAATGGATTTTGGAACATGAAGGTTTTTAATATATTAAAAAAATAGGCCAACAAATATACAGTGACAGAAAGATTAGTGCAGGCTGGTCTCTGGTGACAGAAAGTCTCTCAGTGGTTGTTTGGGAACGGAAGGCAGGGATCGCCAAGGGTCTCAAGGAAATTTGCAGCTATGTTCGCTATCTTGATCGTGGTGATGGTTGCACAGGTGCATACGTATGTCAAAACTTATTAAAGGTACACTTTAAATATGTGTAGTTTATTGTATGTCAGTTATAATTCAACAAAGCTCTTCCATAAAAAGAAATGAAAAAAGACATTGTCAAAGCCTTAAAGAGAGTCTAAGAAATTGAGAAAAATTGTGTGTAATCCCTAAAATAGAATTATTTTCATTTTCTTTAGTTTTCACCCACATGTATATGTGTTTTATAAGGGTATAATGACAGCACATATTAGCTGTTCTCAGCTGTGATGTTGTCACACTGGTATGTCCTGATGAACTGTAAGATGTCCCAACTAAATTTGTTATTAGTTATATTTCAAGTACCCTAGTTTGCCAAGGTTGATCTCTTTTAATAGAGCATAGTGTTTCCAAGATTAGAACCATAATAACATCAACCTCACTCTCTTGCATTTTGGCATGATTTACTCAGGGAGAAAACTAGCACACAGAATTTCACACACCCCTTGGTAAATCCTTAGGAAAATGTCAGGCCTTGAGAACTGAGACGTAAATACTCCATTGCATCTTGGCAAATATTGTACCTTAAAACTGTGTCACACGTGCTGCTACGTGGCCTTCATAACTGACATTTTCGTTAAAGCAAAGTAAAATACACAAATGGCAATAAATCAGATACGTAAGTCTCCTTGCAATTCCCTCCCTGTTCTGCCAGTACAAGTTCCTAAAGGCTCGCTCCTTCCTTCCTTCCTTCCTTCCTTCCTTCCTTCTTCTTCCTTCCTGCTGGCCTTTATCCTTTCCTCCTGCCTGTCTGTCTTTCTGGGTAGATAAGACACTCACATGGGTTGCAAATCAAAGGGTTAAATGTTTCATCCAACAAAAACTTTGTCTTGCCCTGCCCTAGTCCCCCGCAGCTTCCCTCCTCAAAAGCAACCAGTTTCACCAGTTTTTTTTCTCTCCATCCAGCAAAATCAACACACACATACATGTATATGTACACCACACTTAGAAAGCATTGCAATCCTTAAAAAAAAGACAGCAAATAATATGCGCCATTTTGCATCTTGCTCTTCACTTATTAATATATAGGATATCATGCAATATTAACATTTAAAGAGCTTCCAAATTCTTTTTAAAGTTGAAAAATATCATAAATCTTGGTGTATTGAATTAGTTACACATTGATGAACATTTAGTTTCCAATCTTTTGCTATTATAAACAATGTCGTAATAAATAACCCTAGAGCACATCATATTGCATGGAGGCAAACATGTTTATAACATAAATTCTTATTTTTTTAAAGATTTTATTTATTTATTTATTTATTTATTTATTTATTTATTTGACCGAGAGAGAGAGAGAACACAAGCAGGGAGAACAGCAAGGAGAGGGAGGGGAAGAAGCAGACTCCCTGCTGAGCAGGGAGCCCGTTGTAGCGCTGGATCAGGACCTGAGCGGAAGGTAGATGCTTAACCAACTGAGCCACCCAGGCACACCTTTAACATAAATTCTTAAAAATGGAATTGCTAGGTCAAAGGGTGTGTGTATTTGCAAAACAGAAAGATACTGCTAGACTGCCCTCCTTAAAGGTTGTACCGATTCACACTCCCACCAGTAGCGTAAGACAATGATTTTCCACAAATCCCTGCCAACACCCTGAGTCATCAAACTATTTGATCTCTGCCAACTTGATAAATAAAAACATATCATAGTGTAATCCTGACTCACAAGTTTTATAAGTATATACTAGCACAATCTTTTACATCCATATGTCCATTTCCGTGTATGTTCTGTTCATGTCATTGGCCCATTTCTCCACCGGGCTTCTGTTCTTTTACTTTATTGATTTCATAGCTCTTTCTACACTAGGATAATTAGCTTTTTTGTTTGTTTGTTTTTATAATGAGCTTTTGGACTGTGAAATGAACCCAAATATTTTTCCCAGTTATTTTTTGACTTATTGGAGTTTGCCAAATTTTTGTGTAATTGAATGTATAAATTTTTTAAGGTTTCTGCATTTAGTATCACAGCTAACAAAGAGGTCTCTACTCCCAGATTATTTTTTAAAGATTTTATTTATTTATAAATAAATAAAGCAGAGGGAAGGCAGGGGGAGGGCAGAGGCAGAGGGAGAAGGACAAGCAGACTCCCTGCTGAGCTGGGAGCCTGATGCCGGGTCTCCATCCCAAGACCCAGAGATAACGACCTGAGCTTAAATCAGACACTTAATCGACTAAGCCACACAGGCACCCCATCTACTCCCATATATTTTTTTTAAAGGTTTTTCCGTAAGTTCCTCAGGTACTTTAGTGATTCTTTATTTAACACAAAATATTTGATCAGGCTAGACATGTTCTTTGTGTAAGGTGTGATGTATGGGTCCAACTGCATTTTGTTTAAACCTCCCAGTTGTCCTAAAACCATTTATCAAACAATCCATCTTTTACTTATTTGGAAGGGCAGTTTATTTAAAGCATTTGTGGTTTCAAATACTTGACTCCAAATTACATGATGTTTCAAATGTAGAGAATATCACTGACCATGAAAGATAAGGATTTGGTTTACATAACCCACCCCTTCTCCAGCCCCTCCTAAGTTTGAAAACCACATCACATTTAGTCCCTTTATTAGTTACTTTTTCTACTGTAAATAATTGGCTTACACCACTATTTCTTGTTCCAACAACTCTACTCTGTACCTAGACACTCCTCTCAGCATGTGTGAAGAAGTGTAAATATTTTTTGTTGTTCCCATTCAGTATAATCCACAGAGCCCAATATAATAATAATAATAATAATAATTAATAATAATAATAATAGCATATGGAAGCAGGATATAGAGACTCAGATCGATGTTTTACCATTCTCTGATTCTTAAAATAAATATCCATCCGTCCATATGATATAAAAGAATGACTGAATATATACATAAATATATAAATGGAACAATTCCCCTTTCAGAATTTCAATTAATAAATGTAGAAGAAACAAGGGAAATAGAAAATCACCGTTAAAATACCACAGTAACAATTGCTACAGGCAAAATCTACCAAGGAATGATAAAATTGGCAGGTGAAAGTTTAAGGAGGAATAAAACATTTCATAGCTTCAAAGTATCTCCCCCAAAATATGGGTGGTTTTAACATACAGCCACAAATTCTTTGATGTCCTTCCCTCCAGGAGATGGATGGGTTTAATCCACTCAACCAGTACCCCCACCTCCAGACTAGTCTGCACTTAATGATTCCCTTCCAAAGAACAGAGTACGTTAAGGGGGAAAACAGTGATTTTTACAGCAGAGAAACCTGGCAGTTTTCTCCACCTTACCCAAGTGGTCAAGGTTAACATCTTAGGTACTAAGTCATGTTGGTATCAGGAACCCCCTGACACAATTCAAGGAGAGGGGCACTTCACCTCTGTGGTATATTTCCAAAAAATCTGAATCCCAGCCTAGACATGAAAAAACATCAAACCCAAATTGAGAGACATTCTACAGAATACAGTGACCAATACTTTTCAAAAGTGTCAAGGTCAAGAAACACAAGAAAAAGTCAAGAAACTTTCATAGAAAAGAGGAGGCTAAAGAGAAAGGACAACTAAATGCCAGGTAGTAGACTGGAATGTATCCTGGAACAGAAAAAGGACAATCGTGGAAAAACTGGTCAAATCTGAATGAAGCCCATCATCTAGTTAATAGTAATGTACCAATGTTAATTTCTTAGTTTTGGTCATTATACCATGGTTATGTAAGGTGCCCACATTAGGGAAAGCTGGATGAGGGGTATATAGAAACTCTCTGTACTATCTTTACAACTCTTCTGTAAATCTAAAATCATTCCTAAATATTAAGGTTTTTAAAAATAAGTGATGATTTACTTTTAAAATAAAATATTATTATGGAGCTAAATTTGCTCTTGGATACTTTTAAATTAACATTACTGGAGAAATGTATGATTTTTCAGTTTCAGTTATTGCAAAGCAATTAGTTCAATTTGCAAGTGGGTGAAAATAGCAACCTCGTTTTACTTCGTTTGTTCTACTCTGTGTAAATGTTTACAGTCTGTCTTCTGATGTCTTAAGGTAGTTTTTCTAATGAATACAAATGAGAAGTGCAATCTTTGTTATGTGTTTTCCGATTCATAAAATTAGTAACATTAAGAATAATTTTAATAAAATTATATAGAATTTTAAAAATTATTTCCTTGCAGTAAATATAATCCCAACGTAAGACGATATAACATATTCACAAATAGAAATAGGACACACCATTTCCCATTATCCCTGTGATTATCGTGGCAGGGAGGCCTCCTTCTCTCCTGCACTCACTCTCAGAGTATGTGCTGTCAAATATGTCCCAAGGTAAGCTCTGAGAAGCACAAAAAAATGTATAATTTGGGTACTTCTTACTCTGCCCCGGTCTCAGAAAGTTCCTGCAACTGCCAAGTCACGCTAATAACTAACATGTATCAGTTACACATTCCATTCTCACGAGGCTATACGAGATAGGAGTTACCATCACGTATGTCCATTTTTAAGAGAGATGGCGAAGAAACTGAGGTTCAGGGGGGTCAGGGGTCCTGCCAAAGGGGCACAGCTAAGTGAGAGGGACAGCATGCAACTCAAACACCCGCTTGGGCCTCAGACTCCATCCCAATACAGGGCCGAGACAAGGAAGTGCCCGGTCGGGGGGGGGGGGGGGGGGGGGGGAGGGGGCAAGNCCCTCCCCAGGGTGCCCCTCCCAACCGCCCTTTGGCCAGACTTGGCCCCGGGCGTCTTTCCTCGCGCGGCTGCGCGGCGGAGAGCGGGGGGCGGTCCTCCGGGGCAGGCCGGGAATCCAGGCGGGGTCGCCGCGTTCCGGGGCTAGGGAACGCGAGCTGCTGCAGCATGGGACCGGTGCCGCGTACCCTGGAGCTCTTCTACGATGTGCTGTCCCCCTATTCCTGGTTCGGCTTCGAGGTGACTCCGGGAGCCCCCCTGGCCGGGGCTTGGAGGGCAAGGGAAGGCGGCGAGCGGGGCGCCGGGGCCGTGGTCTCGTGAAATTCTTGCCGCTGCCCGACGCGGTTTAGGAAGCCAGGGGTGAAAGTCACTAAACGGTATACAGTCGCTGGCTTCCAGGTCGAGCCTTTATATCCTAAGGCAGTGGTTTTCCACGACAGTTCGGAATAAGAGGGGTAACTCCAAAGAATCAAGGAGAAATCCATGGCACACCACCTCTTAGCCCTCCGATGTTAGTTTTTGGGGGGCGGTGTGCAGAACAGGATGGAAGCCGTCCACTGAGCAAAGATCCTGGGATCGATTTCTTGGGACGGAGCAAAGTTCAGGGGATCGATTTCTGTGGGTGGAGAGTTTCGCCATTTAAAACCAAATAATTTAGGGTGTCCGAATAACCCCTACTCTTGTGCACTTAGAGCCTCTGGCTAATCAGTTGGCAGAGAACACCCCTCCCTCTCTCTGAGCGATTTTCACTCTGTCCATCTTACACACTGGCTTCCCATCTCCACCTGTGCTCCTGCAGGTCCTGTGCCGGTATAAGAACATCTGGAACATCAACCTGCAGTTGCGCCCCACCCTCATTGCCGGGATCATGAAAGACAGTGGTGTGAAGGCAGCAGCGTTTGGGACAGGGATTTGAGGGAAGGAGGCTTTCCAAAGTCCAGGGGGCTGCCCTCAACTGGGTCTTTACATTGGCACCAGCAGCTAGTAATTTGCACCGTGCTGAAAACCCGGATAGAGGTCCCCCCAAGCCTGGGATCCTTCGGTAGTCTCTCACCAGTGTGCCCAAATTTCCACTTGCAGGAAACAAGCCGCCAGCTCTGCTTCCCCGCAAAGCCCAATACCTGAGAAATGATATTAGGCTCCTGAGACAGCATGTCCAGGTTCCGATGCAGTTCCCCAAGGATTTCTTCTCTGTGATCCTTGAAAAAGGTAAAGAGTGAGATACAGATGGGGTATCAAGTGGAAGGCAGCAAAGTTGTAAATTGTAGTGCCAGGAAGTAGGGGCTGGCAACTACGTGAAATGAAACAAAGCTTGGGAAAACACAGGTCAGCGTTGAGTGAGCAGAAGCTTCTGGGGACTTGAGGGGAAGAAGAGCAGGACAAACCAGCTATGAGAAATTTGGGTGGGAGGCTGAGGTTAGCTGAGTTCGGGGGATGTCAGAAGCAGGAAAGAGCCGGTCCTCCATGGGGAACAAGCCAGAAGAGCCCTGCCTCTGAGGACCTCTGCCCCACAGGAAGTTTATCAGCCATGAGATTCCTCACCGCTGTGAACATGGAGCACCCAGAGATGCTGGAGAAAGTGTCCAGGGAACTGTGGATGCGTGTCTGGTCACGGGTGAGGGCAGAGCTCTGGGAACCTATTTGGGAGACCCTGGATGACGTGCTGAGCCTCCCCTAGAACCTGGTTTCCTGAGTCCTGGTCCTGCCTTCCCCTGTTGTTCACTGGCCTACTGTCCCCCCATCTTACCCCTTACCGCCCCTTTCCTGCCGAATATTCTCTTCTTCTCAGGATGAAGACATCTCAGAGCCCCAGAGCATCCTGGCTGTGAGTGTCCTGGCTCTGTCCCCACTCCTCTCATAGGGAAGCTGAGAACAGCTGATGTCTAGGGGCAAAGAGGACACTGTTTTAATATTGGGTGGAAGAGGTCATAGTTATTTGGGGAGAAAGGATATCTGTGTTTGAGGAGCTGAATTACTGAAAGGTTGGAACTCAGAGGACGTCCTCTATCTCATGGTTGAAAGGGAAAGTGCAAAATTCTGCATAGGTAGATCTTATTTCATGAAAGAGATCAATGGGAGAGAGATGCTACATGTTGACACCCCCCGATGGGGAGGGATGAAGTATTGGCCCCAAACACTCCCAACACCAGACCTCACCAATATATCTAGAGTGGAAAGCAGGAGACTTTACAGACAGGCTTTAAAAAGAGAAAAAAAGATAACGGACTCAAGCCAGAATCCCACAGAAGCCTGAGTGGAAACACATGGAAATAGTTCAAAACATTGAAATGTGTGCCAGCCATAGATGGGGGTATAAAAAGTAAGTTTTTCCTTGGGATTAAATCAGGAAACTCAAAATGATATTTTCCCTTCCGTTTACAAAAGATAGTTGAGGCATTTTCAAATTTAATACATGAAATGGCAAATCACGAAGAATGGCCAATATGTTCCTCCAGTGTTTTTATTCCTACGAAGTATATGCGCGAGCTTGTCTTTCTCCTTACTAAGTAACAGTCGTTTTCCATACCTTCGTAAATTCTTTGAAAGTATCATTCTTAGTTTCTACACAGCATTCCATTCAATGGGCCTCCTTTTGTTTACTTAACTGTTCCCCTGTTGTTGAACATTTGGTCTCGGACACAATTCTCTCATGTAGCCAAGTCAAAGACCCTGCCACATCAGAATGCACCTCATGACTTCCTGTTTCCCCCTCCACGTTGAGGAGGTTGGGTTGCAGTGGTTCTCAACCTTGGCTGTATATTTTAGTCACCTGGAGCACCTGGGCACTGCCTACCAAAAGTTCTGATGTAATTGTTCTAGGGGATGACCTATGAGTGGGATTTTTTTTTTTTAATATTTTATTTATTTATTCGACAGAGAGAGAGACAGCCAGTGAGAGAGGGAACACAAGCAGGGGGAGTGCGAGAGGAAGAAGCAGGCTCATAGCAGAGGAGCCTGATGTGGGGCTCGATCCCATAACACCGGGATCACTCCCTGAGCCGAAGGCAGATGCTTAACCGCTCTGCCACCCAGGTGCCCCAATGAGGGGGATTTTTTAAAAGTTCCCTCAGGAGATTCTAGTATGCAGCCAAAATTGAGAACCAGTAATCCCAAATGATATCAACATACCCCAAATTGAAACTTTTATTCTTGTTAAGCCCTGCAGGTGGCTATATCCCTGTGCCCTGCTCAAAAGTCCTCAGGAAATGCCATGAGAATTATAGCCCAGACCTTGATTCAAAAGAGACAAGATATTAAGGAATTCTGAGAAGTTAAAAGGCAAGAGCCCAGACTTAATGTCAGGGGACTTGGATTCTAGTGTTGGCTCTGCCACTAACAAGTTCTTCAATGCCAACCAAGTCACGTACTGCCTCTAGACAGCAGTCCCCTCGCTGGTTGATAAAGAGGTAGGAAAGCTGGTTTCTAAGATGCCCTGTGGCTTTAAATTTCTGTACCTTGTTCTTTCCACCAATCACAAGATTTTAAAGGGGAGGGAGAAAAACAGCCCCTCTTAGCAAAGATAGACCTCTATTTGTGGGTGGGTGAAGACCTTACCAGGAAAATGGGAGCAGAAAATAAAGACCAGAGTTTCTCCTGAGATCCCTACCCCACTAATGCAGACACAGTTGTGTTCCCTACCACATTCCCTCAGGCTGCAGAGAAGGCTGGCATGTCTACAGAACAAGCCCAGGTACTTCTGGAAGAGATGTCAACACCAAAGGTGAAGAACAAGCTCAAGGAGACCACCGAGGCAGCCTGCAAATATGGGGTGAGCAACTCTTGATGGCGGTCAACCGACATTGCTGAAGACTGAGGCTGAGCATCTGCTGGGTCCCCATGCTCCTGTTCTAAAAGTTGCTCCCAACATGAGTCCTCCCAACTGTCCCAGACAACCCTCATCCTCTCCCTTCCTGTCCCAGAGTCCAAAGAAAGGAAGGGAGTGAGCTAGAGGGTGAGAGGAAAGACAGAGCACCTGAGAATTAGAAACAGAAAACTCCTTAGAGCTCTGGAGCCTCTTAGCAGACACCTCTTAGGCTGCTTTGCTTATATGACCTCAGACAAGTATTGACTCTTAGTCCTCCGTCCCAGCCATTATGAACACCTGCTCTATCACCTTACTCCCTGCACTGTAACTGCTTTCTCCAGGCTTTTGGGCTGCCGGTCACCGTGGCCCATCTGGATGGCCAAACCCACATGCTGTTTGGCTCTGATCGCATGGAGTTGCTGGCACACCTGCTGGGTAAGTTACAGGTTCATGGTGAGCTACCCTTGACCCCAGTGCCACCCCCATTTATCAGTCGGCCAGAAGGACAGATCCAGAGCAAAAAAAAAAAAAAATTCTATGCATTTCCAACAATGAAACCTCATACACAGAGGTTCTCAGGGTTGAATGGAGAGAAGTCACCTTCACCCTCATAGAAGAGAAGGAAGCCAAGCAGAGCTCTTCCTGGAAATCCCCTGGGGGCTTGTGGGGCCAGCCTCTGATGTGTGATTTTCTCCATCTAGGAGAGAAGTGGATGGGCCCTGTGCCTCCAGCCATAAATGCCAAACTTTAAGGATGGCTAGGGGGAGCAAAACTATTGGGATGAAAAAGTAGACCTTCTGCTTCCCCTTCTTCCACTCTGTGACACTAGGATTCTGACTTCTCTGATAGAGGTTCCTCTATGGCCCTGCGGGCCATGGCACTGTGGAAGGGGCCGCGTGGTGCCCCAAACTCTGCTTTCCCTCAGAATAAACCTAATGCCATCAGGCATAACATTTCTGGGTGTGTGTCCTCTGTGGTCTTTGTGTGTTCTTCCTGCAGTCACCTCCTGTCCATTCTAGGTGTTTGCAAATAGCTCTTTCCATACTGCGAGCCCCACTGCCCCCCTCAGGTCACCTTATGTGGAAGGAGGAAACAGTCCCTCTTCAGAGATGGAAAACTAAGCCAGATGGATTTTGCAACTAACCAGTTTGTCAGTTACTGTCTTCTGACCAGCCACAGTGCCTGAGACGGGGCTGGGATCAGAGAGAGCCAGAACTTGGCTGAGCTTCTGCCCAGATATTTGAACCAGCTCCACGCTACACTGAGAACAGAACCCGGGCAAGGTGGCAGCCACAGGGCGACAAGCTGGAGTTGCCATGGCCTGGGAAGTTGCTCACCCTCAAAGCAGATCCTGAGAAAACCCTGGGGCCTCTCTTCCTAGCCTCATATAACCCCTGTTTCTTCCCACACAAACCTACAGCTTTCCCACTCCCTCAACTATTTATCCAAAGGCCCTGCTCTGTATGTACCAGCTGTGCAGTGATCAGAAGACCTTGTGTTTCAGTAGTCTTTGGACTTCTTTGAGAATACTCTTTATTCAGAAGCTGAAACCACACTTGGACATTTGTTGGGAAACAGGTATGTGTCCTACGATGGCTCAATGGCTCCAGAGGCATTAAGAGGGATTCCTTGCCCCCACCCTCTGGCTCTTTCTCATCTCAGAGCTCATTTTTCCCTCTTAACCCCCATCACTTGCTGATTTCCTCTTCTCCCCTCTTCCATTATTCCAGCATACTCCAGGATTTCAAGTCATCCTTACTAGGCTTATCTGCTAACTAACACCAGAAGTACATCTCCAAATACGTGCTCCCTCTTTCAAGCATTTCATGGCATGTACAGCTAATATAAATTTAAAATATGGAAAAATGTCCAATAGTAAAAAACATAAGGGGAAATTAAAATGTTACTTCTCATATATTCAAGTTATATATTCAAGCATATAGAAGTTCTCATATAGCTGAGAGCATGGTGGTAGAGACAAAGTTTTATGAATAAACATGCTTGTCCCAGTATTTGTGATATCAAGTAACTTAAATATCTAACAATAGGAGGATGTTTGAATAAGTTATGGTACATCTAGGATGTAATGTTTCATAGCCATCAAAAATTATGTGTGTTTTTTTAAAGATTTATTTATTTGAGAGAGAGCGAGCAAGCACACAAGTGGGAGGGGCAGAGGGAGAGGCAAAGAAAGAATCCCAAGCAGACTCCTCACGGAGTAGGGAGCCCAACATGGGGCTTGATCTCATGACCCTGAGGTCATGACCCAAGCCGAAAACCAAGGGTCAGACATTCAACCAACTGCATCACCCAGGCACCCCCCAAAATTCTATTTGTAAGGAATTTCAACATTGGAAATTCTTAGAATATAATATTAGTTGGAAAAAAGGTGAAACTATATAGTAAGGTCTCAGTTATGTCTTGATGTATAAAAACATATTACAGAGGACAATAATATATTAATCCTGGAATAAAATATGCCAGAATGTTTCCGTTTCACTTGTATGCTTTTGAAATGATCATTTATTCTGACAAAAAATAGATAATATTTAAATAATAAAATAAANACATATTACAGAGGACAATAATATATTAATCCTGGAATAAAATATGCCAGAATGTTTCCATTTCACTTGTATGCTTTTGAAATGATCATTTATTCTGACAAAAAATAGATAATATTTAAATAATAAAATAAAAATTTGTGGATTCACATTTGGGCACAATTGTGCATTCTTTCCACTGTTTTTGAAACGTTATTGGTTACTTAACTTAATCCTAAATCTTATCCCAGACTAATGTGACATAATCTTTTATTGTAGATGCGTATTTCCCAGCTTTGCCCAGTCTTCCTTCAAAGAGTCTAGCATCCTGTTTTCTTAATCAGATAGCAAATTTAATCTTTGGAGGAATGAGACAATTTCTAGACTAAACCTTACAAGCATGACGTAGATTATAATGTCTGAACTTCTGCCAAGTAGAATCCAATAGTCAGGGTTCTCCAAAGAAACAAACAGTAGCATATTTATAGGTATATATAAAAAGAGATCCGTTATCAGGGATTGACTCACATGGTTATGGAGGCCGAGAAGTCCCAAAAAATGCCATTTGCAAGCTGGAGGCCCGGGAAAGTGGGCTGGTGGTGTAGTTCCAATCCAGAATCCAAAGGCCTAAGAACCAGGAGCACCTGTGCGATACACCCAGAAATGTGCTCTCTGGGTGTCGCTTAGCTCAGTCAAGTTGACACATGAACTTAACTATGACAGTGAGAAAGGGGGAAGCCCCCAAATGCAGCTATATTTTTAAAATGAACACACTTTTTTCCTAACCCAAAGAGTTTCATACTTATTGTTAGTTTCTTCCTTTCCTCCCCTTCCAGTNCCATCTTCTCTACTCAGTCCACGGATTCAAATGCCAATCTGTTCTGGAAACACCCTCACAGATACACCCAGAAATGTGCTCTCTGGGTGTCCCTTAGCTCAGTCAAGTTGACACATGAACTTAACTATGACAGTGAGAAAGGGGGAAGCCCCCAAATGCAGCTATATTTTTAAAATGAACACACTTTTTTCCTAACCCAAAGAGTTTCATACTTATTGTTAGTTTCTTCCTTTCCTCCCCTTCCAGTCAACAGTTGTAGCACCTTATAAAATTTGTAGTTATGTCAATACTCAGAATTCAACACTGAGGGGCGCCTGGGTGGCATAGCGGTTGAGCGCCTGCCTTCGGCTCAGGGCGTGATCCCGGCGTTGTGGGATCGAGCCCCACATCAGGCTCTTCTGCCATGAGCCTGCTTCTTCCTCTCCCACTCCCCCTGCCTGTGTTCCCTCTCTCGCTGGCTGTCTCTATCTCTGTTGAATAAATAAATAAAATCTTTAAAAAAAAAAAAAAAAAGAATTCAACACTGAACCACTTTCTTGCATTGCAATACAAATTCGAAACTAACCAAATAACATGCTTCTAAAACAAACTCCTTAGGTAAAATTTCTAGAATTATTTTTTTTTACAAACCCAAAACAAGCATTAATTAATAACAAAGTATCACACGCATGTAGTAAAACAAAAGGGAAAAAACCAGCAAGGTATCAAGTGAAAAGTGAAGAGTCTCCCCTTTGTCATTCCCATTCCTACTCTGGTTTATTTGTGGTGCAACCAGAAATGTCCATATGTTTTAACACATGAATGTCAGACATGATTCAGAGGGATTCAGTCTACCCTTCACCCAGTTTCCCCAATGACAACGTCTTGCACAGCTACAGCACAATGACACAACCAGGAAACTGACAGTGATGCACCCTTTTCAGATTCCACCACTTTTTCATGCACTCATTTGTGTCTGGTTTCAGTTCTGTATAATTTTACTGTGTGTGTGACTACCATCACAGTCAAGATACAAAATATTTCTAGCATAAGGGGTCCTCGTGTTCCCGTTTCATTAGCTAGGCCACCTTCTGCCCTCCCCACTTCCCTAAGACCTGGCAATGACTATCTGTTCTTCATATAGTTTACTCATTTCAAAAGTGCTATATTAATGGCATCAGACTGGCTTATTTTCACTCAGCAGATTCCCCTGAGATCCATGCAAGGCGTTGTGTGTCTCAGTGATCTGTCCTTTTGATTGCTGAGTAGTATTCCATGGTATGCATATGCCAGAGTTTGTTTAACCTGTTCAAGGACATTTAGGTGGTTTCCAGTTTGGTGCTATTACAAATAAACCTGCTATGAATATTCTTGTACAGGTTTTTGTGTGCACACAAATTTTCATTTTGGGGGGTAAATGTCAGAAGTACAATTGTTGGGTCATATAGTAAGTCTATGGTTAGTTGTATAAGGAACTGCTGCATTTTTCCTGAGTGGCCAAACCATCCTAACCTTCCCACCAGATATGCATGAGTGATCCAGTTTCTCTGCATCCTTACCAGCATTTGGTGTTATTACTCTTTTTTAATTTTAGCCATTCTGATAGGTGTATAAGTGCTATCTCATAGTGATTTTAATTTGATTTTTTTCTAAGGGCTAATGAACATCTTTTTGTGTGCTTCTTTGCCATCTGTACAGCCTCTTCAGTGAAATATCTGTTCCCACCTTTTGCCCATTTTCCAACTGGATTGTTNGTGTATAAGTGCTATCTCATAGTGATTTTAATTTGATTTTTTTTCTAAGGGCTAATGAACATCTTTTTGTGTGCTGCTTTGCCATCTGTACAGCCTCTTCAGTGAAATATCTGTTCCCACCTTTTGCCCATTTTCCAACTGGATTGTTTTTGAAATGTCCATACTGTCCTTAATCGTTTGTTTATAAGTAGGCTCCACACCCAGCCTGGAGCCCAACGCAGGACTCAAACTCACGACCCTGAGATCAAGACCTGAGCTGAGACCAGAAGTCGGATGCTTAACCAACTGAACCACCCAGGTGCCCCTTAAGTTTTTTTGTTTTTTTTTTAAGTAGGCTCCACAACCAATGCGGTGCCCAAACTCAACGACCCTGAAATCAAGAATCACATGCCCAACTGACTGAGTTAGCATATTTTGAAAGAATGTACAAACTGTAAGAACACAATTTGAAACAACTGGGGGAAAATAACATGGACCGGATATTAGGTGATAATAAGGAATTAATATTAATTTTATTAAGTGTAATAATGGCAAGGTAGCTGGGCACGATTAAGTTCTCATCAGTGGGAACTGCATTCTGAAACACTCAGAATAGAAGTGACAAACTGCCTTTAAAGTGGAAAGAGTAGATGAAACGTAATTGTTGAAGCTGAGTGATGGGTACACGGAGAGTTCCTTATACTATTCTTTCCCCTTTTATGTGTGTTGGGATATATCCATAATGAAAATGTTTTTAAAATGTACTGACTGACTGGCTCAGTACAGCATACAACCCTTGATCTCAGGGTCGTGAGTTTGAGCCCGACATTGGGTGTAGAGTTTACTTTAAAAGAAAGAGAGAGAAAAGAAAATGTACTGAGATTTCAATTCTGTGATGTTACACATCTCACCATGTCCCCACACTACTGTGCACACAAGGTCAGCCTCAGCCTCCTGGACTGGCGACCTGTGCACTCACATGGGGCCTCATGACTGGTGTGGTGCTCTGCCTGGTCCTGAAATTCTTAATTTCAATTAAGGGGCCCTGCATTTTCGTTTTGCAGCAGACCTCACAAATTATGTACCGTAGCTGCTCCTATAAGCACATAATACGTGCTGAGTAAATGTTTATCAAATAAATGGGCCAAAAAAGAGCAGAACCTGAGTGAGAGAAGGGAAAAAGGGATGGGGATGCCAAAGGAGAAAGAGAGAACTAGGTCAAAGGGGAGATGCAGGAAGTCTCAAAATAGAAAGGCTGCATGGGGATTGCAGCAAGGGGTGCTGCCGGGGAGGTGCACAGAGAAAGCAGGAGTCCAGCTGGAAGACGAACCTGGGGTGCACTATTCATCATTCTCCTCAGAGGAATCACAGTCCTTCATTTGACTACAATTCCCAGGTATAAGCAAAAGTGAAAGCAGAAAGAAGTAGCCACTTGGACCCCAGGGAAAGAGGGGATTGTTGGCTAGGAGGCCAACTGGACCACTGTTCCTCACTCATCCCATGACCTTAATCCCAGAGAGTTCCTTCCGTGTCTTCATAGGGGACTGTGGAAAACTGAAACCCTTGGCTTGGATCAGACCAGCTCCCTCTTTGGGCAAGGCCATGTTCAAGGGTATGGCTAGCTCTAGCTGATGCCAGACCAAAAAAGACTGGAAAAGGTGGGGAGGCAGTTGAGAGAGGATCAAGGGATCAAAAGATCATGAATCGTTAGATCAGCAAATATTCACTAATTACCAATCAATGATATAAGTATTTATTATCTACACCATGCATAATGATGAGATGGATGTAAAAGGAGTGTAAACAAACCCCATTCCTACCCATGATGCATTCTGATCCCCACCCTTGTCAGCACTGAGTCTGCTGGGAAGCCCAGCAGCACTTTGTTCCATGTCACTTTGTACCCTTACAGTTAGTTATATACACACCTTTCCTCTTAGGAGCAGTCAGCTCTTTAAGAGTGAGATTCCTGTCAGATTTACTGAATACACCTTGGAGTGTCCTGTATAGCAAGTGAACAGTAAAAATTTATTGAATCCAAGGCTCATAACTCGCTGTTGATCAGGGAGTGGGCAAACAGATAACTCCTGCAATGTGAGCAGGAGAGTGAATTTTTCTAACTCTTGAGAGCAAACGGCAATATCTATCAAAAACTTCACTTTCAGCAATTTTTCTGATTTATACATATGAATAAAAACGTGTATACAAGTGTAGGAATTGCAAAATCCTGGAAACAAACTAAAAGGTTATCAGTGGTTATCATTAGAGAAATTAATTGTTGTTCCATAAAACAGAAACCATTTTCAAGAGTATAATAGATGGAAAGTAACCAAAACAATAGTCGCCTGTGGGGTTGACAGGGAAGGGACATGAGGGAACTTTCTGGATGATAGTAATGCTTTGTATCTTGATTGGAGTTTGAGTTACACAAGTTTAAGTCTTTATCAAAACTTATGGAGTGGTCCACTAAAAATCTGTGCATTTCACTGTGACAAATTTTATTTCAAAAGAGAAAAAGTTAATTGATATTTAACTCTAGTTACTTTCATGGGAAGTGCAGAAAGATTAAATAGCTTACAGAAGGTCACACAGCAAGTAAGCAGTAGGAATGAGTTTTGAAACCAGGTCTGCGCATCTCTAAATATGTGCTTAACCATAACCACAAATACCTCTCTGTTTTCTCTTATTTAGGGACATACTCATGTGGACTTCTTTGCTGCTATCTGCAGACATCTCATAAACACAATGCTTTTTTTTTTTTTTTTTTTTTTTNTTTTTTTTTTTGTCCCTGAGCAACAACCACACTCAACTTCTCAAATTCGAGAATCACTTTTTGTGGCGTAGTGCTGAACAGCTGAGCTGGAGGGACAGCCTGAATGCACTCAGTGCATTCCCAGTGAGCTTTGTGCAGTATTACAACTAGTTGATGAGAGTGAGAATGTGTATTTATCCTTACATACTTGAGAATTCATCATTTATGGGAAGCATTTCCAGCCCAGAAATATCGATGATGCTGATATATTTCATATGAAATCATTTATCCACCTTCCCTACACGTTTGAAAGAGTTGTGGATAAGGCAACGAATACATAGAGAAACACTCTCAACTGGGTTAAAAGGGCAAGATTCTGAGTTTGATTCTAACTAAACAAATCGTGTACTTTCTCTGAGCTGGTTTCCTCCTCCGTAACATAAAAATGATAATCAGGGGCGCCTGGGTGGCACAGCGGTTAAGCGTCTGCCTTCGGCTCAGGGCGTGATCCCGGCGTTCTGGGATCGAGCCCCACATCAGGCTCCTCTGCTATGAGCCTGCTTCTTCCTCTCCCACTCCCCGCCTGTGTTCCCTCTCTCGCTGGCTGTCTCTATCTCTGTCAAATAAATAAATAAAATCTTTAAAAAAAAAAAAATGATAATCAGACTTACCCACATGATTGTCAAGGATCAAATGAGATTGGGCCAATTTGTTTCTACACACACACAAACATACACACGTATCCTCACTTACACTCTTTTTTTAAAAAAGTCACCTGCACATTGGGCCTCCAGAGCTATCCAGGTAAAAGTCTTACCTTTTGTAATCAGTATTAATTATCTCATAAAAGATAAACATCCGGATACAGGGCCTGCAATCCTAATTTCCCATTCTTGCCTTACATATTGATAACTTCATTTAATCTTCTGATAATCTCTTTTGCTGCCTTTGCTCTCTGAATGTCAGCCTTTTCTTAAGATACCAAACAGTGGGGAAAATAACATCTAACCACTCCTCCAGGGAAGACCCCAGAGTTATGATTTTAGAATGTCATAGGTGTTTTGTTAAATTATCATTAAATCAGCCAAAAAGAGTGTTTAGAGTCAGATGACATAGTGTTGAAGAGCCAGGTTTATGGATTGGGACTACAGGTTCAAATCCTGGCCCCACCCTTGATTACATTTTCCTCAAATTTCTGATCTCACCTATAAAATGAACATAATAATAGCAACTCCCTTTTATTACATTATATTTTTAATTACTTAATTTGTGTAAAGCATTTAGCACAGTGAACAGTACACAAAACACTCCACACGTTGGCTACAAGTACAAAGCAGACTCGGATTCAGAAACATAAAATCACAAGAATATGGAGGTGTAGGGAAGTGCTCTGTGGTAGACATCAACTACCCTTCACAGGAAGCCTGTCAATTATCTCTGCTTCTCCCTCCCCGGCCCCACTTCCCTTCACTATCCCCTCCCAAAATGAGGTGGGCATAGTGGGCCCACCTAAGACAGTAATCCAGCCTCTAACATACATGGTGGTTTGTAGAGGCACGTGAGTAGAAAGCAGAATGACCAATAGTATCTTTAGCATTTATATTTTGCTAAGGATACTAAGTTGATGAAGAAAAAAAGGAAGGTAATACCTTTGGGAAGAAGTTTGGCCATACCTATTTGGAGCAACAAAAGCTTTCTTTCACATTGCTTGTCTCAGTGATGACATTTCTTGGAATTCAACAGGAGGAAATAATCCAAAAAGAAGGTAAAACTACATGTAAGAAGAGGTTCATTGTAGCATCATTTTTTAAATGGCTTTATGGAAGCATAATTCACCCTTTTAAAGTGTAAAATTCAGTGGGTCTTTTATAGCATATTCAGAGTTGTGCAAGCATCACTACTAATTTTTTTTAAGATTTATTTATTTTAGGTGGGGAGGGGCAGAGAGAGGGAGAAAAAGAATCCCAAGCAGGCTACACATGGAGTCCGACAAGGAGCTCCATCCCATGACCCCAAGATCACAACCTGAGCTGAAATCAAGAATCAGATGCTTCACTGATTGAACTACCCAGGTGCCCCGCATCATCACTAATTTTTAAATGTTTTCATTAACCCCAAAAGAAATCCATTAGCAGTTACTCCCCATTCTTCCCTCTCTCCAGCCCCTGGCAACTACCTAATCTACTTTCTGTCTCTTGAAACATTTGATGATCAAAAAAAAAAAAAAAAAAATTGAGTAAAATAAACTCAATGCTACCAAGTAACATAACATAAAGGTATGTTAAATAATGGTACATCCATTCGATAAAATATTATGTGGCTGTTAAAAATACCACAACAAAGACTGTATCAAAAGGTGAACTATATGTGATACAATGTTTAATTTTTTTCTTTTAAATACAAAATGGTGAGTACTCTGATTTCAACCAGTGTGTGGACAGACTAGAAGAAATGTGTAGAAATTTTAAATGGCCATGTTAGGATAAGGAGATTGTGGATGATTTTTTTCTTTATAACCTTTAAATATTTTGCAAGATTTTATATTTAACAAGTGGAATTTCTAGGGGCGCCTGGGTGGCTCAGTGGGTTAGCAGCCAACTCTTGATTTCAGCTCAGGTCATGATCTCAGGGTCTTGGGATTAAGCCCCCACATCGGGCTCCATGCTCAGCAGGGAGGCTGCTTAAGAATTCTCTCTCCCTCTGCCCCCTCCTCTCTCTCTCTCTCTCTCAAATAAAGAGTAACAGTATAAAAAAATGGAATTTTTAGAAAATCTATTTAAAATTATCATGATAGAGGATATATTGAAGGCATAGCCAGCTAGCAGTCCAGCCTTCCTGACTTGGAACCAGTTCTTAACTCAACTAGCAAGTTTCTCTAGTGTAGGCTCCTTCTGGCAACCAAGAGCCTTATGCTACAAAGATCTCATTCTCCCAACTGCAAATCCTTTCACACTATAGACATTCAGCCCCCCCTTTGACTCCCTTGCCTGTCAGCCCCCAGAACTATCCAGAACACACTTCTTTTTTTTTTTTTTAAGATTTTATTTATTTATTCGACAGAGATAGAGACAGCCAGCGAGAGAGGGAACACAAGCAGGGGAAGTGGGAGAGGAAGAAGCAGGCTCATAGCGGAGGAGCCTGACGTGGGGCTCGATCCCAGAATGCTGATCACGCCCTGAGCCGAAGGCAGACGCTTAACCGCTCTGCCACCCAGGCGCCCCGCAGAACACACTTCTTAACAAAGCCCTCTTATCATACATATCAATGACTCTTGACAAATTTCCTTCTGTTAATATATTAACTGTAGATGCAAACCCTTCTTTTTTTTAAAGATTTTATTTTTAAGTAATCTCAATACCCAACATGGGGCTCGAACTCATGACTTTGAGATCAAGAGTTGCCTGCTCTACCAACTAAACCAGCCAGGTGTCCCAGATGCAAATCCTTCTGATCCTAGTCATACTTTCTTTATAGGAGATGAACAGTATGGAAATTCATGTAAACAAAACAACCAGCTCTCACCCCATTCTCCATTCCTACTTCCTACAGAGACACAGCTCATTTGGACTACCACAGCCTTCCTGTTACAACTCCTCCCTCTCCTCTATCTGGTCAGAGAATCATCACTGACATTCCATCACTATACACACCTGCATTCTACTCCAGGCACCCTCATCCTCATCCTTCTTTCCCTCCCTCCCTTCCTCTCTCCTCTCCCTCTCCCACTGTCTCTCTCTCTCTCTCTCACATACACACACACACACACACACACTCAGACACTCCACATATCCTCTGATGCAGCCACCCTGGCTATGCCCCACGACCATCCTTGGGATTAGATTTGTGCCCCATTATCTCCTACTCCCATTGGTTTGTCCAGTGGTAACACTCTGAAGGCCTGGAACCTAGCCTTGTGTCCTTCTCTGTGTCTCAAGAATTAAGTATGCCTCCATCCTCTACACTTCCCAGCACCTGCATCACCTAGACTTATTACCAGGATTCCCCTTAAAAGAGTGGCCATAGAGGCACCTGGGTGGATCAGTTGGTTAAGCATCTGCCCTCAGCTCAGGTCATGATCCCAGGGTCCTAGGATCGAGCCCCACAGTGGGCTCTTTGTTCAGCGGGGAGTCTGCTTCTCCCTCTCCCTAAGCCTGCTGCTCCTCCTGCTTGTGCTCTCTCTCTCAAATAAATGAAACCTTAAAAAAAAAAGAGTGGTCATAGGGGCACCTGGGTGGCTCAGTCAGTTAAGTGTCTGCCTTTGGCTCTGGTCATGATCCCAGGGTCCTGGGATCAAACCCCACATGGGGATCCCTGCTCAGTGGGGAGCCTGTTTCTCCCTCGGCCCCTCTCCCCTGCTCATGCTTTCTCTCTCTCTCTCTCTCAAATAAATAAATAAAATCTTTAAAAAAAAAAAAAAAAGAGTGGGTCCTGGATCTCCAGTGTGTGGCGAGGCCAGACAAGATGGTAACCTCCTAATGAGAGCATTCAACTGTTTAGTAAGCACCTACCATGTGTCAGGAACCATGTCAATTGCACGGATTCAATTTATTGAAACTAATCACTTTGAACAGCTCACAGTAGAAGAAAGGTATGTAAACATAAAATTACTATATAAACAGCTAAAGGCTTGAACAGGGGTAGGAAGGAATGCTGTGGAGACATCCACAGAAGGCACCACCTTGGACGTGGCTTTTGAAGAATCAAGAGTTAATTGGGCCAAGAAGCATACCCAAAAATGTCTTACAGGTCTGCAGAAAACAAGTTCAAAGAAATGGTACTTTGGCAGCTGAAGCACTAAACGCCATCTCATGCCCACAGCAAATCATGCAAAGCACTGCGATCTAGAGATTAAATAAACCGTGGCCTCTGCTCCAGGCATAAAATATATTACCTAAATATTAAGACAAACTATCAGAATATGGTGCGCATTGCGAAAAGAGGAAACTGAATACAACTCTGGTCCTAAGTACAAAGATCATTGGGGTGGGGACGAGGGCGCAAGTGCATTCTCATTAAGGCACTGTAGGGGGTGGGTGGTATAAAAAACAAAAAAATCAAGGTGGGGCAATAGCAGGTCAGCTGTAAGCAGAAAGGGGAGGAGGAAGCCTGCGCAGGAACTGAGGGATTGGAACAGACAAGTGGGTGGAGCCACTGGGCTCCACCCCCCCCTCCTCCAGCTCCCCTACAACCTACTTTCTGCGGAGTCGTCCAGACAGGTGAGGGAGGAATTCCTAACACCGGTGAGAAGGGTCGGAGGGTCATGGGATTGGGGTTAGGGTTCAAGCAGGGGGTCTGGACCCTACCTAATCTGTGGCTTCTTGCTATGCAGAGTTCAGGGAATTCCTAAAGGGTTGGTTCTGGGGTGCTGCTGCCCAGGCGTTGCTGCTGTGTTGCTGCGGGAAAAGGCTTCTCCCCACCAGCTTCCTAGCCCTTGTGGTAACTACAAACAGGAAACTTGAAATCTGAGCTTACTGAGTTAAGGCCGGTAGAGGATGGGATAGCCTGGCAGACAGGGAAAGATCAGGAGTTATGTGGGCCTCTGTCCATTGCCCTAGGCCTTTGTAAGATTCTCACATAATTGTGTCCCTTTGTTGCATCCATGTGCACTTTCTCCCCTCAACTGGAGCATGGGCTGAGTGGAGGAAATGGGAAGATGGGGTCAGACAGGGTAGGTGGTGTTCCTCCCCAACTGCTTTCCCCAACAAGGTCTAACTGGGGAGATGGGGGCGGGTAGGGTGGAGGTCCATTGCAGAGCAACTGGAGAGAAAAGGCAGGGCCTGCCTGCCTCATCACCTGGATTCCACAGATGCTGGTGAGCACAGAGGCCCCAGGCAGGGCCAGCCAAGACTGGGTCTTGGATGGTGTAAAAAGATAGAGCTGGAAGGGAGAATGCAGAGGAGGAAGAAGGAAGACAGGGCCATGACACAGTAAGTTGCATGAAGACTCCCGGGCTTATTTCCTGGCTACTCCACACATACTGATATCCTGGGACAGCAGTGTGATTCTAGAGAGAATTACAAAGCTGAAGGGAACCCTGAAGATCATATATTTGGGCCATTTAATTTGAGATTGAAGAACCTAAAACCTAAAGGTGTCTAATATAGTTACTTTGGAATCTGACCTGAACGGGATGCCAACTGCTGGTTTAGACACACCTGTGTGTCTTTTTGCAGGAACCTGGGGAGGGGCCATGGTGCCAAGCCAGTTGTTGGGGAGACTGGAGAAGCCGCTTCTCTTCCTGTGCTGCACCTCCTTCCTCCTGGGGCTGGCTTTACTGGGCATACAGCCGGACATCGCCCCTGTTGCTTATTTCTTTCTCGCCTTGGGTGGCTTCTTTTTGTTTGTTTGCCTCCTGGCGTGTTCTCTGGAATGGGGGTTCCGATCAATGCAGACGGAGAGCCCAGGGGAGAGCCCAGGGGCCTCAGGCAATGCACGGTGAGTTAAGGGGTGGGCAGAAGTCTAGGAATACACGATGGATCCTTTTTCCCTGTGTCCCTCTAGTCTCTCAGACATACAGCTCTGCTTTCCTGTTACTGGTATCTATGAGGGGGTGGGTGAGGTCGGGGGTGGGTGGGTCTTTTGCCAAAAGAAGATGGTAAAGGGAAAAAGGACTCCCTTTAGGAGGCCACCAGTGACCTTATTTCTTCTCCCTCAGCGACAATGAAGCTTTTGAGGTGCCAACCTATGAAGAGGCTGTGGTGTTGGAATCACAATGCTGCCCCCAGCAGCTAGATCAACCACCCCCCTACAGCAGTGTTGTAATCCCCCCAGGACTTGAGGAAGGACAGCCTAGCCATCCAGAGGGCCCTGACAGAGCCAGACTAGAAAGGCGAGTGGGCTCAGAGGGGTCTATGACCCCACAAAACTCTGGAAGAGTTCCAGTCAGCCTTCAGCTTCGGGGACCGCGGGTCATGTCCACTGCTCCTGATCTGCAGAGCTTGGGGGTGCCCCCAAAGTTGGAGCCTCTTACTCCACCCCCTGCCTATGATGTCAGCTTTGGTCAACCCGATGATGATGTTTTCTTTGAAAACAACTGGACGCCTCCCTAAAAGACTTTCCCACGATATATCATCTCTGCACCAGACCTGTTCATGCATTTGACCAACATTTTCCAGTGCCTGCTGTGTCAGGAACTGTGTTTCTGCGTGGGGAAATGAACACAGAAGGGGAGTCAGGCTGTCGTAAGCCTTTTCCAGATGAGATGTATGTGGCACAGTTTGAGTCTTCAGGTAACGTTCAGTGACCTACCCCATATCCGATATTTCCAAAGTTAGACGGAGGAGTGATCCAGAGAATCTGGAGAAGGAAGAAAAGAAACATCTGCGTCAACTATGTTGTTTCTGTTCTGGGTGCTTCTCTCTACCAGCTCAATTAGGCTTCCCAGCCATGTGAGACGTTACTCCCCTCATTTGAAAAAGGATTCCAAGGGACAGAGAAGTTTGAGATTTGCACGGGGGCACACTGCTAGTAAACAGCATAAAAATGATTTTGACTCTACTCTCCTGATTCCAAATCCTACTGTATTTTCAATTACAAGGTCATCCACAAATCTCTCAATCTCTATCTTGGACAACTACTGGACAGAGGTGGGAGACTTCCTATAAGACAGAATGACGGAATAGTTACGTCTGCAGGCAGTGAGGGCTGTGTGACCAAGGGTGTGCCCAGCCTCCTGGATAAGCAAACTAATCAAAGCTGCGACAGCCCTCGTCCAAGTAGGCAGTTTCTGCCCAGAGGCTGAAGAGCAGTCTCTAGTGCTTCCGACCGGGAAGCAGAGGAGTAAGCTGCCCCAGGAGGAGGGGCTTCCGATTTTGAGATGGGTGGATGAAGGTCAGAAAGGATAAAACAGGAACTTGGCAAGGGGTGGCAGTAGCTAAGGCTCCCTCTTGACTCCCCTGTGAAGCGCTGGAGCCACCCGCATGGTGTCTAACCGTTAAGCCTCACGCCTGCGCTCTGACCACAGGGTTTTACCCCAGTCCCCCGGTCCGGCTTCCTCAGATCAAAACAAAATAAGGTTTTCTGGAATCATGCTGTGGCTGTGATGAAGGTTTTAGGCACCGGGAGCTGCCCAGCCATCGCTGACCCACCCTCCTCAGGGATGCGCTCCCCACTTGGGCATTCGTCCGCTGTGGGGTATCTAACGACTTCTAGTGCTCTCCATCTCCTCCTTACCCTCGCCCCAATAGTTCAATAAAGTCAAAAGTCCGGCCAAACTCGTTTCTGTAAAATGCTTCCAATAGGCGGGTGAGACAGGGTGGGAGGCGCCGGAGAGCAATTCGTGATTTCCGCGGGAACCGACGACCAATCGGATTCCCGCGTAGGACGGAGCGGCTCCACGCTTCCCCCCGCCCCTTCCCTTTCCGCCTAGCGCGCTCTCTCACCCCATTGGACGGTACGTCCAGCGCGAGTGCTCTGTACCTGCGCGCGCATCGGCGACGGCAGGGGCAGGATAGGCTTCGCGAAGGGGTGGAGCTAAGAGGAGGAGCGCGCAGGCGCGTAGTGCGCCGGCGGACGGGGGAGGGATGCAGAGAGCGCGAGCGCTTTGGGTTTATTTGGATTGTGGACGGTGCGCGCACAGCCCGGGAAAAGCGGTAAATGGCGGCTCCGAGTGCGGGCTCTCGGCCTGCCTTACAGCGAAGGGTGCTAATGGCCGCTGAGAGAGGGCGCAGGTGAGTGAGGTAGGGTCGCATAGGTCCTTCGTGGGGCCCAGGGAGGGGAGTGCGGGTCATGGCCCTGGCGTCCCCAGCCCTCGAAGTCCCTGGAAGCAGCCGTGTCCGCCCTTGCTGCCAAGGGTGGGAGGCCGGGCTGAGCCCCCGAGGGGCGCGCGATCGGCGGCCTCCTGTCGGCCTTGTCCCTCGTGAGCTGACCGCCCCAGCCTACTTTGTCCAACCTGAGGGGCTCAGAAGAGGAGGAGCTCTCTAGTGCTGCCAAATCTCGGCTTTTCTTAGAGATTCTCCATCCTTTCTTTCCCGTTATTCTTTTATGAGGAACTTTACTCTGTCCTCTTAAAAACGGATGAGACCTACAAACCTCGGGATACTGCCTGATGTGCATTTGACTTGGATTGACTCTATCAAGGCGCGTATTGCTTTGGGTATAATGATCAGGTTTTCAAAGCAGTCGACACAGGCTTTGGGGTTTGAGTACTTTGAAAGGACTAGGTGGTTCTGAGACTCGGAGTGTATCCCCGCCTCTTCCCCAGCTACATGATTTCATGGCAAGCATCACCCTGGATAACATTTTAATGCATCGTGGTCCAGACCCAGAAGATCGCTTTAGGTCTTTGGAGCCAGAACCTGCAGAAAGACAGAATCAAGACTTAAGAATTCCCTTTGTGTCCTTTTCTCCTTTCCTTCCGCCACTTCCAGCTGTGTCCTGAAGTTCTAGGTGATCATGGTTACTTTGGGAAAAGTCCATATTTGAGACTTTCGCCCTCAAGTGGAATAGGGGAAGGAGCAGGTGTGTGGAGAATGGGTAATACTTCAGATTAAACCTAATGAGTTACTGACTGAAAATTTAAGTCTAGAACTTGAAAGAGTCACTAATTGGGAGTCAATTAATGAATCGTGTGTATGGATGAGGTTGAATAGGGAGAGGCTCTTTGCGGGGGGTTCCTAATGGAATGTCAACATTTAAGGGTGGGTTGAAGATCTTTTGCAGGACCTACAGGAACATAGTAGGCAGAGAGAGAATAATATCGGAAAACAGGGGAGGAGAAAGTTTTAAGGAAAAAACACTACTGCTAAAGTAGTAAGAGAGGGGCGCCTGGGTAGCGCAGTCCTTAAGCGTCTGCCTTCCGCTCAGGGCGTGATCCGGGCTTTCTGGGATCGAGCCCCACATCAGGCTCCTCCGCTAAGAGCCTGCTTCTTCCTCTCCCACTCCCCCTGCTTGTGTTCCCTCTCTCGCTGGCTGTCTTTCTCTGTCAAATAAATAAATAAAATCTTTAAAAAAAAATAAAGTAGTAAGAGAAATTAAGTAAGAGAAGAAGCTTGAGTAAACCTAGCCCACCAATGATATGTATCCTGAGGAAATACCCAGCATGCAGCTGTGATGTCTTGCAGTTGGCATAATAACATTTTTACCAGTTTCATATATGCCATCATTGTTACTGCTTTGGTGTTTTCTAAGGTGATGCTTAAAAAGGGTTTTTTGATTTCTCAAGATGTATTGTAGCAAGTTTCTACTGAAGGTTTGGGGTCACGGGAGTATTTCAGAAGTAGAACAGAAACCTAAAGTTAAAATGGAGTTTCAAACATCACTGTCCCAAATCCCAAATTTAACCCTAGTTGGCTGCTTCCACCCTTAGGAATGTTTTACAACTTTCTCTGCCTTGGGATCCCGCATGCCATCTTCTTGGGTCTCAGCAATTTCAGGACTCTGCTTTTCCCTCCTCTATAAATCTTTAACCTAGAGTTAAGCCAAGTACATCCTATAAATGCATGGTCTTTAACTGATTCTAAGATGGCCATTCCCCCCCCCAACACACACATTTTAACATCTTTGAAATCAGTATGCATTTTTAAATAGTTTTTAAGTTATGAGCTGAAGCTGTTATCTCTTCCCTTTCTCTATGCCATCAGGCCCTTACTGCTGTCATGTTTTTGGAAACTAAGCAAGCTGGGGAGCTCTGCATTTATATAAATGAGGCACAGAGATGATATATGTTGGAAATGGGATTTTTAAAATTCATAAACAGAAGCTGATCTCTTTCCAAGCCAATAACAAAACCAAAGAATCCTTGAGATAAAGACATCCCTCATAAATTACCAAAACAATTTAGCCTTTATGCTTTAACTCAAGTGATCTCAATTTACATTGATTGTGTTTGTCATGGGTATTTATCTACTGTGGCTTTATGTCATACTTGCTACTTATACAGTTCTTAATTCTTACAGGATTCTGATCATTTCTGGTGTCATTTTATCACAGGAATTTAAGTTTTAAAAACCACAGGTATAATTGATAGAAGTGGGCTCTAGAGTAATGTGTGTGTTTGTCAGCCTGTCTCATTTATTTACTATTAAAGCCAGCCATTGGCTTGAGCTTTTGCCATTGTATCAAATTATTTTATTCCTCACCCAGGGTCATCTTAACTCATTATTTTTATCAGCCTAGATAAATAATGTGAAATGTTTTCTGGAATAATCTCTTAATTGAAATTGGTCTGTCAGAGGAGTATTCCTTCTTTTGTGTCTATTATTTTTGTCAAGGTAGGTATTTCCCTCCCCTAGACAGACTATTCATCTCAGAAGATGGTCTCAGTGGAACATACGCCATAAAAAATTATATATTATTTCTTTATGATTGGTGTGTTAGTGCTTAATACTATGATTTTAACCAGATTCAATAAAGTATGCCTAATATTGGCTGTCTTAAGTCCCATTCTTCTTGTTCTTCCTACCCACACCTCTTCCACTCTACTCTTCTGTGCCAAATCTTGTACCTGACAGCCTTTCCCTCTTCCTTTTATCTGTAGGGTATTGGGAGTGTGTGGCATGCATCCTGACCATCAGGAAGCACTGAAAAAGAACCGAGTGGTCCTAGCCAAACAGCTGTTGCTGAGTGAATTGTTAGAGCACCTCCTGGAGAAGGACATCATCACCTTGGAAATGAGGGAGCACATTCAGGTATTGGGAAGAAACAGAGAAATGCCAAATCAGTAAATTGGTCATAGGAGTAGGAACAGAGCATGATGAAGTGCGGCAAGGATATAGAACCTTTCTAAGGAAATGAAAATGCCCTTCTACCCTTAAACCTTTAGCAGAAAAGATATATAATGTAAGAATAATAGGAAAGACTTCCCCCATCCATGTATTTTTCCTATAAAAGGATTCTTGAGATTAGTAGGAAGATCATCTGGAGAGAGAGAGAATTATAGCTGAATAAATAAATATGATTTCATGTTATATTCTTTTATCTTAGGCCAAAGTGGGCAATTTCAGCCAAAATGTGGAACTTCTCAACTTGCTGCCCAAAAGGGGTCCCCAGGCTTTTGATGCCTTTTGTATGGCCCTGAGGGAGACCAAGCAGGGTCACCTGGAGGACCTGTTGCTCACAACCCTTTCTGGTCTTCAGCATGCACTCCCACCGGTATGGAGCCCTAGATGTGTGGTGTGTTGAGAAGGGTTAGTTTGGTGGGAAAGGAGTTTTTGAGACAGGGTGGGGGAGACTAGATTATGGTTTTGTTCAGACTGGACCATCTCCCTAAGGCCTGGCATGGTGGGTCCTGATTTCTTACAGTTGAGCTGTGACTACGACTTGAGTCTCCCCTTCCCGATGTGTGAGTCCTGTCCCCCTCACAAGCAGCCCCGCCTGTCTCCAGGTGAGAATTGATGGGATAACACATCCCACAGATAGACTTTTTTCTTTACTGGTATCTGACTTTGCCCTAGCACGATACCTGTTTTCATTCATACTGGGAACAGTCTCCTTAGTGAATTTGTTAGGGACTAACAGGAGAGTTTAGATGGGGTATTGGTTGGACCTGCTTCCCCTCCATCACAGATGATTTTTGTTTTATGGCGATTAATCCTTAGAGCAACTGGTATAGGTAGGAAATTCCTACACATGACTGGCCTGGCTCCTTAAAGCTGTTATTTTAGGATGAGAAAAGACTACGTTATGGGTCACTAGCCTGCTGACCGAGTAGCCTAGTGATTAGAACAAGGCTTTTATCAGATATCCCATTCAGTCATTCAGTGGGTTAAGCACCTACTGTGTGTGGGCTAAGTGTGGAGGATCCAGTGGTGAGCAAAAGCAGACAGGGTCTCTGGCTTCGTGGATCTTCCAATATAGGGGAGTGAGCAAGACCAGTAATTATTAAAACCCCAGTTCAACAGGGTGCCTTAGGTTATAATGAAGTACTGGGACTGACACATAGATTGTACACTAGTTTTTTGGCTCTCTATGCCACAGATACTATGGAACACTCCCTAGACAATGGAGATGGTCCTCCCTGCCTTCAGGTGAAGCCTTGCACTCCTGAGTTTTATCAAACACACTACCAGCTGGTAAGTCCTCCAGAATGCAGGAGGAAAAGTTGGGGAATGAGACACCTTTCCTGGGTCTCTGAACTTAGTTTGCATATATAGCTCCTTCCTGCTTTGTTAGTCAGAAAGTCAGTACTGATTGGTTACCTTCTCTGGGCATTTCTCTGTATTGACTTGGTGGGGTTAACAAGAATCTGATGGCTTTGTTTTCTTGAAATGTCTCTTTTATTTGGGGAAACAGTTTCTGTCCATGAGAAGCTCTAATTGGCTCTCCCACCCCCAGGCCTATAGGTTGCAGTCTCGGCCTCGTGGCCTGGCACTGGTGCTGAGCAATGTGCACTTCACTGGAGAGAAAGACCTGGAATTTCGCTCCGGAGGGGATGTGGACCACAATACTCTGGTCACCCTCTTCAAGCTCTTGGGCTACAAAGTCCATGTTCTACTTGACCAGACTGCACAGGTACATCTAATGTGTACAGTAGAGAGCTGGGCAACAGTGGGGCCAGGAACATCTGCTCTCTGCCCGCTGGATAGGTCTTACTCAAGTTACTTTCTTCTCCTTACGTTTTTACTCATTCTGTTCTGGTCTCACCTTGCAGCCTCTCAGAGTCGCTGTGCTCTCCCTGAGTAATACTGGTCCCTGGTTGGGTTGTTATTACTCTTATATATTCAGACACTTAATTCCCAGTCACTCAGGACGTGAGGAGAACCTG
The DNA here is from genome assembly GCF_002007445.2 of Ailuropoda melanoleuca. Taxonomy (NCBI): domain Eukaryota; kingdom Metazoa; phylum Chordata; class Mammalia; order Carnivora; family Ursidae; genus Ailuropoda; species Ailuropoda melanoleuca. Next base: position 201,135,111 of record NC_048218.1, read on the forward strand.
AGATTCACCCAGCCAATCAGGAAAGATATTTATAAGCCAGGACAACACAAGACATTTATTTCTTGATTTGATACTGTTGCTTAGAAGTCCAGTTACTGTTCAAAAGATTACTTTGGCAAATGACATTCTTGCAAATGGAAGTTTGCCAGAACTGTCCATGGCAGTTTAATGAGTTAACATGGGGAAATTCCTTACTCACCAACTATGTGACCACAAGACAGATCTTAAGGGAGATTACTTTTAGACTGGATTCCTGCAAATCACAAGCATTTTCATTATCTGTTACTCCCTGTTAACCCCAATTACTGAGTTATACTGCTGACTTAGTTACCTTTAGGTATTTCTGTTCTGAAATTGATAGTAGCCTATTGGTAAATAGATACTAATTCTTCGTTTTTTTGTTTTTTTTCATTTCCATCCCTTTCCTCTTTTTTTTTAGGTTTTAATTTTAATTCCAGTTAGTTAACATAGAGTGTTAAAACAGTTTCGTGTATACAGTATAGAAATTCAACACTTCCATACATTACTTTGTGCTTATGATGGCAAGTCGACTCCTTAAACCCCACCACCTGTTTCACCTATCCCCCCACTCCTAATTCTTCATTTTGATTCCAGAATAATAGCACTTTCTTAAACTTGCCTTTGGGAATGTCGATGGTAAAATCAAAGTTTCTAGGAAGTTCACTTTGATTTGTTGAGGTAGGGAATCTGTTTTGTCTTCAGCATTGTCTGTGGTCTTTATTTCTGTATCTTAGCATTCTTCTGTGAGAATGATTGTGTAAGAGCATGTGACTCTTGGTCTTGGGGTTGTGAGTTCAAGTCACATGTTGGACGTAGAGCTTACTTTCAAAATTAATTAATTTGAGCATTTTATAATGGTGGGGGGACTATGTTTGCTATACTAAAAAATTTTTTAAATGTGAATCTTAAATTTACAGGGTATCAGATGAGGGAGTCTTGACATCAGCAAAAATGGAAGTATTTCCCCTTATATTCTGAAGGACCAAGCATGAGTAGACAGTGTCTTCTACAGTAGTTATGAGAAGGAAACAATCACCCTGGGTAGATCTCGTCAGAAGGATAAATGGAGGGTGTGAGACTTGAGCTGGCCTGGGAAGAAGCCACTAAAGCACAGAGGAGTGGTGAAGGGGTCCTAGGCAGGGAGAATAGCCTATAGATAGGAAACATGCGTGTGATGTTAGGGACCTCACGGGTAAACCAAATGCCTAGGGCAAAAGAGTGCCAAAAATAAGATTGGAGATAAAGGGACCAGAATGCCAGAGCCTTGAACTTCCTTGTTTTAGAAAACCATTAGTATTTTTTTTTAACAGAAAGGTGATACATTTACAGTGATGATTCAAGGCACCATTGAAAAGAATGAAGTAGGGACCAGTGGCAGGGAATTCAGTTTGGAGTTGATAGAATGCCAATGCAAGATGTTGGGAGCCTGGACAGAATAGCGGACCAAGAGGGAAAGAATACGTGTGAAAACAGCATAATGGCATGATTGTACTGTCAACACTTGGCGGTTAAATGACTGCATATGGAAAAAGATAGAAAAGTAAGGAATTGAGGGTCTCAGAGAAGTCAGGACCAAAATGTAAATTTGGGCATTACCTATGTAGGAGAAATACTTTAAGTGATGAGTGTATGAGATCTTTGAGAAGGGGAGTAGAGTAACAAGAGCAAAAGGCATAGGACTGACCCTTGGGATAGAACCTCCCTGTGTAGCCTTGTCCTCAGCTCTGGAGAGTCAGAGATGTGAGGGGGACATTGCAGAGTGAGTTTACAACAGTGACCTATCAAATTCTCAGATGCAGTTAAAACCAAGTAGTTACAATGGATATGATAATTTGGTTCTTTGGGTGTCTGCACAGAGTACTTTCTTCCTGGTAGGACTTCTCAAGAAACTCAACTCTTTTATCATATGATTATTTGGTAAGCAAAGAGAACCAAAAAAATTGAGGTTCTTCTTCCCCCCATTATACCTTCTTGACTTTAGAAATAATTGCATTTAGAAATTCGAAGTTGTATAGTCTTAGATAACCCTCTTCACTCAACAGTGCTGGACAGTACATGTATTCTCACTGCTTATGTAGATTTTCCGTTTTTCTGTTTGTCATCAAAGTCTTCTGTCACTGTGCCTCCCTCCCTAGGTTACTAGTTCTAGAATTACAATTTATTAGATATTAGGAAATGAGATGGGGCGCCTGGGTGGCTCAGTCGTTGAGCGTCTGCCTTTGGCTCATGGCGTGATCCTGGATCCCTGGGATCGAGCCCCACATCAGGCTCTTCTGCTGAAGGCCTGGTTCTTCCTCTCCCACTCCCCCTGCTTGTGTTCCCTCTCTCACTGGCTGTCTTTCTCTCCGTCAAATAAATAAATAAATAAAATCTTTAAAAAAAAAAAAAAAGGAAATGAGATACATTTTAAAGTGGCAAATTTCCTTTTACCATGTGGTATTTATTTTAACTTGCACCTGGGTCACAGACTGCGTTGAAAATGTAAGGGTGCGCTATGGGTCATCCCTGGAAAATCTAGCTAGCCATAACATTTTGCGTATCATCTCAGAGGGTTTATACTTTACCCCCTTGTGTCCTCCAACCTCCAGCCAAAAATACAGGCAAGAATTAAGGACCTTGCTATTTTTAGAAGTACTGTAATTTTATCAGAAATAAATCTAGATGGGGCGCCTGGGTGGCTCAGTCGTTGAGCGTCTGCCTTTGGCTCAGAGGGGAAATGAGATACATTTTAAAGTGGCAAATTTCCTTTTACCATGTGGTATTGATTTTAACTTGCACCTGGGTCACAGACTGCGTTGAAAATGTAAGGGTGCGCTATGGGTCATCCCTGGAAAACCTAGCTAGCCATAACATTTTGCGTATCATCTCAGAGGGTTTATACTTTACTCCCTTGTGTCCTCCAACCTCCAGCCAAAAATACAGGCAAGAATTAAGGACCTTGCTATTTTTAGAAGTACTGTAATTTTATCAGAAATAAATCTAGATGGGGCGCCTGGGTGGCTCAGTCGTTGAGCGTCTGCCTTTGGCTCAGAGGGCGTGATCCCGGTGTTCTGGGATCAAGCCCCACATCAGACTCCTCCGCTGGGAGCCTGCTTCTTCCTCTCCCACTCCCCCTGCTNAGGGCGTGATCCCGGTGTTCTGGGATCGAGCCCCACATCAGACTCCTCCGCTGGGAGCCTGCTTCTTCCTCTCCCACTCCCCCTGCTTGTGTTCCCTCTCTCACTGGCTGTCTCTCTCTCTGTCAAATAAATAAAATCTTGGAAAAAAAAAAAAAAGAAATCTAGAGATCCTATTTTAAGCTGTGCTACTTTTGGAAAAATTTCCCCCAAATGAATAACCCCCAGTTATTGGTTTAGTACTCTTAAATATGATTACCAAGTGTGTGTGTTCTTACTTGGTCTTTGTTGTCCTCTATTTACTGACCTAAGAGTCTAACTTAAGTTCAAAATGCTTGTGAGTAGGTGCCAAACTTACATTTTTATCGCCTTCTTCCAGCAAAGTTAACATCAACTACTCTTAAAATTCTCTTCGAGGGGCACCTGGGTGGCTCAGTCGGTTAAGCGTCTGCCTTCGGCTCACATCATGATCCCAGGGTCCTGGGATTGAGCCCCACATCGGGCTTCCCCCTCATCGGGGAGTCTGCTTCTCCCTCTCCCCCTGCTCTTCCTCCCCCCCGCCCCCCCACTCTTGCGCTCTCTCAAATAAATAAAATCTTTTTTTTATTTTTTTTAATTTTTTTAATTTTTTTAAAGATTTTATTTATTTATTTGACAGAGATAGAGACAGCTAGTGAGAGAGGGAACACAAGCAGGGGGAGTGGGAGAGGAAGAAGCAGGCTCATAGCAGAGGAGCCTGATGTGGGGCTCGATCCCATAACGCCGGTCACGCCCTGAGCCGAAGGCAGACGCTTAACCGCTGTGCCACCCAGGCGCCCCTCAAATAAATAAAATCTTAAAAAAAAAAAAAAAAAATTCTATTATGGTCAACTCCAGAAGAACATTCATACTTCTGTATTCTCTTGAGATTATATATTCTTGAAGTAAATGAGTTTTGGATATCTTTTTACTATCTTAAGATTTCCAGTATTATGATTGGCTTCTCTTTGCCCAGAAAATGTTCATACTTTTCAATAAAGCCAATTTCTTCATTTCCAGTTTAGTTACAGACTTTCAAGTCTTCTATATAATTATCTATCTGCAAACTGAAGTATTCCAAACAAGTAGACCAGTAGTTCTCAAACTTTAGCGTGTCAGAATCACCATGTCAGGGCTTATTAAAACATAGTTTGCTGGGACCCAAAACTTTGCATTAGGTTTCCAGAACCGCTGCAATTTTTGTACAGGTGTGCTTTTTATTGGGAGCTGTCCCTGGTAACTTTAAGTAAAGCTCTGTTGTAACTGTCTTGCCTAGTTTGCTATCATTATACTCAATTATAGTTCACTAAAATTCATAGTAAAATGAACTTGTTTTCTGTCTTCTGGTCTCAAATAGGAGAGACCACTCAGACTTCTTGAGTTGCAGAGGGAAACATAGGCTTAACAGTTTGTATCAGATTATTTACTATTTTGTGTAACTTGCCATTGGATGGGCCAAATGCTTCAGGTAGAGTGATAGTGGTGTATGGCAACCTGGTGCACCATAGGCAAGATTCTTAAGTTGGATGCCAAGATTGACGTTTCTTTGAAAAAGAAAAGTAGGTTTCTTTGAAAAAATAACATTGCTACTCCTTGTTAGATGCGCACATTATAATAATGGCAGAACTTTGCAGTACATCAATGTGCCAGACATCATTATAAATCCTTTCTACATAGTATTTCATTTAATCTTTATGAAATTGGAAAAAATTTACTCTTAATTATCTTCTTACAAAATGAATATTAGAGCTTTGAGGGGCCAAATAACTGGTTCCAATTTGTGAACCCAAGGGTCAAACATTGGTCTGTCTAATCCTGTAGCCCATGTATGTAGCCATGGCCCTGTGGGGAATTCTTCAGACAGTGTGCTCTTCTGTGAATGGAGCATTTTATGCACATATCACGTCTCTGGGAACTTAAAATCTCAGACTGAAAACAGCATGAAATTACTATTATTCTCTGTTATCATGATTCCATTAGCCCTTTGTCAGAATGGTTTATTTCCTTACGGCTGTATAGATATTTTACTCATTCATAATTCACCCAGTGGTCCCCCTTGTGCCATTTATATACAAGGGCATTTGCTCTGACAAAAGAATCAGGTTGATGATTGGGGAGTGGATAAAGTTAACTAGCTCATAATTAGCTTTATTAGTAACTTGGTTTAGTCCAGGAGTTCTTAACATATCTCAGTGAGTCTGGATTTTGTGAAATTGTATTCAGAATTCTGTGTGTGAAGTCATGCATTTTTCTGATAAGTGCGTAGCTTTTTTTAGCCTCTCCTAGGGTCTCTGACTTTTCTTATCATTGACCACAGTAATACACGGAAAACATTTTCTCTTGCGTAGGGTTTCAGACACCAAAGAAAGATTATGTTGGTGCAGAGAGCAGTGAACAACACTAAAAGGTGTTTTTCCTCCAGGAAATGCAAGAGAAACTGCAGAATTTTGCCCAGTTACCTGCCCACCGTGTCACTGACTCCTGCATTGTGGCGCTTCTCTCTCATGGCGTGGAGGGAGGCATCTATGGTGTGGATGGCAAACTGCTTCAGGTGTGTGTCATCTTGGCGCCGACAGCTGTTCACACCAGGCGACTTCCCCTCCTGCCTGCCCATCTCTCCGGTAATGGCTGCTGTATTACACGTAGGACTCAGGAAGGCCTACGGTCTACTTAACCTCCCTTCTCTTTTCTTTCTTTCTGGCAGCTTCAAGAGGTTTTTCGGCTCTTTGACAACGCCAGCTGCCCAAACCTACAGAACAAGCCGAAAATGTTCTTCATCCAGGCCTGCCGTGGAGGTGAGTGCCCTAGCAGATCAGCACCTGGGTGGTGGCTCCTGGGCAGCCTCCCACCAGCTCTCACTTTGCTGTTTGCTCCTCTCAGGTGCTATTGGATCCCTTGGGCACCTCCTTCTGTTCACTGCTGCCACCGCCTCTCTTGCTCTGTAAGTTTTTCCCAATGCATGGGGTGTGCTGGGACTTGGGCAGCCCATGGCTCTCAGGTTGGTCAGCTCTCTGTGCACCACCATGTCCTCTTCTCAGGACACTATCAGTGCCTTCGCCTTCCTCCTGGAGAACTCTCACTTCTTCTGTGCAGTTCACTCTGGTCTGCTTGTTTCTGTTACTCATTGCAGTTAAGGAGCTTCTGTCCATCTCCTCTCTCTCTCTCTGTCTCTCCCTTCGCACCCTTCCTCTTTTCCTTTCTTGATCCGTCTTCCCCTCTTCTCTTTTCATCTGCACTCCATGGCTCCTCTTCTGTGCTTCATCCGTGTACCATGCAGGCCAGCAATGCAGAAGCCCCACATCGGGCTTTGGCTCTTACTTGTCCTTGAGCTGCTTCCATCCCTCTTCTTGAATGCAGTCTCTTACCCTCCAGGAGCCAGGATGCCAAGACTAGGCTCTGAAGAATGACATGCGGGCATACTTCTTCTCCTAGAGGGAAACCGTCATAATTAAAAGCTCTAACCACTGACTAGTTATATCAAGTTAGAGAGGTTACTTGATGTTCCTGCACCTTAATTTTCTCCATGTAAAATGTAGGTAGTGATCAGACCTACTTCATAAGGTTGTTGTGATAATTAAATGGAATAATACATACGAAGGTCTTGTCTAGCACAGTACCTGGCTCATAGTCAATCCAAAGAAAAGGCCAGCCATGACTGTTATAGCATGGTCAGTGCCCTCAAGGGACTTGCAGTTTGGTTTAAGTGTCACTTTGTCCTAACATTCAAATAATTTTTTTTTCTCTTGTGTGTTCAACGAATGTAAATGGTTAACATTGTTGATATCTTCCTAATATCACCAAAGAATATAATTTATTAAGGTCCTGCAACGTGACTAGGATACTGTCACAAAAGCAAAAGAAAATGTGTGGTCTCTCAAACTGCTACTGTCTAAAACAAGGAAAAAAGAAAAAAATGTGTCTCTCAAAGGAGCCTACCAGTTACTAGAAAGATAAAGCAAGTGTACATGAAATAGCTTGAGAATAATTTAGAGGCCTCAAGCAAGGGAGAAATTAGTGAGATACAAACCATGCATATGAAGGAGTAAGAGAGAATAGATTGTTTTAAGTTGGCTTAGTTTGAAGAGATTTAGTAAGTGTCTTAATGTGTTAAGGCTTAATTTGGACCCAGAAGGATAAAATCTACATAGGTATGGAGTAGTAAATAGGGCCTTCCAGAGGAAACGGATACAAGATGATAAACACAGCAAGACTAAAAGGACAGCCCCTTCCCTCCCCCAAAATGTGTGGGGCCAGAAGTCTGCCCAGATCTAAGTTAAGGACAGGGCATCTGTAGGTGTGTCCCTTTTCCTTGAGGGACACAAGACTAAAAGGACAGCCCCTTCCCTCCCCCAAAATGTGTGGGGCCAGAAGTCTGCCCAGATCTAAGGACAGGGCATTTGTAGGTGTGTCCCTTTTCCTTGAGGGACACATTTAGCTTGGCCTGTTTCCTTTAGGAGGTATTACTGGCAAACTAAAGTGAAAGACATTCATGGTCATTTTCTCTTCCTATATTCAGAGATATATATACAATATCAGATCTGGATAGGGAGGAACTACTCTTTTCTGGGATAATCTGAATCTTCTCTCTAAAATTAAATCCTTCAAGAGATGACCTTTGAAGATTTCAGCTCACCTGTCTTCTGTTGTACTTAGTTAATACAATTGGTGTCTGTAAAATTACTCTCCCTTCCCCAGTTGCCTGGCTTCCTAAACTGGAGTGTGAGCTCCATAAGGGCAGGAGTCTTTACAGCCCTAAGGAGTAATGCAAAGTGGTGCCTGGCACATGGCAGTTGCTAAGTAACTTTTTTGGGATCAGTGAATTTCGGTCATTTCCTTGTAGTTCTTCAAGCTTCACTTGCCTTTTGGGTTCTCTTGAGTGTTGCATGAAATGGGAATACTGTAAAAGACTTTGCTCTCTTATCTTTGGTGTGTTGAGCTGTGTGTCCTCCCTGTCTCTTTTTCCTACTGACCGCATCCCCACCCACCTCCAAAATAAAACTGCAGCATCCAAATAGGAGTATGTCTGGGCATAGATAAGGCCTGGGTCAGGAGGTTGGACACATAGTCAGGGTATGTTGAAAACTGCTGAAATTGAGTACTGGTGTTCTTTTTCAATCATATAGAAGAAAAGAGTCAAATTATCCCAATTTTTAAGTTTTTCCTTTTATGAGTTTCTCTTAAATCTTGGATGCCTGCCACAATTTGGCTTGTGAAATTAATAGGTAACTTAAAAATACCAAAAGACTTAGAAACTGATCATGGTTAGGGTTTTTTTTCAAATTTTTTTGAGGTCATTTTTATATAGCATGAATGTAGTAATCATATTACTGGTTTATTAACTTGGTTTTCTTATTTATATATAAAACTGAATTGTCAGTATTTAATTGTGTATTGTCATAAAAAGGACTCTGACTTCCAGGTATATTGCTAATTGAACAAATGAATTACAGACATAGGATTTTTAGTTCTGTTTACAAGGAATATGTGATTAGCACTTTCCATCTTGTGCAGAGTGGATGAAGCTTGGACTTCGCGTCTGTGCACATGCTTGAGCCTGGTGCTGGGCCTCTGGGTGCTCCCATGGGTAACGGCTGTGTGCTGGGCAGGAATGGGAGTAACGATTTTTTTTTTTTTTTAATTCATCAGCCAGAGATTGGAGGCAGCAGCTGGAAATGGCTCTTCCCAGTCAAGGTGGCGGGGAATGCTGGCTTGCCTGTGGCAGGCACAAGAGCCACGGGAGGGAATAACGTCATTGTCCATTCTGTCTGCCTTTGCTACAGATGAAACAGACCGTGGGGTGGACCAGCAGGATGGAAAGAACAGCAGAGGATCCTCTGAGTGCGAGGAGAGTGACGCCAGCAAAGAGGAGTTGCTGAAGACCCGACTGCCCACGCGTTCAGACATGATCTGTGGCTATGCCTGCCTCAGAGGTATTCGGAGCTCCCAGAGGGAAGTCCAATGCACACTCCGAGATGTGCACTTTTCCCCCCCGGGCTTTCTGACAGGGGAGGGTACAGGGTGCCATGGTAGTCGGGTTTGGGACACCCCCCATGTCAGCTGTGCCGTGACCTTCACACTGTGGGTGACACCGTCCTTGTTGCAGGGACTGCCGCCATGCGGAACACCAAACGGGGTTCCTGGTACATTGAGGCCCTCACCCAGGTGTTCTCCGAGAGGGCGTGTGACATGCACGTGGCCGACATGCTCGTGAAGGTCAGTCACCTCCGTCGGGCTCGGTCTGCTCGGGTTCCGGCCTCCTCCTCCCTCACCCCATCTGTCATCGACTCTGGCCTGCCTCTCATGCCCAGATGCTCATGGGGACCATGGGTTTCTGCCTTTGCAGGTGAACGCGCTCATCAAGGAGCGTGAGGGCTACGCCCCCGGCACGGAGTTCCACCGCTGTAAGGAGATGTCCGAGTACTGCAGCACCCTGTGCCGCCAGCTCTACCTGTTCCCGGGCCACCTTCCCACGTGACACCATCCCCACGGCCCTGCCGCGCAGAAGCCTGATGAGGCCTGTCCTCTTCCGATACACAGTTTCTGTTCCCCCTCAGGGATTGGGAATCTCCCCGGCTTGTGGAGCACACCTGTCCTCTCCACCTGGGCGTGCGGGACCACAGGCCAGCCCCTCTTGTGGCAGCTCCCTCCCTGTAGAGCTGGCTCTGTTCCAACCAGTTGCCAGGAGTGTTCGACTGCAGTGGAGGAGCCTGGCCGATGATGTTATGAACACGGTGTCCTTATTGGGAGAGGGCATGTGGGTTTGTTTCCCCGCTGCTTGTGTTCGCTTCCTGCCCCTAGGGCTTTGGTAGACAGCACTTTGGTAATTGCTTCTATTACATAAGCTAAGACCTTTCAGAGACCATCTCCTGTCTTTTTTTAATTTCGTATTCCAACCCCATTTATTCCAGACTGAGAGTTTGGAAAGTGTCTTGATTCGACGTAGATGTTTTTCATTTTGCCTCAAACGGGCAAACAGGACTGGTGGCACAGTGCTGCCACATGTGTGGTCGTGAGCTGTGTGGTCATGACCAGTGCGCTTCCTGCAGGACCGCAAGGCCACCCAGTGGAAGGCCAGGGTTTTCTGCTACACAGTTGGCTGCTTTGGGCTCAAGGAATCCAGCCTCTCAGCAGAGGTTACAGCTTGGATGCCTTGTACCTGGAACTCGTTGATCTTTGCCCAGGGAACCTCCAAAGTTTTCTTAATCAGTTATTCTCTCTCTGAGCTTGGTTACTGAAATGAACCTCAGCAGAGAGTGTTAGCAGAGGCAGATAAGAGTGGTATGCTTCCTCATACTCTGTAACCTGTCACCTTATCTTTTGCTTCCTCTGAAATGTCCTTTTCTATAAAAAGCATACTAGTTATCTCCCTACTTCCTATTTCTCCCATTTCACCTTCAGCTCATCCTGTTTACTGCTGTCACCAAATCTGTCTAAAATACTACTTAATTGGATCATTTGGCTGCTCACGGATGTGATGTAGTCGCTTATTCCTGCTTTCTGTTTCGGTATTAAATCCCCTTTTGATTTTATATGGCCTGTTTTCCCTTCTCCTAGGTCTCTGTCATAGAGAGGCTGTCGCTGTATATGCTGTGTCCCCTAGCAGCCTTTTTTATCTGTCCGTATATGGTGCTTTTCCTGTTCTTCAGGGACTTCTCTTATTCTTCCATTCTTGCCCTCTCCAGTCTAGTCTCTATATGACAAATTTTGGTTTTGGGTTTTTAAATATAAATCTGATCATGTCACTCCCTTGCTAAGATTTCTTTTAAATCTGAAGTAATGTCCAGACTCTTAACCTTGGCCTATAGGGCTCCTGCCTTCCCCCTTGTCCCTCGTTAAAGGCTGATTTGCCTCTAAGCGACTTCCCTGGTGCCGTCCTCAGTTTCTCAAACATTCTGAGCCCTTTCCTGCTGTGCACCATCACAGACACTCTTTTGGGGTCTACTGAGCTCCATTCTCCGCAAGTCTTGGCTTAAATGCCACCTTCTTGTGGAGGCATTCCTAGGCCATTCTGTCTCTAAGTAAATCTTCTGTGTTTCTTTATTTCTACATCCTGTTTAATTCCTCCATTGCACTTAGCACTGTTTATAATCACATACTTGCTTCATTGTTCATTTTTGTTTCGCCTACTAAGGTTATAAGCTCCCTGAGGATAGAAATCTTGTCTCTCTGTCTCTTTTGTTCACCAGCATATACCCAGTGCCTGGCATATGGTAGGTCTTCAGTAAGTGTTTTTGGGCGAAGGAAGGAACCCTTGCTAGGATCCTACTTCTGGACAAAATTTCCCTTGAACAATATACACAGTTTAGTGTTTCTACTCTGGGTTTTTTCGTGTGTTGTGTTTTATCCACCGATACTGCTAGCTTGTGAAGACAGCTGTCATGTGTCAGACAATGTCTTCCACATCTCCCATGGTCCCTGGCACAGTGCTCAGTCTGTAGTCGTTCAGGTGCTCAGTAAATACTTGTTCTGTGAGCGGGGGGTTTTGGAGACTTGTTGCTGAGTCCTGCCCTTGGGCCAGTATCATGGAAGTATTTAGGTGATAGAACCTTTCCACTTCCCACTGCCAGGATTTTATATTGCCTTCAGGTGCCAAATAAATGCTCATATTCATTGCTGATGTGTGCCTGACATTTCTTTTTCCACAGATAATCTTCTGAAACTCACATATTCTCATTTGCTTGGCCCCTTTACAGCATTCCTCACCACCTCCCAAGGCATACACAGAGGTAAACACCCTTCTTCCTCTGCTGCCATGATCTTTGTTACATTTACAGGTGGGGGCCCATCTCAGCTGTCATGGCCACAGGCAGCTGCCCAAAATATAGCTGGCACTGGGATTTCTCAGGGTCAGAGGAGACCTAAGAGTCATTAGCAAGCAGTATTGGTTCTGGATTATATAGATTATGGAATGGAGGCTGGAGAAAGAGATTGGGCTGGAATTGGAGGATGGTGAGGATTACAGAATCTTTGTGGTCCCAAGTTGGATTTAAGGTTTTCTGGAGTAGACATGGACTGTAAGAGAACTCAGGGCAGCATGAAAGTGATCTAAGCAGTGGGCTTTGTATGTTGGGAAATTCTTGGGGTGCAGTGTATCCAAAGTGTGTGCCTGGAGAGGCAAGTGTGCAAGTGCATGTGGACCGTGGAGGCTTAGCAAGAGATGGGAAATTCTGTAGGAACATCTTGGTAGGAAGCATCGGTGGGACCTGGGAGAAAGTGGTTGGGAGATACGGAGGAGGACGAACATTAAAAAAAAGATTAAGTTGAGCTGAAGCATATCAGCAAGTGGAGGGAGGAGAATTGGCTGAAGAACATAAGGAAGGCACAGAAGGCCTGCTGACGCTGTTTGGCTGCACCGCAGGAGAAAGTAGGGGCTGTCCTCTGGGGAGGAAGGGATGTAAAGTCTCAAAGAGGTTAAGAAATTACTGGAGCTGTGGGAGTAAGCAAAGTGCCCATTTCCAGCATAGGCAAGCTTTCTGGAGGTGTGGTATGTTTGGGCATTACAGAGCGAGGCACTGGTTTCAGACCCAGATTGTGTGTCCTTCCCACCCCGCCCTTGAATGAGAGTATCAGGTTGAATTTCATAGCTCTCTTCCCTTCCCCCCTGCTACCTCTGCCAGGGATTCTCTGCTAAAATTATCCCCCTCTCTGAGCTGGGGGCTGCCCTTCTCTGCTGCTTTCCTCCATCCTGCTTCCTGTAAGGGGGAAGAGGAAATGGGGGCCGGGATTGCAGAGCCTCCATTCGATGGAGTGGGGGCAGGGCAGGCATCCTCTAGTCAGAGGAGGAACGCAGTAATGATGGCCACAGCCAAGGGAGCACTTATACCTTCACAGTCTGACCTCCCTGTGGGCTGATGAGCTAGTCATTTTCCCAGTCGTTTTTTTCAGAAGAGGGAAATGAGTCTTCAGAGGACTTCCAAAGGGCTTCCAAAACACAAAAAAGGAAGAAATGTAGCTTTAAGGCCATGAACTCTAAAATTAAATAGGTTTTGAATGCTGGCTCAGCCTTTTGAGATACTGGAGACCTTGTCTAAGGTACCTAACCTCATGGAACCTCAGTTTCCCTTAGCTAAGAAGGAGGAAAATTGTTTCTCCCTTAAAAGGTCCCACGCAACTAATGAATCATGGAACTTTACATCAAAAACTTTATGGTGACTAACAATATAATAAAAAATCATTTAAAATAAAAATAAAATATTCTATAGAGTTGATTACAAAAAAAAAAAGGTCCCCATGAGGATTAAATATGCGTGGTAAATGACAAGCTATTAGGTGTTAAGGCCTTGCACTTGAGGATGATTAACTCTGGTACGACGAGCTTCAGTTCGGTAACAGGCATTCCAGTCAGTGCTTGCTCTGGGGGCAAACACTGGTAAGTTTTTTGCATGCACTCTTTTATTACCATAACCCACTAAGTTACTGCCTTTCTGTAGAAACTAAGGTCAGGATGTGAACAAAATGTTAGCTGAGTGTACGTTCCTTGCTAACAGTATTGCTTCTGGGACTTCCTAGCATGATTTTGTTTTCCTCACTTTTTTGGAAAAAGGTTTTTCCCACTGAACTGGGAGAATGAGCGTGAGACCAGAGACTATTCCATCTTTGTGTCGGTTAGGTAGAGAATAGGCAAAAAGTGTATCATGTTTGAAAAACCGGAAGGGAGAGAGACCTGTCCAGGGCTATCAGGAAGGCCTTCTGTAGGTCTTGGAAGGGACCGAGGACTTGTCAAGAATTGGGGGGGCAGGGTCCAATGGGGAGTAGAGGAGAAATGACTATCAGTGAGTACATCTAGGGAAAAAGTGTGGGGTAAGGGAGTCATAGTTGCCTAGGTGAAACTAGGAAGTAGGTGGTCGTGGGTTTGGTGCTAGGCTGGATCTGCAGAGGGAAAGTGATGGCCAGAAGCCCTTAAAAGAGAGTGTAATGGTGTGTCATCTAGTGGGCTGGGGGGCCAGATTTGAAGAGGTCTGAAAACAAGGGTGTAACCCAGAAAGTTCATGCTTAAATTGATGGGATACCAAGGGGCTGGCTTGTTCACACCCTCCTATACTGCAACACACACTTTTCCCCTGCACATGTGTCCCATATGGTCATTTTGGACACCCTTCCTTCAAATAGCAATTCCAGAAGCCTATAGGTTTTACTTTTTAGTATCATGGACCTCAAGAAAATCTATTCAAAACCTCAGAAGAACACATACCTTACACAGTATGCATACCTTACAGAATGCATGCATGCTTACAGATTTGTTTCCAGATGTTGGAGCTTTTCACAGAATCCTCAGAAACCCATCTTCCAAATAAGACCCTAAGCACAGTACCTATGGGTTGTTGGGTGGGGGGTGGTCATAGTTTACATTTTATTTTCTTGTTCTCTTGAAGGATGATAGCCCATGAGATTTTAACTATTTCTGAGGTCAAACTCAAGATAATTACAAATCCTTGCTCTCTAGCATTAGCAGCTGTACATTTCCTTGACCTTCCCAATTTCAGAATCTGGTTTTTAGAATTGCAGCTGGAATTTCTACTTGATTTGGTGGAATGAGGATTTTCCTAATCCCACTGATTTCTGCCTTCAAATCTTGGAATCTCTAACCAGGTCCTCATTTTCTACGGAATAGTAAAGAAATAGTCATTGTGTTCTTGGGATGATTGAGTGCCTGTAGAAACTGGCTACCTTCAGGAGAGCCATACTCCACAAAAGGTGAGAGTCTTTCTGTTTCCGAAGCCCCCCAAAGAATCTACGTTCACTTTGGCACTGTACTCTCCTTATTGAGAAAGTATTCCTTTCATCTTATACCTAATCCTTAGATCTCTTGTGTTCTGCCTGCAAAGAAGGTGAATGTCACAGCCTTTGGTCCCTCAAACTGTCACATATTTTTAATCGTTGCTGGTGGATTATAAGCCTTCAAGCTGTAGGATTTGTGTTAGAAAACATGCTTTTATTTTTTTAAAAAAAGATTTGTCTAAGCAATCTCCATACCCAACATGGGGTCCGAGCTTACAAGCCCGAGGTCAGGAGTCACATGCTCCATCAGGTGAGCCGGCCTGGTGCCCCACACAGCCTGCTTTTAATGGCATCCATCTCACCTTCTTTGGACAATTTTGATTAGCTGAGATCAAGATTTAATTGTAGACCAGATGATTGGTGTCCCTCTTCTGCTGTCCCTGAACTTGGAATATCCTGGGGCAGACCCTACTTGGTGACAAATTCTAAACTACACATTGGCTCGTGTTTGTAACTTTTCTCCTAAGGTGAAGAGTTCACAGGGGATGGAATGTCCTAGGACAATCAGTTTAAAAAAAAAAGTGACTCCAGGGGCGCCTGGGTGGCAACAGTGGTTGAGGGTCTGCCTTCGGCTCAGGGCGTGATCCCGGCGTTGTGGGATCGAGCCCCACATCGGGCTCCTCCGCTATGAGCCTGCTTCTTCCTCTCCCATTCCCCCTGCTTGTGTTCCCTCTCTCACTGGCTGTCTCTCTCTCTGTCAAATAAATAAATAAAATCTTTAAAAAAAAAAAAAGTGACTCCAGATAGAGTAGTTTGGCCTTGGTCAAAAATTATTTATTGATCTGAAAAGGGAAATAGCAGAGTACTTCCCCATCATCTTTGATGTTTGTGGGGCTCATGATGAGATAAACTTACTCCCTTCCCCCCACCTCCGGCCTCCCCCATGCCCCTGGCTCACTTCCCCTTCTCCCCTGTTATCTAACCTGCCCTGACAGACCTAGGCAGGTGCTCCACAGTCTTAACTAGAGGCTCAGTCCCTCCCCGAGAGTCCAGGCTTCTGGTGTGATTGACATATCTGTCTGGGAAGTGGGAGAAAGGCCAGAACCCAAGGCTGTTACCCCTGCTTCCCACACCCAGTGGGTAATAAGGGTGGGGTCAAGGGGATGACACCAAAGCATTATTAGCAGCCTCTGGCAGATAGAAATAGCAAAGCTGGAGGAGAAACCTGAAAATCGGCTAGGTTGGGAGAGCTGGTCCAACAGATGAGGACTCAATCTTGGGAAAATATCAAGCTGGGAGCAACCCAACAGGAAAAGATGGCAGAGAGGCACCAGTTACTCTCTCCGGTGAGTTCCCACCCAGTGTTCCCAGACCTTAGAGTCACTCCATCCAGCGCCCACCTCTTACCTTGCCCCGCATGGAGAGAGGGCAGGGCCCTTGGAGGGTGCAGGTCCGTCACTCCCCGGGAGCACAGGCCGGAGAGCAGCATGCTGAGCTGCTTTCCATCCTGGTCTGAGCGATATTTAGAGAGGGCCCAGGCTGGAAGCCTCCTTGTGACTATGGAGGGGAACAGTGCTCTGGCCCTGCTGAGGGAATTCCCTGTGGGGCTGTCCCTCAGGTTCTCCTCCCAACCCCTCCCCCACACTGCTCTTACACCTGCTTCGACCCCAAGCAGATCAGATGTGGCAGTGTGGGGGGGGGAGGGGGTCATGTGATGGAGAGATGGCTATAAATAGCTGGGGGTGGGCATGCTGCCCCAGACGCCTTGGGGACAGGCGAGAGAACAGGCTTAAGGAGCTGTACTGGGGGGAGGACAGGGGCAAGGCCTGGCCCAGGGTGGGAACATGGAGCCAGCCGGGTCCCTGCGGCGTGGGGGCGAACAGAGCTGGTGGGGTAGTGCTCCCCAGTACCAGTATATGCCCTTTGAACACTGCACCAGCTACGGACTGCCCTCCGAGAATGGGGCCCTTCAGCACAGGCTCCGGAGGGATGCAGGCCCCCGTGCCAACACCCGCCCCACACAGGTAAAGTGCTAAGGGGAGGGGGTGGTGGAGTCAAGGAGATAGTTGTGTAATGGCTTGGGGGAAATGAGGAATTAGGTGAAAAGAGGCAGAAGTGTTAACCTTTTAACTTAAAAACATACACGGTAATGTGTTCAAAATAGGAAAATCCTTCAAAGGGCTGAGCTCAGCGAAGCGTGCACTTACAGAGAGACCCATGCAGTTTTTTATAACCCTGACTAACAGAACACCCGAATCCTCGGGGGGAACGGCACAGCAACACATGCTTGACTAGCTCGTGCTTACATAACCTGCATGGAGTGATTGGTGTGGGAGCCCACACCTCTGTGTGTGCAAGCTGTCTCTTACACCCTCACCCCTACGCAGNGGAATAGTAAAGAAATAGTCATTGTGTTCTTGGGATGATTGAGTGCCTGTAGAAACTGGCTACCTTCAGGAGAGCCATACTCCACAAAAGGTGAGAGTCTTTCTGTTTCCGAAGCCCCCCAAAGAATCTACGTTCACTTTGGCACTGTACTCTCCTTATTGAGAAAGTATTCCTTTCATCTTATACCTAATCCTTAGATCTCTTGTGTTCTGCCTGCAAAGAAGGTGAATGTCACAGCCTTTGGTCCCTCAAACTGTCACATATTTTTAATCGTTGCTGGTGGATTATAAGCCTTCAAGCTGTAGGATTTGTGTTAGAAAACATGCTTTTATTTTTTTAAAAAAAGATTTGTCTAAGCAATCTCCATACCCAACATGGGGTCCGAGCTTACAAGCCCGAGGTCAGGAGTCACATGCTCCATCAGGTGAGCCGGCCTGGTGCCCCACACAGCCTGCTTTTAATGGCATCCATCTCACCTTCTTTGGACAATTTTGATTAGCTGAGATCAAGATTTAATTGTAGACCAGATGATTGGTGTCCCTCTTCTGCTGTCCCTGAACTTGGAATATCCTGGGGCAGACCCTACTTGGTGACAAATTCTAAACTACACATTGGCTCGTGTTTGTAACTTTTCTCCTAAGGTGAAGAGTTCACAGGGGATGGAATGTCCTAGGACAATCAGTTTAAAAAAAAAAGTGACTCCAGGGGCGCCTGGGTGGCACAGTCGTTGAGCGTCTGCCTTCGGCTCAGGGCGTGATCCCGGCGTTGTGGGATCGAGCCCCACATCGGGCTCCTCCGCTATGAGCCTGCTTCTTCCTCTCCCATTCCCCCTGCTTGTGTTCCCTGTCTCACTGGCTGTCTCTCTCTCTGTCAAATAAATAAATAAAATCTTTAAAAAAAAAAAAAAAAAAGTGACTCCAGGTAGAGTAGTTTGGCCTTGGTCAAAAATTATTTATTGATCTGAAAAGGGAAATAGCAGAGTACTTCCCCATCATCTTTGATGTTTGTGGGGCTCATGATGAGATAAACTTACTCCCTTCCCCCCACCTCCGGCCTCCCCCATGCCCCTGGCTCACTTCCCCTTCTCCCCTGTTATCTAACCTGCCCTGACAGACCTAGGCAGGTGCTCCACAGTCTTAACTAGAGGCTCAGTCCCTCCCCGAGAGTCCAGGCTTCTGGTGTGATTGACATATCTGTCTGGGAAGTGGGAGAAAGGCCAGAACCCAAGGATGTTACCCCTGCTTCCCACACCCAGTGGGTAATAAGGGTGGGGTCAAGGGGATGACACCAAAGCATTATTAGCAGCCTCTGGCAGATAGAAATAGCAAAGCTGGAGGAGAAACCTGAAAATCGGCTAGGTTGGGAGAGCTGGTCCAACAGATGAGGACTCAATCTTGGGAAAATATCAAGCTGGGAGCAACCCAACAGGAAAAGATGGCAGAGAGGCACCAGTTACTCTCTCCGGTGAGTTCCCACCCAGTGTTCCCAGACCTTAGAGTCACTCCATCCAGCGCCCACCTCTTACCTTGCCCCGCATGGAGAGAGGGCAGGGCCCTTGGAGGGTGCAGGTCCGTCACTCCCCGGGAGCACAGGCCGGAGAGCAGCATGCTGAGCTGCTTTCCATCCTGGTCTGAGCGATATTTAGAGAGGGCCCAGGCTGGAAGCCTCCTTGTGACTATGGAGGGGAACAGTGCTCTGGCCCTGCTGAGGGAATTCCCTGTGGGGCTGTCCCTCAGGTTCTCCTCCCAACCCCTCCCCCACACTGCTCTTACACCTGCTTCGACCCCAAGCAGATCAGATGTGGCAGTGTGGGGGGGGGAGGGGGTCATGTGATGGAGAGATGGCTATAAATAGCTGGGGGTGGGCATGCTGCCCCAGACGCCTTGGGGACAGGCGAGAGAACAGGCTTAAGGAGCTGTACTGGGGGGAGGACAGGGGCAAGGCCTGGCCCAGGGTGGGAACATGGAGCCAGCCGGGTCCCTGCGGCGTGGGGGCGAACAGAGCTGGTGGGGTAGTGCTCCCCAGTACCAGTATATGCCCTTTGAACACTGCACCAGCTACGGACTGCCCTCCGAGAATGGGGCCCTTCAGCACAGGCTCCGGAGGGATGCAGGCCCCCGTGCCAACACCCGCCCCACACAGGTAAAGTGCTAAGGGGAGGGGGTGGTGGAGTCAAGGAGATAGTTGTGTAATGGCTTGGGGGAAATGAGGAATTAGGTGAAAAGAGGCAGAAGTGTTAACCCTTTAACTTAAAAACATACACGGTAATGTGTTCAAAATAGGAAAATCCTTCAAAGGGCTGAGCTCAGCTAAGCGTGCACTTACAGAGAGACCCATGCAGTTTTTTATAACCCTGACTAACAGAACACCCGAATCCTCGGGGGGAACGGCACAGCAACACATGCTTGACTAGCTCGTGCTTACATAACCTGCATGGAGTGATTGGTGTGGGAGCCCACACCTCTGTGTGTGCAAGCTGTCTCTTACACCCTCACCCCTACGCAGATACCACCAGATTTCTCCCTCCTGACCCTCCGTAGAACACACACAAATAAACACTTCTGCAGATGGCAGAAGAAAGGTGCTGGGATAAGTAGAGAGAGGAAGCTAACTGAATTGCATATGAGTGTTCAAAGATACACCAGAGTCAAAACGAGCAGAAATGCAATCAAACTTTTGGATGGTAAGAACCTATTAAGTAGTAGGCCCCTGGGAGGGCAGAGGTGTATGTTCCCAGCAAGAGGGGATCGGGAGCTCATTGGGGGTGTCCAGGGATAACTCCCCTCAGGAGCGGGGAGTCGTGGGTTGCAGACCTCTGGAAAGGGGAAATGGGAGGGCACAAGCAAAGGAAATCTGCTGAGGTTGCCATGGATAGACACGGAGGTGAGGGTCAGTGAGGAAAGGTGATCGCAGAGTGTCATGGGATGGATCCTGTCGGGACCGGAAAGCCAGACTTGAAAGTGTTTTAGCTAAAGATGGGTCCGGGAGTGATTAGGGGGACCTAGACGGGCGGGGAACTGAGGGCTGTCTGCACAGGTGAAGTCAGCACTGGGGGTCAGGAGTTCATAGGATTCACGCCGCAGTCCTAGCCAGTCCCTGACATGAGGCAACCCTGGGCAATCAGTGGGGAGTGGGGACCCAAAGTCAGGTGAGGCTGGAATGGTGAGTGGAAGCGGGGGGCAGGGGGCACTTCCTAGGGAAGCTGGGGCCTGCCCTGGCCTTGAAACACTGGATAGGACGGGACAGAAAGACCCTTGCTGTGGCCCAGGGCTCCTCTCACCCATGTTCACCGACCTACCTGGGTGGAGAGAGTGACAACTAGTAAAAGGCACTTTCTGGTGACAGGAAACCAGGCAGACTAGCATGGAAATTGGCGTTGGAAAGGAATGGTAAAAATGTGGGAAGTAGAGATGGCCTGAAAGCAAAGAAGAGGGGTTTGGACATAAGTTTTTCTCTGTTTAATTTTTATTACGGAAAATTTCAAACTTAAAAATAGACCCATGTAATGAATCCTCAAGCACCCCTTACCCAGCTTCAATAGTTACCAATATTTTGTTGACGTTGTTTCGGCTGTCCTTCCCATGCGCAGCCTCCCCCCTCCACACACCAGCGTTTTTGTTCATGAATCCCAGACGCAGCATCCCCTTCAGACTTGGGTTGTCCCTCCCCTCCCCCTAGCCCTGAACCAGCTGGCTCCGATTTGGCTTTTTTAGGTGTTTCCCAGCCAGGGTTTGGTTTGCAGCACCCCTCCCTTACTCCACCTGCCTGGGGCCGGAGGCAGCCGAGATGGCAGGTGGAGGGAGGTGCCCTAAGCTGCATGGGTAGTGTCTGCTCTCTGGGGCCAGGTGGGGCAGGGAGGGACACACTGTCTCCCTCGGTCACTAACCTCATCCCAGAAGACGAAACAGCCGTGAGCCGGGCAGTTAGTGTGAGCCTGTCCAGAACTGGGGCATAAACTGCTGCTCATATTGTGAAATGAGATCCCTCCTACCCGGGCTCTCCCAGAACCAGCAACACGGCCTGGCCTGACCCTGGTCCTGGAGGACAGAGCTAGTGCAGTGGTGGGGGGTGGGAGGCAGACTAAAAGCAGTGAGAGCCCTTGCTCCCCCTGCCCCAAACACACGTGCTCTGCACAGCGATGCAAGCAGAGGGCTACCAGGTCGGAGGGGTGCCGCTCTGCCCTCTCCACGCTTTGTGAGCGTCCCTGCTCTGGGAAGTCCCTGACCGGGACTGGTTCCTGTGCGTGCACACGAGCAGAGGGAGGCGAGGTGGATGGGCTTCCTCTGAGCTTGGCAGAGCCTCTGAGGGGCCTCAAGAAAGGCCAGACACACTAAGACGGAGAAACCAAGAGTTACCTGCTCGTCTGTCCTCACGGGTCCATGGCAGGATTCCTAGGAGGGATGCCAGTGCGGAGAAGGGGGTGGCTGGGGTAGTAGACAGAGGCTGACGCACAGGAAGCTGACCCACGCACAAAAGCCCTGATTGACACTGCCGTCCGGTCTCAGCAGAGTTCCTGTGTCTCTGCTTCAGACTTTAAAAAGCTGTTTTCCCTGCGGGTTTCTGTGCTTCCCTCTTGTCTGTTCCTTTTACCTCCAGCAAAACAGACATTTCCCATTCTTTGTGTCCAGATTTATGGCCATTACAAACAGCAATTCTCAGACAAGGAGCAGGATCCAGGGGTGCCCAAGAAGACAGGCTCCAGTGAGAGCGTGGACAGCAAGGATGAGGATCACTATTCTAAATGTCAAGGTGATGGGGCCTGAGGGCTCAAGGCATCTGGAATGAAAGGAGGTGCAGGGGCTAGGAGAGGAACTGGGATGTGCCCGCCCTCCACCCTCCCCACATCCACATGGAAGTCTTCCTCCAAGCAACAAGGAAGGGCATCTCTCCCTGCTTCCTCTCACTTTGCCTTGTTCCCTACTCGCCCTCCCATCCACCCCCAGGAAATAAGAGTTTTAGAAGGCATTCAAGTATGTCATGGGGAATTGGACTGGGGTGCCTTCAGAAGGGGCAAGGGCAGCAGCTGGCAGAGAGGTGAAAAGAAGCTCAGTGAATGAGCCATAGAGCAAGACCCTGGGGCCCCCCCGCTCCTCCGCTCCAGTCCTCAGTCAGAGCCCAAAGTAGTGACTGGATAGCTGTCCTTTGCCCTTCTCTCTTCCCAGGCTGTGTCCATCGCCTGGGACATGTGGTGAGAAGAAAATTGGGAGAAGACTGGATCTTTCTGGTGCTCCTGGGACTGCTTATGGCTCTGGTTAGCTGGAGCATGGATTATGTCAGTGCCAAAAGCCTTCAGGGTAGGTTTACCGTGGCCCTTCACCCTCAGCCTCTCCCTGCACGGTGGCTGTTTCTCGAGTTCCTACCTAGGACAAGTTGGGTGTGTTTTGGGAGGGGGTGTTGCCCAGAGGAGATCTGACCCAGGATAAGACCAGACCTGGACCCAGATCCATTTCTTCTGCCCCTTCACCTCTACCCGCCAACATGACAGTGCCCCTCCAGTCAGGTGACCAACTCATTCCCATTTTCCCAGGACTTTCCTGATCTGAGCACTGACCACCCCGAGTCCCAGAACCCTTCAGTTCTGGGCAAACTGGCACAGCCTCTAACAATGTGCCTGCTCGAGTGGGGTTGGCAGCATTGCCGTGGACTCCCCCTCCAAGTGGGAACTTGAACAGGTCACATCACCTCCCACAGCTCAGGTTCCCCCATGGGCAATGAGAACAGTACCATCTCGTGAAGTCAAAAGGGATTGCTAGGGTGCGAGGACGGTCACGGCACACCAGTGTGCTGCGGCTGTGCGGGAGCGGCGATATGCCCGCCTCTGTGGGGCTGAGCCCGGGCCCGGGTCTCTGCAGCCTACAAGTGGACCTATTACCAGATGCAGCCCAACCTGCCTCTGCAGTACCTGGTCTGGGTCACCTTCCCGCTAACTCTCATCCTCTTCAGCGCCCTCTTCTGCCACCTCATCTCTCCCCAGGCTGTAGGTGAGAACGGCCCCCCATCCTCCCCGTGTCATGTCGTCAGCACAATCTCATTGGCCTGCAGACCTTTCCAGTCCACTTCCTCCCTCGCCCAACCCTGCTGACGGCCCTTTCCTCTGCTCTGCCATCTTCCCCCACCACTGCCTCTTCCTCGACTCACCCCCATGGCCATGGCCATTGTCTGGACGTTCATCTCCCTTTGAACCTCTAGCTGGAAGCTGCACATAATCATTCTTTGACCCTCCTAGGCTCTGGGATCCCTGAAATGAAGACAATACTCCGTGGGGTGATCCTGAAAGAGTATCTCACCCTCAAGGCCTTTGTGGCCAAGGTTGTGGCCTTGACTGCAGGGCTGGGCAGTGGCATTCCTGTAGGGAAGGAGGTAGGTCCACCAATACTCCAGCAGAGGGCAGCACTGAGCCCAGAGGGCGGTCTCCGAGCAGACATGGGCCCTGGCTCGGGAAGAGCCAGTGCCAAGGGGCACTAGGGAGGAGAAATCAATACTCAGGAAGGTCCTAGTTCTGAGGCAGAATGACGGACACATCCGAGCTTGTAGGAACTTAGAGCAGAGTCTCCCAGCCTGGGCACTGTGGACCTTTTGGGCTGGATAATTCTTGGTTCCGAGGGGCTGCCCTGGGCATTGTAGGAGGTTTAGTGGGACCCCTGGCCTCTATTCCCTAGATGCCAGTAGTGCCCTCTGGTCTTGACAATCAGAATATCTCCAGACACTGGCAAATGTCCCCGGGGTGGGGGGTGTAGAGAATCTCCCCCAGTTGAAGACCACTGCCTTGGAGACACTCTGGACCAATTTCCTTGTTTTAATATGCAGAAGCTGAGACCCAGAAAGACACTGTGCTTTTTCCAAGGTTCCGCTCCTGTGCATTCTTGTCCTGCTACAATCGGGAATCCACACAGCAGCCAGATTTCAAAATGCAATCAGTACTGGCTGACATCGGCTTCAGAACTTCTAATGGCTTCCCAGTCTTCTTAAAATCCCAACTTCTTACTGGGGTCCAGGAGACCTGTGCTGACCTGGCTTCTTTCTGCCTGGTCTCTGGTCCTCCCAAGCTGCCCCTGGCTCACTGTGTTTGGGTGACAAGCTCTTCCCATCCCTCAATCACACAAGCTGTTCCAGTCCCAGGGCTTCTGCCCTTGCTGTCCCCTCTGCCTGCTGACACGCACGTGGCTCACAACCTCATTTCAGTGGAGACACTACTCAATCTTGACAGCCGAGCACCTTCTCTAGTCCCCCATCGCACCCTCGTCTGTCTTGCCTCCTCCCCTCACCCACCCTCATCTTCTCCCCCCAGAGCATCCCTGAAATGCTGGTCCAGCCCCTCCCTTCCCCTTGGGGATGCAGTTCCCGAGGGCACACCCTCTGTGTTGCTCACGGCTGTATTTTGGGCACCTAGCTCGGTGCCTGGAGCCATAAAGCTTGTCCACGGAATGCCACACAGTCCTCCATCTGGACCCCCGGCCCCTGATCTGTCCCCTGCTTCTCTCTCCCAGGGCCCTTTTGTTCACATTGCCAGCATCTGTGCCGCTGTCCTCAGCAGGTTTATGTCAATGTTCTGTGGCGTCTATGAGGTAAGGTTGAGAAAGTAAAACGAGGGAGGGGCTGTGTGTGTTCGGGGCATCGGAAGGGCTGCCTTTGCGCTGGGCTGGCCGTGATGCTGAAGGGGGGCACTGCGCTAACCCACACTCCCTTATCCTCCACACACATCCCACCCACCTACCCCAGCCACACACTGCCACTGCTGTCCCAGGACACCCCTCCCTTCTTGATCCACACCCCTGCTCCGGGCCTGCACCCTGGCCAGTTCCCCTGCTGCCCTCCTGCCTACCCCTGTCCCTTTGTCTTCCTAGCCCCCACCCCATCCCTCGTGAGCACTGCTGCCTGCCCCAGCCCCCTACCCTCCTAGTCCTGCGTGCTTCTCTGTTGCAGACCGTGTCTGGGCAGCTTGATCTCCTGGTGTCGGCCTGCGCGGTGGGCGTGGGATGCTGCTTTGCAGCCCCTATCGGAGGCAAGTCCCACTTCCTCCCTACCCCTGTTGCCCAAGCATGACTTGGAAGGGGGTTGGAATGACTGCCCAAGCATGACTTGGAAGGTAGAGAGGGTGCTCACCAAAGGGACTGGTGGGTGAGCATTCAAGGAGTGACCCAGATCACAGCCCCTGGTTTTCAGGCACCTATACTTTTCTACCAAAGGGCTATGTTTACCTTTGCAGCTGGTGGCTGTTTTATGCAGGCTTTATTGGTACTGTGCGTCTGAAGTCTTTTCTGTTTCTCTTGCTACTGACACTTCTTGCACGGGGCATCCCCACCTCCAGCCCCTCTCTCTGATGATCACTTATTAGCTGACCTGCCTTCCACATATTTATCTTTTATTTCATTTTCTATGTTTGGCCTTGCGCTATGAGGTCACTTCCTGTTTGCCAAACTAACTGAGTTTCTCTTGGCCTGGGAATCACTGGGGGAGAGGGGACCACTCTGATTCCCTGTGACTTAAGCCTCTCCTCCTGCCTTATTCCCTACCCTTGCTTGTTCTCTGTTCCTCTCTGTTCCCCATCCCTGCCCCTCCCATCTGCCTGTCTGTCTGTCTCTCCCCTAGTAGCAGCCATACTATTACACTGACATGCTGACGGTGGGCTGCGCGGTAGGAGTCGGCTGTTGTTTTGGGACGCCGCTTGGAGGCAAGTGATTTACCCCCTCCTACATCAGTCCGCTGCCCGGGCTTGCTCCCCAGCCAGGTTTTGTCAGCATCCCCAGGTGCAATATTACCAGTTAAAACGAAAGTATGACAAGAATAGCAAACTTTTACTGAGCATTTACTATGTGCAAGTGATGTTCTAAGCATCTTTCTACATTCACTCCTGCTAAAAGCCATATGAGACCCACGGTGCAGAGGAGAGGGAGGAGAAAAATGATTACAGAGAGGGTAAGAGACTCGAGCAAGTGGGAGAGCCAGAAATGAAAACCCAGGCAGCCTCTCTGTTCTCCTACTTGTCTTAAATAAAGCCTGTTGATATTGTTGGACATGTTTACCTCCACTTACTACTACGTCTTCTACCAGGGACTCTCCGCAGTTTGTTCTCCAAGGGAAAACTTCCATTTGGGCTTGTTATCAGGACACGGGGGTGTAGGTGGGCCTTACTTAGATTCATGGTCGGCTTTCACAAGGGCTTTGAATGGGAGTTAAAGCCCCGTAGCTCCCTGATGGCAACTTAAACCTGAGGTTAGCTCTTTCTGCATGTGGAAGGCCAAGGGTGGTTTTCAGACTGTTACCTTTGTCCTGGAACACTAACAAATGTTTTCCAGACAAAGCTGTTGTACCTGTTTATTTTTTTTTAATATTTTATTTATTTATTTGACAGAGATAGAGACAGCTAGCGAGAGAGGGAACACAAGCAGGGGGAGTGGGAGAGGAAGAAGCAGGCTCATAGCAGAGGAGCCTGACGTGGGGCTCGATNCGATCCCATAACGGGATCACGCCCTGAGCCGAAGGCAGACGCTCAACCGCTGTGCCACCCAGGCGCCCCACCTGCTTACTTACACCTCAGTGTGAGCTGTAATGAGATTTAACACAGGGAGATTACATGGATCATTCATTGGATTCATCAGTGATAAAAAGGACACCACCGTTGACAACTNGTTTACTTACACCTCAGTGTGAGCTGTAATGAGATTAACACAGGGAGATTACATGGATCATTCATTGGATTCATCAGTGATAAAAAGGACACCACCGTTGACAACTGGGGAAACAAAATTGCAGGAAAGCCTATGCTTCTTAAACACACCTGCTGTTAGAGGTATCTTTTCAATTACGAAAATGTCATCAGTGCCTTTGCAGAGGAGTGTTCAGTGGCTTGGCTCAGGAATGACATAGGGTTAAGCATTCAGAGTGAATGGAAATGCGCTCTGCTCACTTGTCCTGCTGCAGCCTCCGCGTGCACAGCTCAAGGAGATCATATCAGCTAGCATCCCATCTGCACTTGTGGCCTCAGCTCTTGTCCTTGAAGTCACTAGTTCCCTCGAGTGAGGGGTGTGTTTGAATTTCTATACGCATCAGACGTTACACACTTACATTTATACCCACTTTCACCTTTACTTCCTCTTTTCACCTTACAAATCCAAAAGCTAAAAAACATTTTTAGACAGGTAGACTTTTTAAATTTTTGTTTTTAATCAGTCAGATTCTTTTAAAATGAAGAGAATCTGTTTTTTTGTTTTGTTTTATTTTTTTGCATAAAACTGGAATTTTTAGGATGAATGAAGAAGGTTTCTCTTGGTCCAGTGTAGACTATAGGAAAGATAAGAGAGTTACTGTTAAAACATTCCTCTTGATGCAAGAAAAGGTTCGGGACTGAAAATTTGAGATCCCATTTTCAAGATGTTTATATTGAGTACAAGTAATAAAGGTCCTGGCAGGTAGCTTTATTTGATTGTTTCTCTTTTTTTTAATGACGATAGAATAATCCTGAAAGAAAAAAATCAGTAATAAGGTAATTTATTAGCTATATGGCCAACTCTTAATTCCTCACACCAATGAAAGAAATCTGCTTCAACATTCTGCTAAAACAACAAACATCCTTTTGATTCCCTCATCTGTCCTCTGGGTGCTGTGCGGGATCTCAGGTGCTCACAGCTGAAAGGGTGGCCGGGCAGACAAACTGAGCCTCACGGCCCCCCCCCCGCAGAGAAGTGTCTCCAGGGCATTTTGAGCAAAGCGCAAGGAAGACTGTGAGGACAGGGTACTCTGGACAGAAGAAACGGCATCATGTAGTCACGATCTGGGGGCTCTAGGCTCGAATCACAGTAGATGAGGGAATTGCTGGAGGATGCAGGGGAACTGGAATGAGTCTGCATGGGAAATGGGGCTGCGTCATGAAGGTCCTCAGCGGCCACGCACAAGAATGTAGATTCTGTTCTCCAGGCTAGACTTTGTCCAAATGTGTTTTACAGAACATAGTTCTCCACAGTGTTAATAGATGTAACACGTGGAAAGGGTCCCAATATCAGATAAGTTGGAAAATACTATGTTAAACAGATAGGTTTTTTTAAAACCGGAAAAGTTATCAGAATGTTGGATATGCTGGCAGGCATTGTGACTATGCAAATCGTGGCTCAAATTTGGCATTTCCCACGGAATCCTTTTGCAAAAACTTCTCATGAGACTCATAGTATCTCACGGGTGGACTTTGGGAAATGCTGTCCAGGGTGAAGGGGAGCCATGGAAGAATTCTGAACAAGGAAGTGACGTGACAAACTGTGCACATTTGTCCAATCCCTTTGGCAGATGTGTGTGGAATAGAACTGGCCTGTGGATTAGCAGGATTCATCCAAGATTAACAAGAAGGCTATTGTCGTAGCCCTGATGCTAGATGATGAGAGATTAAACTGGATGGAGGCAGAGGAGAGAGAGAGAAGAGGATGATACGTAAAGGCGATAGGAAGTCAAATTGACAGAACCTGGAGGTTGATTTTATGCGAGGTTACAAAGGATGAGAGAGAAAGAGCAATTTGGGCCAGCCCCTAAAGTTTATTTCAAAGAAAATTGGTTGGACAGCGGTACTAGTAAGCAAGACGAGGAATATAGGACATGAAACAGGTCTGGAGGAATTGATCAATTTTACTTTATTTTTTTTAAAAAAGATGTGTTTACTTATTTTGGAGAAAGAGAGGGGGGGAGGGGTGGAGGGGCAGAGGGAAACAACCGGCAGGCAGACTCCCTGCTGAGTACTGAGCCCGATCCCTCCACCCACGAGATCAAGACCCAAGCGAAACCAAGAGTCAAGAGTTGGACGCTTAACCAGCTGAGCCACCCAGGTGCCCCCGATTTTACTTTAGATATGTTGAGTTTTATGTTCCTGTGGCATATCCAAGTTATACCAAATAGGCAGCTGGATTGGTGAGGCCGAAGTTCAGGAGCCGAGCTGAAAACATTGCTTTGCTACCCAGTAGCATGGAGGCGGCAACTGAAGCCATGGGCATAAATGGACTTGAGAAAGTGCGTCTGTGAGTAGCAAGAGCAGGACACCAAGGACAGGGCCCTGGCCTGGGCAGAGGCAAGGGAGCTGGAGGCAGGGAAGAGAGAACATCCAGGGTGGCAGAGGAGAGCCATACTGCAGAACCTCAGAGACCAGAGAGCTTCCAAAAGCTGTTTGTGTTTGTAAGGCTTTGTTTGCTTTTAGCAGCACATTTTCTGTTTGGCTCAGACTAATATTAAAATCAGTTCTCATTCCTGAGGATACAGTGACAGACTGCTAGGGAAAGCATCCCAGAACCACCTCGTAGGAAAGAAAATCTAGCCTAGGGTTTCAAAAAATGGTTGTAAAATATTCATAAGTTGGATAGCTTACACCCCAACAAATCAAAGCTGACTTTGGTTTTATTACTAGTCAAGAAAAAGAGAGAGACTTGCTCCACCTGCTTCCCCACTGCGTCAAATGGTCCTTTAAGCCTGAGGATGCAGCTGTCTCACCTGATGTGATTTGAGGAGCAGAGGCAGAAGGAGTGGCTGGCAGCTCTCTCTGCCCCCAATTCCCTCGTCCCTCGCTTCGTTTTCTGAAATTTCACCCGTTCTGTTCTCTTTTGTTCTCTTTCCCTCTCGTCCTCTCCTCTCTTATTCATCCACAGAACAGACACTAAGCCCTGATGATGTACCAGGCATGGTATCAGGTGGTGGGTTCCATGGAATTTTCGAGCCTAGGGGGAACTCAGAGATGGAAACAAATCATGACGTCTGCAAGAGCAAGTGCTCAAATAGTCCCAAACTCTGAGACAGGAGGGTGAGAGAGAGAGGCCCTTTCTACGTGGCGAGGGGCACTGGGAAGGCCTTCTGGGAGAGGGTGGCATTTGAGCTGACCCCTAGGGACCCTCGGCCAAATGCTGCAGCTACTCTACAAGGGAGTAACCATTGGGCCACCGCCCCCTTGGTGCAAGAAACTTGCTGTGACTGTTACCTGTGAAATAGAGGGGGGACATCTTGAGGGATTCGAGATATATGACTTGGAATACAAACGGGGAGAAAAAATGGTTCGGGTGTGAGATGCTACCTGAGGGGGAAGATGGGAGCAGGTTGGGGTCTTAGGCAGGCCAGCAACCGTCCACCCCAGGGAGAAAGGAGGAGTCAAACCTCATCTGGTTGATGGTCTCTCGTGGGGTCAAGCCTCTTCTCCATTCATCTGATGATATGCCTCAGTTCCTTGGTTTCTCCTCATCTTTGATCAAGATGAGGCTTAGCTAGGTCATTTTGTCAATTTTTACTTTGCATCGAATCAAAGTCCACTCCTTATTCTTAATACGTTCAGAAGTTACTTTCTTTGCCATCTCTTACATCTTGCTTTTATGCCCCCCTTCGCGTTCCTTGCTCTGTCCCTACCCATGCTTGCTATTGGTCTATGTACCTACCTCCTCATTTTCCACTCCACCACCTGCTCTCGGAAACAGTACTATTTAGGGCTTTCGATTAGCTTGCTTTCTATCTCATTCACCTTTCTTTTTTTTTTTTAAGATTTTATTTATTTATTTATTTGACAGAGACAGAGACAGCCAGCGAGAGAGGGAACACAAGCGGGGGAGTGGGAGAGGAAGAAGCAGGCTCATAGCCGGAGGAGCCTGATGTGGGGCTCGATCCCATAACGCCGGGATCACGCCCTGAGCCGAAGGCAGATGCTTAACCGCTGCGCCCCCCAGGCGCCCCCCATCTCACTCACCTTTCCTACGCAAAATTATTTTTTAACTTCTAGCCTCTTGGTTTTTCCCCTTGTTTTGGTTCTTTTAAGTCAGGTTTTTAATATTAATTTTTTAAAACTCTGGGTGAATCCTCTGCTCCCTTTTCTTGGAATATTGAGTATTGTCAGCTCTTGTGAAGCCTTTCCGTGGTCAGTTTGCTTATTTGTTCCTTATAAAGTGCCCTAAGGTATATGGTGCAGGGGAGGAGGAAGTAGGGAGGAGAGATTGAAGTGAATGTGAAGGAGAGTCCGTATGAATCCTGAGCTCTGCTTGCCCACTCTGCTGAGCGCCCACTCTGGAAATGTTCTCTCTCCTAACTTCTCTGCAGACTTGTGTAACTGCGGATCTCTGACAACTGTGAAACCCACCCAACTCTACTTTCTAAGGGAGAGAGAGGGCAGGACCACCTGACCTTCCTGGTTTGCTGGTCAAGGACCACGCCTCCCCCACCCCCACCTTCCCCACCTCCCCTCCGCTCCTCTCTGTATCTTGTTGCACCACATGCCTGGCCTACAAACAACTGCCAGCATGAGCAAGTGTATGGTTTAGGGCACGAGGTTCCAGGAGACCATTACTTCCCACCACTGCTTCCCTCGTGATGCCGGGTTCAGCAAAAGCCCCTCAGGCCCGCAGGGTGGGAGTGTGGAGGAGAGCCTCTCACTTTCGTCTGCACCTGACCACCTCCACGCCCCCGCAGGAGTGCTGTTCAGCATAGAGGTCACCTCTACCTACTTTGCTGTGCGGAACTACTGGCGAGGATTCTTTGCGGCCACGTTCAGCGCCTTTGTTTTCCGCGTGCTGGCTGTGTGGAACAAGGATGCGGGTAACAGGGCAGCCAGGGTGGAGGCTGGAACTGGGGCATGAAGGGAAGCTCCTTGGGGCAGTTTAGAAAAGGAAGGGATGGCATTATTTGGGAAGTAGGCCCAAGGCCCAAGGATCTAGGGCAAAGATCTAGGTCATGGCATTAGGAGGGCAGTGTTCAAGCATGAACTGGAAACTCAGTGGAAGAGGAGCCGGCGGCCTTAGAGGAAGGAAGGCACTGACCCTCGGCTGATGACTCCGGCTTCCCCCCGGGTTTCTGTGGCACTCCACCATGATGCCTGGCCTTTCCATTCAACAGTCACCATCACTGCCCTCTTCAGAACCAATTTCCGAATGGATTTCCCCTTTGACCTGCAGGAGCTCCCAGCCTTCGCCATCATCGGGTTAGTGGGGTCAGCTGCTCTGCTCGGGAATTGGTGAGCAAGGGGAGGGGGCAGCTTCGGGCTGGAAGGGGCCCCAGCTGGAAGAAAGTGCGACAGACGTGGATAAGTATGAGTTGCTGCGGGCAGCAGGGCAGAAAGGGAGGGTGGGCGCCTGGTATTTGTTACCTGCTGCGGGCAGGTCCAGGGAGAGGGTTCCATTGCTGTATAACTTACGCCCTCAGGATTTGCTGTGGCTTCCTGGGAGCCGTATTTGTGTACCTGCATCGCCAAGTCATGCTCGGTGTCCGAAAGAACAAGGCCCTCAGCCAATTTCTGGCGAAGCAGTGAGTCACTGCCCTGTGTCCTACCCTTTTCCATTCTGCTTTCTCCATGAGCCCCTCCCTTTTAATGTTTGTCAGAGGCCGTCCTTGCCTTTAGGTGGCTTGAGATGAAATATAGAAGCCTGGATACTCCACATAGGAAGCGAGTGGCATGGTCTGCCCCTTGAAGGTTGCTTTTTGGTGGCAAGAACAAGAACATTCCATGTTTAAAGAGCTGAGGCTGCAGTGGGCTACTGGGGCCCAGCTCGCCACCTCAGTGTGGCATCCACTGAGGCTAACTTGGGGGGGGGGCTCCAATCTGTTTCTTTTTCAGCCGCCTGCTGTATCCCGGAATAGTCACTTTCATCATCGCCTCATTCACCTTTCCACCAGGAATGGGTCAATTCATGGCTGGAGAGGTCAGCTCCAGGGAGTCGGGGTGGGGGGGAGGGCAGTCAGGTCACTGAGCACATGACCGGGGCTCAGCCAGGGCAGGGCCACAGCACAGACATCCCTCAGGCTTCTGAGCACTTTTGCCCAAGGGTAAAAGCTCTCCCCGAGAGAAGAGCAAGAGAGCCCCTTAAACAATGAGACTGGGGGAGCAGTTCTGTACAATGCACTAGTACCGGATGTCCTTAGAGACCTGCCCCCTTTTGCTTCCTCCTCTCACAGTTGATGCCTCGTGAAGCCATCAGTACCCTGTTTGACAACAACACTTGGGTAAAGCATGTGGGCGACCCTGAAAGCCTGGGCCGGTCGGCTGTGTGGATCCACCCACAGGTCAACGTGGTCATCATCATCTTCCTCTTCTTTATCATGAAGGTACCCCTCCTTGCACTCCTGACCTCTTAGGTTTCTGTTTTCAACCTGGAACCCACGGTGTGCATAAGGTAGGAGAGGGTACAACTTTATCGGGAATTTGTCCAACTTGAAGAGATATAGCTATGAAACCAGCCTGGGTACGTTGCTCACCTATAGAAGTGAGCCGATATCTGGGTTAATTGCTCCCTTCATGTAAACTTAGCGATGTTGCCATAATTATCATAAGCCTGCTTAAGTTCCACTTGCTAAATGATTAAGACATCACAGCAGCCTAGTAAACAGGGAGGAGACAGGGTTGAGCAATATAGATAACTGTGTAAATAGCTGACATAAATTAACCAAATCCCCCCACATATTAATTAGGTACTTCATTCTCCTGTATCTGATTATCCATCTTTAGATGATTTGCTTATCCATTTTTTCCCCATCTACTGGGTAATCTCTTTCCTAGAATTGCCAAAGAGATAAAATATTTAACTCAATTTTATCAGTGAATATAAATAATTTTCTAAGATTTTATTTATTTATTTATTTAGAGAGAGAGAGAGTGTGAGCACGTGAGCTTGGGGAGGGGCAAAGGGAGAGAGAGAGAATCTTAAGCAAACTCCCTGCTGAGCATGGAGCCTGACCTGGGGCTAGATCCCAGGACCCTGAGATCATGACCTGAGGCAAAATCAAGAGTCAGACACTTAACCGGCTGAGCCACCCAGACGCCCCTATAAATCATTTTTATACATGTTATTATTCCCTCTTTTGGTGGTGAGGCTGTAAGGATTTTGTCACTTTCAAGCCATTTTCTCCTTATTTCAATTAGGAGACCAAAGCTAGCCTCTTCCATGTCTGTCAATAGAGGACCATGTCTTCCTAGGCTTCTCAGTCACTGCTTTATATAAAGACATTTTTATTTCCATCCCCATTTGTGACATCTATTACAATTGCTGCTTTCCCTTTTTTTTTTCTTTTCTTTTTCAGTGATTGCAAATGGTATATCTTGCCTGAATGATCCAACATTTTCCTCTGTATATTAGGGTTCTTATTCAAAAGGCTGTCCACACTGAACTTTCAGGCTTTTGAATACCTTGCTGTTCACTTATTCATAATACATTTTGTGAATCTATATTTTCCAGGATATGAGTCACTAAGTTATATTTACATTATAATAGCTGTAGTGGGTTCATTTATTCCATAAATGTTACTACACACCTCCCGTGTGCCAAATATATAATACTGGATTGTTGAACTTTGGCAAACCTTATGCTATGGTTGAAAAAAAATGTCTTCGTTTTGGCTCCTCCTTTAATGTACTTGTCAAGGATCCTGTGATTAAAGACACCAGGTGCTTGACACACCAGGTTCCAACTCTGTGACTTACATTCTCAGGATTTGCTCCAGGTTTCTGGAAGCTGTATCTGTGCATGTTCTTTCCCATTCCACTCCGTGCGGGTTCAGTGGGTCGACAGCTTCCATATTTGGTACACCTGCTTTATTAATTAGGTCTTTTTTATGTCTTCCTTCAAAAGATTTGATTTTTTTATTGTAAATAAGTTCTCAGTGCCTTGTTAGGGAATTGACTTTTGGACTTTCAAGACAGAGTTCCTCTTCTCTAACTTGTAAGTCCCAGCTTCCTGTAAGTAGCCGAGTCCAAGCTTTGATAGCATCCCAGAATTTGTTGTTCAAGGATAATGATTGTGTTTTCCTGATTTTCCTCTAGGCTAACTTTGGGATCATACATACTTTTAAAATGTCAAGCTCTTGCAAAGTTTTGTAGAAACAAAATACTGTATATTTTTCAACATTTCTCCTATACCTCACCTCACCTCCCCAGATTCCCAAGTATATATCTGGATTTGACTTCACAAACTAAAGTGTATTCTGAGAGACCTACTTGGATTATATAGCAGGACTCAACTGTATGTCGCTATTATTAATTTCTCACTGAATCACATCCTTGATAATGTTTACATCATAAGCATAACAGGGGAAGAAACTCACATATTTCCTGGGCTATATTTCAACCCCCACAATTTGCATCAGGCCTATGCCATTCCATAATATTTATAAACGTAACACCACTCGTTGCTATAAATCCATCATATTGTCCAATTATCACTGCTTCCAGCATTTTCACTTTTCTGTTATTGGACACATACGCATCCATCCCTTTATTTATTCCCAAGTGTAGGTAATAGGCTACATAGACAAATTAGAATATGAAAGTGTCTAGAACTGTTTTTCCACAGTCTGCTTTGCAATTTAGCCTGTGTGGGCTTCTGGCGGTATCCATACAGGCAATAAGGTTCTGTCAGCTGTTGATGAAGGGAACTTCCGTCTTCCTCAATATCATCATGTTGTAAGTCAGCAGCTGCTACATGGGTATGAATAAAATTACAACTTCTCAGTTTCCCTTTTTAATAAGTCTAAAGTCATTACCTAATATCACTGATGAGCATAGCCTGAGGCTCTGTAGAATTCTCCATCGCACTCCCTCTGTGAAGGGTCTAAATAAAGTGGAATCCGTCATGAAGGGTCTCTAGTTTCCCAGTTCTCTAGAACTGGGTGTTGAAATTCTCAAGAGTTATTTGTGTTCTACATTATTTACATTGCTTCTGGATCTTTCCTTTCATGTGCTAATAGCTCAAGAAGTTTGCTAAGCTCCTGTCATTCTTTGTCCTTAGGAGTTGATCACTTCAGTGCCCTCCGGTCCTCATCTGTTCTTACACATATCTTGAGGGATAATCCAAAATTCATCCTCTGAAATCAGACCTACCAGCCACCTATAATCTGTATTACTGGAGCTTTCAGATTAACCCAGCCTACAAAATCCCACATGGCTTTCATGTGCTTACTCCAAAGAGAAGGTACAAAATCATTCAAGGGGTCTCCAATTGTTATATGTCAGAATCATTTGCAAAGGTTAAATAAGGTGCGAGTGCCCAGAACTCCATGTCCACATAGACTGATGTGGTGTCTAGTCATCTGCAGTTTCAGCAAATTCCCCAACGAGCATTTCTGTTGGGTGTTTCAGCAAATAGTAGCTCTGAGAAGCATTTTCTGTGTCGTATGGACACTATTTGATCAAGCTCTCTTCTTTCTTTCCTTCCTCCCTCCCTCCCTCCCTCCCCAGTGACCTACCTACATCCTACCTGCATTGATGAGCACCAAGCCAGGGCTGAAAGCAGGCAGAGAAAACAAGATACACGGTTGCTCTATACTCAAGGCTTTCTCAGTCTATATTCTCTTCACTTGTACATCTGACTTGGCAGTTCTCAGCTGTTTTGCATGGTCATATTCTGACATGAAGAAGTATGCATTTTACCTCATCTCGGAGCTTCTGGGATGAAGCCTTCTCAGAGCGTTTGCCATGGCCTCTTGACATCAGCCCTGGCTCAAGGGAATCTTTCTAAGGTTCAGAATAGTAAGAAATGTATTTCTCATTAGCTTACAATGCACTTGGTACAGATTTTCCAATTACAAATATTTCGAGCCTGGCAATTTGTTCTGATTTAGCTGCTACCATCTTTCACCACATGAGTTTGAGATCCTTTTGTAAGATTGGCTTACTTATTTTGGAAGTGATATGTAAACCTGTTTCTAAATTTACATGCTGTGTCTTATATTTTTACTTCTTTTACAGATATTTCAAAAGTTCAACCAGTACTCCTTTTTCCATTCTATTTCTCAATCATTCCACATTCTTTGCCACAGAATTTGCATTTTGCTTTTGCTAAAATTGTCTTGGTTTCTGTTGGAATACTACCTGACAAAGTTGGCCTTCGAGATCTTTTCTGTTCCATTGGTTAGCTTTCTCAATGTGCCCTTCCAGGATGGCTAGGATAGATCTGATCTTTTGAACTTCTATTTAATATGATTTGATATAAAAAAAATGACTCAGGCAGGGCAGTTTTCACTCCAGGTTCACTTGTGAGGTTTGCCATAAAATGGGTTCGTAAATGACCATATCATTAAATTAGTAACATTAGAAGTCACTAAGACTCTAAGATGTCTGCCTCTTAGAGCTGGGCTCTTTCTCAGAAACATAATCTGACCAGGAAAAGATATCCTCCAGCTTCAAGAGTTTCAGGCTGTTCTGCTGAGGAGACCTTTTGGGCTACGAGGGTATAGTATATGCTAGGACCCTTCAGGAGCAGTGACAGGAGTCCCTAGGGGCTCCACTCCTTGTTCTAGATTGCCTAAAGGCAAATAGAGTCATTCCAAGTAGAAACAATTATCGGGAGGAACTTTCTCATAGTGCTGTCTTTGGTGGTCTTTTAGCCTGAGTGAGTACTCCACGTTTTTTGGATCTGGAGGAAGGGTGCAGACCAGATGGCTTCTGGAAGGATTAGCTATCCCACGGTTTCTGTGACTCTTGAGGCAAGAGGGAGGGTTGGAAGTGAGGAGGGAGTGGAGTATGTACGTGTGTATTGGGCAGAGTTGAGAGGGTGTCCTGATGCCTCTTTTTACCCCAGTTCTGGATGTCCATCGTGGCCACCACTATGCCCATACCCTGCGGAGGCTTCATGCCTGTGTTTGTGCTAGGTAAGTTCTGATGGGAAGCCTGGGACCTTGCTGATAGCTGCAAGCTAGGGTACTGGGAAATTAAGGAAAGGCCTGGAATGCCAAGAGCTTATATTTGGTCTTAGTACCCAAGAATTGATTGGCTCTGAAATATAGAGGATAAGGAACTTGGATCTTTCAACGCCTTCCTTCCTTTTGTCTTTCCTCTAGGAGCTGCATTTGGAAGGCTGGTAGGAGAGATCATGGCCATGCTATTCCCTGATGGTATACTATTTGATGACATCATCTACAAGATCCTACCCGGGGGCTATGCAGTAATTGGTGAGACTCATTCCACCCTCTGGTAACCCCTAACAGCCACACTCAAACCCTCCATGACATCTTTATTCCATACAAACTACACGATGCGGTTTTAATTTTATGCTGTCTGATTCAGCTTTTATTCAAATAATCAACCCTTGGTTCTGACTCTCATTAGCTCTTATTGAACGTTTTGAGTCTTAGTTTCTTTATGTAGAAAAGGGATTATAGGGATTAAACGAGATAATAAGAATGAAAGCATCTACCTAGGATTGTGTCTGAATGTTTGGAAAGGATTTTTTCCTTCCTTCCAAAGAATCACAGAAACACCAGTGTGGGTGACTGGCTTGGATACTGCCGACCTGAAGATGTGCTAAGACTGACAGGACTTCAGAGTACATGACTAAGAACTAAGAAACACGGGCTCTGTGCTCATCCCTGCCACGTGTCGCCTGGATGACGGTGGAGCAAGCAAGCTACCTTTCTGCCCCTGAGTTTTTGTTGTAAAATGACTTCTGAGATATCTTACTGCCCTAACTTTCTGAGAATCTGTGATAATCTTTTTCTCATTAAATCCACAATCCCATCCAACTGAAACCCTGTCTAACACACACAGTGGCCAGTATAATCTTCAAAATTGTTATGCCTCTGCCCTCCTCCTCTTCTTTACCAAAACCACATAACATCTAATGCCATGCCACCCTTAAATACAGAAGCATTAGCAGCTTTCCAGTGCATATGGTGACCTTACTCCCCCACCACAGACATTTACAAAAGCCTCTTTCATCAGTAAGAGCCATCCGCTCTTATTCCCCATCTTCATGTCTCTCACATATCACCCCATCCTCCCTGGTGGACATTTCCCAGGATACAAATCTCCTGTGACAGTTCACATTCTGAAGCATATCGTGTGTACCCTCTTGTAGAATTATTCCTCCCAGTTTTTCTCTTTTGTGATTTTCCTTTTTTTTTTTTTTTAGTAGGAGCTATACCCAACTTGGGGCCTGAGCTCACAGCCCTGAGATTAAGAGTCACATGCTCTATAGGTTGCACCCCTCTCTTTTCTGTCTTTTTCTTGTTCTCTTTTCATGTATACCTTCTAGTGACTATTTTCATTGATGGGAAAACATAATGAAAAACAAATAAGATTCTGTTTCCGAAGAGTTAATAGAATCATAACATTTTAGATCTACAAGGGCCTTACAACTTATTTAATGACATTTTTACCTTAGAGATGAGAGTATGGGATTCCAGAAGAATCAAGTTCTAGTTAAACAGTTGAGAAATTGTAGAATCAGGTTCTGACACAGGTGTCGTTGCTCCAGGTCCACAGCATGAGTCCTGGGTTTTGACTCTCTTCACTCATAAATTGTTGACATCAAAACCTGAGGTCTGACGGAAAATGCTGTCACTGGGTTTTAGAATGCTCAGTTAAGAATGATCCAAACTTTTGGGGTGCCTGGATGGCTCAGTCAGAACATGCAATTCTTGATCTCAGGGCTGTGAGTTCAAGCCCCATGTTGGATGTAGAGATTACTTAAAAAAAAAAAAGAAGAAGAAAAAAAGAATGATCCAAACTTTCAAAAGCAAGGAATAGATAGGACATCACTATCTTCATTTTACAAATGAAGATTTGGGCACACACAATGATTTTGTAAATTGCCAAAGGACATAGAATGAGATAAAAATGATGTGCTAACAGTTTTCTAGCCCCTACTCTTGACAGATGGTTATGTCAGGAGTGTTGGCACTGACGAGGATCATGTCTCCCATCACATCCCCACATGCCCTCCATGCCACGAATGGCAGCCCTAACCCATCGGTACATTCCTGTGTCATTCTAGGGGCAGCAGCGCTGACTGGTGCAGTATCCCACACAGTCTCCACAGCTGTGATTTGCTTCGAATTAACGGGTCAGATTGCCCACATCTTACCCATGATGGTGGCTGTCATCTTGGCCAACATGGTGGCTCAGAGCCTGCAGCCCTCCCTCTATGACAGCATCATCCAGGTCAAGAAGCTACCGTACTTGCCTGACCTTGGTTGGAACCAGCTCAGGTCAGGGCACCAGCTGGAATTAGTTCAGACTTGATGGGGTGGGGGTGGGAGCTTCCGAGGTCGAGACTGAGGTTAGGATCAACATTTGGAAACACTGCTTTTTACTTATTTTTATGTTCCCATGTACTGAATGAATATTATGAGTGATGGAATGCATGGCAAAGCTCACGGGAGGAATGGAAGGGACAGCAAAGGAACAACATACGGTGGGGCTAACCCCCCATGCCTTCTCCCCCATAGCAAATTTACCATCTTTGTTGAGGACATCATGGTACGTGATGTGAAGTTTGTTTCAGCTACTTGCACGTATGGGGAATTGCAAAACCTGCTCCAGACCACCACAGTCAAGACTTTACCACTGGTTGATTCAAAAGGTTAGTGGGAAGAAAGGAAGCAGACTCCTGAGCTAGTGATCTGAACTGAGGGCTCCGCAGAGCTGGAGGCGGCCCTGTAGTGTAGGCTTATCTTTAGGGACCACCCAGTCTGCCACAGGATACCCAGTCTGTGTTCCTTAGGAAACACGATCATCTTCGAGAAGGAAAAATACAGCCAGAACACAAGCACAAGAAGATAATTAAGAATCCAATTAGAGAGGCACCTGGGTGGCTCAGTCGGTTGAGCATCCAACTCTTGATTTCGGCTGGGGTCGTACTTTCTGGATCATAATCTCTGGATCATGAAATCAGGCCCAAAGTGGGCTCCATGCTCAGCAGGGCCTCTGCTTGGGTTTCTTTCTCTCCCTCTGCTCCTCCCCCCATTCTCTCTAAAATAAAGGAATCTTTAAAAAAAAAAATCCCATTAGAGAACTACAACCGATGCTTATTAGTCATTGCAGCTATGTTCTCTAAGGTAGCCATGAACACTGAATTAGGGGTACTGTACGGAACTGTTGCTCTGGAGAAAATACAGGGTTAGGTTCCTCCGGTCACATTTTCTTCAACCGATGAATGCATAAACTTATTTTATGTGTATCTCTCTTTAAAGACACCTCATTTAATATATACCATTGATTCATTAACTAGAATTCATGGCCAGGAGGGCTACAACTCCTGCCTGAAAGAAGCTTACCTAGTGGCGTATTTTCTCCATAAGGCACATCACGGCCTTCTTGCTTGGGGTGGCGGAGGGTGGAGGGGGGATGTTAAACAGCAAAACCACCAACACAAAATCAACAACGATGTGAAGATGTGGCATTAAATAGACCATGAAAAGAATGCTTGTTTATAATATGAGAGCTGAGACAGGAAGCAGAATGTCACTTTTTTTTTTTTAAGGTTTTATTTATTTATTTGACAGAAAGAGAGAGACAGCCAGCGAGAGAGGGAACACAAGCAGGGGGAGTGGGAGAGGAAGAAGCAGGCTCCCAGCAGAGGAGCCTGATGCGGGGCTCGATCCCAGGACCCTGGGATCAGGCCCTGAACTAAAGGCAGATGCTTAACGACTGAGCCACCCAGGCGTCCCCGAATGTACTTTTCTTCCTCAGCTGGGAGCGTGTGCACAGGGAGGCTCTAGTGGTTTGCTGCTCTGCGCAGGTCTGTGAATGATGGTGAAGGCATCTTGAGCGCTGATTTACAGTTTACAAATACCTGTATTTTAGCCAGGAGGCAAATTCGCGAACAGGGAGTTCATGAATAGTAAGGCTCAGCTGTAAACCTGGAGCCCCTTATGTGGCTCTCTCGGCTGATGAGCTAAATGGTAGCTGTGCTTCAGTGCCCAACAGATGAAACTGTTCTGTATGAAGGAGTGAATGGTTTTATTTCTTTTTAATTTTTTTAAAAGATTTATATATTATTCTTAGAGAGAGAGAGGCAGACAGAGAAAGAGCAGGAAGGAGGGGCAGAGGGAGAGGGAGAGAGAGAAATCCAGGCAGACTCCACACTGAGCCCGGAGCCTTACACGGCTCTCGACCTCACGACCCTGAGATCACAACCCCGGGTGAAACCAAGAGTCGGACACTTACCCAACCGCACCCCTCAGGCACCCCTTTTTAAAATTTGTATTTATTTACTTGTTTATTTATTTCTTTATTGAATGAATGGTCTTAAAGCAGTGCTTTCATATGTCACTTCCTTCACCATCCTTTCTGTCCACTTTTGGCATTTAATCCTGCTCTGTATTATTATTATTTTTTTTAAGATTTTATTTATTTGACAGAGAGAGAGACAGCCAGCGAGAGAGGGAACACAAGCAGGGGGAGTGGGAGAGGAAGAAGCAGGTTCCCAGCGGAGGAGCCTGATGTGGGGCTCGATCCCAGGATTCCGGGATCACACCCTGAGCCGAAGGCAGATGCTTAACGACTGAGCCACCCAGGCTCCTCTGTATTATTATTTTTTAAAATATTTTATTCATTTATTTGACACAGAGAGAGAGCACAGCAGGGGGAGTGGCAGGCAGAGGGAGAAGCAGATTCCCATCTGAGCAACGAGCCCGATGCGGGGCTCAATCCCAGGACCCTGAGATCATGACCTGAGCCGAAGGCAGAGCCTTAACCAACTGAGCCACCCAGGCATCCCTATATTATTTCTTATCGGAGTTTATATCTATGTTTCATTAGATTAGGAATTCTTTGAGGGCAGAGGCTATAACTTCTATCTCCTTCAGACTGCCTCCTTCTAGGTATTTACTAGATATTAAATATCTAGATATTAAATAAATACTTGCCTGATGTTTGAATTCATGTAATTAAGAAGAATCATGTAGGGCCATTTGGAGCCAGTAACTTTGTTAGTCCCTGATTTCAGCTAATCAGAATGTCCATGTTGTTCAAGTTAGATTCATTTTAATATTTTCCCCAAATCCCAAATACTTTGTAAGTGGTCTCTAAAGCAGTGGCTTTAACTGGAGCAGGGGTACAGCCAAGGAGGTGGAGGGTTTTCATAACAACAACGAAGACTTGACGGTAAGATTTACCTTAATAACACTGCTGCAATTTTATGGGCTTAAAACAACAAAAATGTTCATTATGGTAGCAGAATTTCCATATATGAAAGACCTTCCCAGGAAAAGTAGGCATTTTGTTTATATATATACATATAAAAATATATGTTTATATGTTTAAGTGATTAAACATCAGATATCCTTGTAGACTTCTTTCAAAGTATATTCACATCACAGTCTATATAAATGGCTTTTGAAGTTGTTGGGTTTTTTGTTTTGTTTTGTTTTGGAGACAGAGTTGATTAGCTGTTTTAATACCAAGTTCACCTATTTACAAACAACCCGTATAAGGAAGGGCTGCATCAAAATAAGTATAAATTAACACCAATTAGCATGCTATCA
This sequence comes from Ailuropoda melanoleuca, assembly GCF_002007445.2. Taxonomy (NCBI): domain Eukaryota; kingdom Metazoa; phylum Chordata; class Mammalia; order Carnivora; family Ursidae; genus Ailuropoda; species Ailuropoda melanoleuca. The sequence continues at coordinate 201,178,565 of NC_048218.1, forward strand.
CTTGGGTCTCTACGTGCTAAATGACTGAAATAAAAGGGATTGAGTGAGGTCAATCCTGGAAGATGTTTGAAATAAGCTTTCAGGAAGAGAGGGTAAAAGCTGGAAAAATAAGCAGAGGTTCTCAGCTTCTGTCCCCGACCCAATCCTGCGGAGCCGGGTGGAGGAGGGAGGGGAATCGCGCAGGCCCAGGCTGAGCTTGGCTCTCCCCCAGATTCAATGATCCTGCTGGGCTCTGTGGAGCGCTCAGAGCTGCAGTCCCTCCTGCAGCACCACCTGTGCCCTGAGCGGAGGCTGTGGGCAGCCCAGGACATGGCCCGGAAGCTGTCTGAGCTGCCCTTCGATGGGAAGCTTCGGCCAGCTGGCAAGGGGCACCAAGACATCTCACCCGAGGGCCGGAGGGAGTCCTTTGCCTTTGTGGATGAGGATGAAGATGACGACGTCTCTGGGAAGCCTGAGGTGACCAGGCAGGGATGGGCTGGGGGAGCAGGATAGATTGGGGCAAAGGGAAAGTAGGAAGAGGGAGAGGGGATGCTGGTCACTGAAGAAGTCAGAGAGACCAGTGCACCTGGTGGCTGGGGGCTGAAGGAGATCAGGCTGCAGATGATGGTACCAATGAGAACTCAAAGGGATCTAGGAGTTCTGAATAGGTATGGGGGCAAATGGATGTAGCTAGAATTCCCAGGACACCAGCTGATGAAGGCAGGAAAGCACTGGCAGCCTCTTCCCCAGGACTGAGAATTTTTACTATTCCTTACAGCTGCCGCCTCCCCCTCCTCCTCACCCCTTTCCTACTGCCCCATTGTCCCCCGAAGAGTCCAATGGGCCCCTGCCCAGCCACAAACAGCAGCCAGAAGCCCCGGAGCCTGCAGGTGAAGATCGTCCCAGCATGCACCCTCACTCATGCCTTGTGGGTTCTCTCTGGGCTCTCCTCCACCTCAGGAGGGATGAGGGCAGGGGTGGGCGGGAAGGGAGTCCTAATCATTGTGTCTCCACGCCCCAAGGGGTGGAGGCAAGGGCTGATTTAGGAGGGTAGGACAGGGGATCTATGGAGATGAGGCATCTGGGAAGAACACACGGTGTGCGGCAAAGTGTCAGGGGCCCCTCCAGCTCCCCAAACCCCCGCCATTTCCTCCCAGGCCAGATATGACTTTGTTTCCATTTCCATCTGCTTGCCACTCCTCTCAGGTCAAAGACCCTCTGCCTTTCGGTCCCTGCTGCGCTGCTTACTGGGCAGACCTCGCCCCACGAAGAAGAAAACAACCCAGGTGAGAGCAGATGTGCTGTGGAGGGCAGACAGGGAAAGGACCATGCCACTGACGACTGAGAAACCCATGGTCCTTAAGTCAGGAAGGAGGAGGTCCCAGCACGAAGAAGTTTCTCCTAGGGCAGGAGGGGTGAGCAGGAACGCAGGCGTCTGTGGCCCTGGCCTGTGTGGGTTGCTAATGGCCAGTGGAACCACAGCTGCCGTGGGGAGAAAAGAGAAAGAACTTGGACCTGTGGCTTTCTTCTCTAGGAGTCAACGGATTTAGTGGACAACATGTCACCTGAAGAGGTAAGAGAAACAGCCATCCGGGGTGGATCGTTCTGTCCAATGAAGACCTCGCCCATCTGCTTCACTGTGTTGTTGTAAGAGTAGGATGCGAGTCTAGGCCAGAAAGCATTTTGAGAGGTTGGGAGTGAGGATTATGGAGAAAGGGGTGGGCCCATCGCTCAGAGGTGGGGGAAACGTGGTGGTCTCAGAGGGATCAGAAAAGAAAGGTTTAGAGCCTCCATACGTGGATGGGACCACAATGCTAAGATAAGCCTTAGTTAGATCTTTTATCAGACATTAGGGACGTTCTGGACCAGGCGGAGGCCGTGCAGGAAGGACGAGCTTCGGCTGCCCTGGGAGGGCACCAGGCAGCCAGCAGTTACACGTACCGGTATGGAAGAGCAGCATGGCAACGAAGACGGTCGGTGCCTGCTGGAGGGTACGGTGCCGGATTGCTCAGGGCCCCGAGACAGTGGACAGCTAGGAAATGCCAGGAAGCGAGACTGGAAAGAACCGAAAACAGAGGGCAAATACTGACAGCGGTGTCTCATTGGGACAAACACCTATTTCCTGAAAAAGATCGTGATTGAGTCCGTGAGAGAGAAGATCCAGCCCTGAGTGGGCTTGGTTGTGAGGAGCGGACAGATGTGGAGCAATGATTTGGAGGAGGCAGCAGGGGTCCTGATCCAGTCCGATGGGAACAGAGCCCAGGGTTGCAGAGAAACAACAGTCCATTAGCAGCGTTTCATTTGGTAAAAGAATGCAGGCCCCCTGCGGAGGCTGAAAAGACAGAGCTTTTAAAAGTAGGTAGATAACAAAGAACCAGAGTGGATATTATTTTTAAAAAGACATCTCATTGGTTGTCAGGACTAAATGGGGGGGGAGTCATAGGAGAGAAGGGAAGACTTCCCCTTCTCCCCTTGTCATCCCTCAAAACACATACCCTTTTGATCAATGCTTAATGGAAAGATCGATGAGCACATAGGAAAAAGAACAGCTCTTGCTTCTGCCTCCAGGCAGGAATCAGATGGGTCATAACTATGGTTGAAGAGGGCCCTGCTCCAGTCCTAACCCAATAATCATACTCTTTAAAAAAGTGCTCCAGAGGGAAGGCCAGCTAGTTGACCAGTGAGGGTACTTAACACCACTGGAAATAAAGTGCGACCAGGGTTTGTAAATACAAAGCATCCATTTTTAGCTTATGTCTTTCCCAAAGAAGACTTTAGGTATCTAAGCTCCCATGTCACCCACTGGAACGTTCTAGGTGGATAAGATCCCAGAGGGGTAAAAATTCAGGATATTTTGAACCTGGTTTTCAGATGAGATCGAGGAGGCACCTTTGGCAATATCCAGGTGACACCTGCGGAAGAGTCTTGTTTCATTCTGCTCCTCTGTTAGGAGCATACACAGTTAGAGCTCCGGTTTGGTACTGGGGCTGAGCTTTTGCAAGTAGTGGGACATGTTAGACCCCAAGGCAGACATTCCCCGCCCCGTGGGACGCAAGCTGGGGGTTTCTGGAGCACGATCTCGGCAGCCAAGGTCAGTAGCCTGGCTCCAGCTCTGTGTCACCTTGGGCAGACTACTTCTCCCTCTGTGCTCTGTTGTTGGGGGTGATCCAACGAGTGAGGACACGTAAAGCAGCTTGAATAATGCGTGGCCCAGAGGAAGTGCTTGGTGCCTGTGCACTGGGGAAGGCAGGAAATGGTCCTAGAAAGGTCCAGGAGGAAGGACCCACCACACCAGGGTTGGCAAGGGTCCTACAAATAAATCATGTCTACAGCACACCTCCTGAGTGGTCATCCATCCTGTGCTGTGAGGGCCAGCCAAACCCGGTGTGAACCTTCAGCCAGGGCGGGCGAGGTTTAGAGGAGGTGGGATTGCGGTCCAAAACAGCCGGGAAGGGACAGATGGAGAGCACGCCACTGTGGACTCCACACTGGGCACCGTCTCTGAAGCTTGAGACATACGGATTTGGACAAATAGGAAAATAAAGTAGTGCGGTGTTCGGAGGGTACTGACTGGAAAGAGATTTCAGGAAATTTCAGATTCAGTTATGAAAGAGCTCTCCTGGATTATTTGGAACCTTGGGGATTTCGGCGTGCATCTCTAAAATCAAGAGGAGGTTAAGGCCTTCATGCCTTTATGCTTCTGTCATAGACAAAACCAAAATGGTTTTACTCAAGCCAACCAAGTGCCACGTGATTCAGTATAGCTCTTCAAACCAGCAGATAGTTGCCGCGATCCGTAAGAGGCGAATGTGCTCGATTCTGCACAACATGCGGGGGGCAACCCCACGTAACACTCTTAAGGGGTTACGTCCTCAACTCTGTCCTGTAGGCAGAGGTAAGACAAGCGGCAAGAAGAGACTGAGCATGACCCATGTCATTTCTGAAAAGGAGAGACCCGCAAAGTACGAGAGGGGACGGAAAAATCGTGCTCCCGGGAGTGTCAGGAGAAGTGTGCAGGCAGGGTGGGAGCAACGAGAGCAATAAAGGGAATCCAGAAGAGCAAAGGCAGCTTCTGGAAGGCATGCCTCGTTTCCCCGAGCAGTGGGTATTGCAGGAGTGGTGAAACAAGACTGGACAGAGGGGTTGGAAGTGACAAGTGCTCAGGGCACCAGGGGGTGGAAGGGCTGGAGGATAAGAAGACAGAGAGCCTTGCTCTAAGCGCCTGAGGGTGAAGGTGGACGCCGGGCCTGGTGAGGGAGGAGAGGGGCCGGCCGCTGGGAAGAGCAAGGAGGTCTAGTGATCTGGAGGGTCTGTGACAGGTCATTGCTACTTGGGAGTCTGGGCTGGGGCTAGGAGGGCCGTTTGGGGTCAAGCTGCAGGAGTGAGGTTGGAGGGGCTCCGTGATATTGAGTGACTGCCCTACTCTGCCTGGCAGATTGAGGCCTGGGAGCAGGAGCAGCTGAGCCAGCCTGTCTGTTTTGACCACTGCTGCATTGACCAATCTCCCTTCCAGCTGGTGGAGCAGACATCACTGCACAAGGCAAGTCCCTGCCCCCCGACTGCTCAGGGCTACGGAGGGCAGGAGAGGTCTGGGGTGGACACGTGCTGACGTGCTGCTGTGTCCCCGCAGACCCACACGCTGTTCTCTCTCCTCGGCCTCCACCTCGCTTATGTGACCAGCATGGGGAAGCTCAGGGGCGTGCTGGCGCTGGAAGAGGTAAATGTGACAGGTCCCCGCAGAGCTACAGGAGAAGAGTGGGCACAGGATAAGGGTGTGGGGGTGGGGAGGGGATGGTGTCTCACGTGGAGATTGGAGGGGATGGGGGGAGCATGTGGCAGGTGGAGAGGAATGCCCCCGGGACCTTCCACGGGGGGTGGGGTGGGATGAGGGTTCAGGGCATGAGTCACAGTTTCATGTGTGTGCTCTGGGGAGGGCCATGGAAGGAGGGGAAAGATGGGATGTGGCTGAGGGTCACCAGGAAGGGGCCTTGTCAGAGGAGCTTGGGATTCGAAGATCCACAGGTGCGTCTCTTCTCCCCCCACCCCCCCCCACCGTGCCCCTTTCGTGCTGCTCCATGTCTTTCCTGCTCCTCCTCCTTTTGCAGATCTGTCCTCTCTCCTGCCTGTCTCATGCTGTCCCCTCTTCTTTCTCTTCCCAATTTTGTACCCCCTTGCCCTCTCTCCACCAGCTGCAGAAGGCCATTGAGGGGCACACCAAGTCTGGGGTGCAGCTCCGTCCTCCCCTCGCCAGCTTCCGGAGCACAACTTCGACTCGGAAGAACCCCGGGGGCCTGCCCCCTCCCACGGAGGCCTGGAGCCTGCCTGAGGATGGAACTGGGGCTGCTGGGGCAGGGGACGGGGCTCCCGCCTCCCCAGAGAGCCCTGTGCCCTCCCCCTCCCCACAGCCCCCGTTCTTGGTGGCTCCAGACAAGGTGGAGGGCGAGCTGGAGGAGCTGGAGCTGGTGGGGAGTCCGGGGCCGGAGGAGGAGCTGGCTGACATCCTGCAGGGCCCCAGTCTGCGATCCACTGATGAGGAGGATGAGGACGAGCTGATCCTTTGACCACCTCCAGGACCTCGTCTTAAAGACTGTCAGAGGCCCAGGCCAGAGGTTGGATCTGTCGGGGGGGAGGGGGGGTATGTCCTGAAGTTGGAGAGATCACACCAACATCTTGGCCCCTCCCAGGAATTTTAAAATGTGGTAGTGACGGGCTTAGAAGAAGGTCACAATGTGGGCAGAGAGAGTAGCCTCAGTCAGCTGTTTAGGCCACGGCCAGGCAGGCAGGGGTTCTGACCCCAGTGAAGGGTCTGCTATGTCATGGGGCTTCCCGACCTTCCTGGTACGTGGGTGGGAAATACCCTGCCTCTCTTGGCCTCCCCTGCAGTCCCCTGGTGTCTTGTCCCAACACCTCCCTGGCTTTGCCCCATGTCTGCCAGGCTCTGCAGGGGAGGCCCGCAATGACTGGGGCCTGTGGAGGACAGGGGAGCACCTCATGGCCGCACAGACTGATGGCCCAGAGTACGCTAGCGAATCATCCATACCCCTCTCTCAGAGCCCCCCGCCCTGTTGTCCTGCTTGCTCACATCTGCTTGCTAGATTAGCCTCCCCACTCCATCCTGGTTCCCACTACCTGTCAGCAGGCAAGGGCCATCACTAGGGCAGTGAAAGGCCGGTCAGTCCCATCGCCCCCTCCTCAGCCCAGATGTAAGCAGCACGGCTAGATCAAGGAGGAGCAGCCCCCAAGAGCAGAGGGCTCTGTGCAGGGAGCGGGTGTCCTGCTGCTGAACACTTACGCCTCCTTCAGGCCCAAATCCATCCTGTCTCACACCAACCAGCTTCTTCACCCTCCAGGTTCCAGGTCACCCCCTGGGAATTTCAACCCCCTTCCCACTGTCCTCATTGATTTCTCCTGCCCCAGGGTCCGCTGTGCCTTCCAGCTGCTGTGGCTGGGCTTCTCCTGCCAAGAACCAAGGCTCTGGGCAGCCAAGTCACCGGGTCACTCAGACACCAGCCTTTCTTAGACTAGTTCTTTGTGTTCCTCTTCTGGAGGTAGGGAGATGGGGGTTCAATGTCAAGATCGCTGACCTCTTTGATGTTTCCCACGCCAGGGAAGTCAGAGCCATATCCTCCCCACATGAGCAATAGGGTGCCTGTCATTAGCCAGTCTTTCCTATGAAGCTGTCCTCGGTGCTCTGAGCCTCCAGCAGCCCTCGCTTCCATGACCAAGGCTTTCTTCCCTCCCTCCCTCCTTTTGGTCCCTGTCTAGTTCTGCAGTTGTACCCCCTTTCTGACATTCCCCTTCTTCCCCTCCCCTGTGCCCACTCTCCATCATCCCCCCAAAGAAGACACTCATAGTCAGAGGTGCCACCACATTCTGTTTAGTGCCATTGAACACAGCCTGCAGCCCTCTCCAACAGGACGTCCCCTCCCCCCACCCAGGCCAAGAGAGGGTGCAGCCTGGGCAGGGGGACTGGCAGTGGGCATTTGAGCCCGTGCCCATGTGTATATAATCTATAATATTTATATATATATATATTTATATATAATTCTCTCTGTAATATATGTCATAGAATCTCTCTTGGGCCTGGGGTGGGAATGTCACATTAAGAAAACATGCTAAGACTGGCCATAAAAGTGGATATTTCCCAGACCTGGAAGACAGTATGGGATGTAGAGATGGGGGCAAAGAGAAGGTCATACACTCATTCGCCAAGAGCCGCCCCCTCAGCACAAGGATAGGAAGGGCGGCCTGGGGGGAAGTGGGGCAGTGGAAGGGGAGGAATGGGAGATTTGGATTTTTCCTTAATAAAGTGATTTGAAAATGAAAGTGCACCCCCCACCAAAGGAAAATCATTTAGCAAGAGCAGTTTCATTCACAAGAATATAAAAACAGCCCTGTTCCAGGACTGTTGGAAAACGTGCTGCACAGCCTTTAACCCCAAAGGAAAAGCAACCCTCCCCCACCCCACCCCCAACAGCCTCTTCCTGCACATGCCCCTCCCCTCCCCCAATAGGCTCTAAGCAAACCCCATGCACCCTGCCCCCAGCACCAGAGAGGCAATTCCTCCCTCCAGAAGAGTCCTAAGAGGGTCCCAGGCCAGCTCCTTGGCTCTTCTCCCTCTTCAGAGTGGAAAATGCAGGCCCTCACCTGACCTCTGGTCTGCGAGCCCCCTCCACGTGTGTAAAGTCTCCTAGATTCCCTCCCAGTTTCAGCCACTGTTGCAGGGACCATTTGGCTTCCTCCGGGAAGGGAGGAAGGGAGGAAAGAACGCTGCTTTAATCCTCCTTTCCCAACTCCACAGACCTTGAACAAAAACGAACAAACTATAATGAATGAACCTGCTGGATTGGATGTCCGCCGTGGTCTGGGGCCAGAACGTAGGCACAAAGGGGATGAGACTAAGAGGAAAAAGATGGTGCACTGAGACAGCAGATGGCACGAGGCGAGGAAACTAGGACCGGTGGCAAGAGGGAACTGTGAGCATGCAAAACCCCAAGGTCCCAGGGCAGGAGGGCAGGAGTCTCCCGTGAGGACCAGAAGCCAGCACGGGCATGCGGGGCCACCTCCCAGAGCTGCTCGCTGAAAGGTCCTGCTGCCTCCTGAGTCAGGTCACACCACCAAACACGAGAGAGGTCTTCTGTGAGACAGCTGTGGACAAGGTGACTTCGCCTACCCATGCTCACCGTGTCCACTCCTGGGTCCTCCAAGGACCAACCCCAGGAAAGCCATTGTCCCCCTCCCCTGGAGGACACGGGACCCTGGCCTCAGCTGCATTGCAGGAGCACATGTGAATGAAGTGTGAACTCAGTTGGGGGGGGCAGTCATAGATGGACAGAAACACCCCGACTCTCAACCTCCTCATTCCAAAGAAATAGAAGTCTGAGGCATTGGGTGGGGGGACAGTTTTGTCCAGCGTCTGGGAGAGGGTGACAGTTCTCCCTTCCCAGCAGAGGGTAAAGTGGTAGGACCCCTGACAAAGTGTGGGTAGGACACAAGGCCTTGGAGCTGGAGCCTAAGTCGGGCATGAGGAAGGAGGGAAGGCAACAATGGAGCTCTCAGCTTCTCTCTCCTACCCAGAGTCTCCCTGTGCCCCCGCAGTGGGAAGGGCAGCATGCCAGCCAGCTCCACAGCTGTGGCGTCCTTCGCTCTCCCCCGTCCCCTGCTGTCAGATCTCTCACAGAAGTGCTGCGCAGAAGTCCCCACCACACTGGAAACGGGGAGTGAGAGTGCCTCCCTGTAACCTGTCCTGGAAGGAAGAATCCTCTGATTCTCCTCTCTTCCTCCACAGGAGGCCGGGGAGGGAGGGAGAACACCTGTGAGGCCCTCTTCGGAGTCCTGGGAGGAGCTGAAGAAGGGGCAAAGGAGCCTAGTGCCCCACACCGCTCCTCAGCAAACAGCCCACCCTGGCTGGGGCCTGACAGCACCGGACTCCTCCCTCCAGCCCACTCAACCCTGAGTCCCCAAGAAGTTATAAAAATGTAGAAAAGGCAAAGAGAAAAGTGTAAACAGCTCCAGAGAATTAGAGGGTAGATGGAGGGAGACACAGCCCTCATGCTTCCCCATTTGGCCAGGACACCTGCGTTCTGTGTCACCCCCTCAGGGCCAGGGCTCCAGAGCAGGGGACAGAAGGAGGCAGAAAAGGGAAGCAAGAGCTGGAGCGGCCAGCCCCGGCTGGGCCCTTTCCCAGATCCTTGGATCCTCCTTCCAGACAAGGGAATAGTCAAGATCTTGGCACAGGTGGCCATATTTGTTCTTGGTCTCATCAGTGACTTTCTGGTCTCTGAGCAGGCCCTGATATAAAGAATCACGTTTGTGTCCCTGTGCATCCCAGCTGCCACACCCACCTCCCCCATGACTCCTGATCTCAGAAGCCAGTTTCTCGCTGAGGGCAGGCTCTCCACCCTCTAAGGACACATGACTTCAGGTGGCTTCCCCTGTGCCCATCGAGCCATACCAATAGCCCCTGAAGTCTGTTCCTCATAGTCGGGATGAGCTGGGGCCACAGCCAGAGAAAACAGAGTTGGGAAAAGCAGGAGTGACACGGAGAAAGGAGGCATTCCCACAGCCACAGTCAAGGCTCCTGGAAGACGAAGCAGAGAGTGAAGAACTGAGGTCCAGTCGACGGCCACACGCTGCCCTGTGCTGCTGTCCTCGGGAGCCACACGGGGGCTTCATCATCACAGACCCAGGAGCCTGCAGCCAAGCAAAGTTCGGAGCCATCTGGTTGTCTGGGCCTCAGTTCCCAGACCTGTGCTTTCTACAGCATAAGCCTGGATAAAACGCCATCCTGGCTCTCCATTTTCCTGGCGAGGACTGGCAACTCCTGGTCCCTCATGGTCTTCTGCCCGGGTTCAGCTGTACTGCTGGGGGAAGGGAGGGTATTGTCGCAGCCATGCCCCTCAGGTGGGAGTGGAAGGCTGGGCATGGAGTGGGAGGAAGCTAGTTGTTTGCTTCGCCCTCCTCCTCATCGAAGGATTGCACACCTGAGGATGTGACGTCAGACACCTTGCGGCTGAGAGCCGTGGACACCTCAGGGTCTTCTCGTGGGGAAAGTGACTCCAGGTCCCGGCATCCTGCATCCTCTTCCTCCTCAGGGGCCAATGGCCTCTTCTCCTCCTCCTCAGGGCCCCTTGCCAGGTCCATTCCACCCATCCCCGGAGCCCAGTCCGCGTCTGACCCCAGCAAAGGGGGAGGCTCCTGAGCAGAGTATCCACAAGCAGGCTGGGAAGACCCCATTTCATGCAAGCTAGGCTGTGAGTCATCAAATGCAGGGCCAAGATAGGATCCTGTGGCCGGAGAGGCAATGAGGGACTGGTCGCTGGCTTCCCAGGCATCCGACGACCCCAGGCAGTACATGCCCTGGGACACGTAGGAGTGAGGCCATCCATCCATGGGGGCTTGAGCAAGGGCATCTGTAAAGAGAATCAGGGAAGTCAGCAGGGCCACAGAACATCAAGGGTGGCAGCGATAGCACAGAGAACTGAGTGGGGAGGGCGGCGGGGCAGGGAGGACAGAAGGAAAGCCGAGAGGGACCGGGAGTCTTAGAAGAACACACGGGAACGGAGGTGCCCAGTTATGTTGGGGAGGCCTCTCAGGCCTCAGAGGAACCATCCCTCACCCTGACTCTCCATCAGCTCCTGGTAGTTGTCACTGTAGTTGCAGCCCAGTGGCTCCTGCGTGGAGTTGACACTCATGTCCTCCCCATCCATGGAAGACCAGGCCATGAGTGTGGCCTCGGAGATGGCAAACTGTTCCATTACACCTACGAGAAGGAACGTAGTCAGCACAAGATACCCCTGGGAACACTTGGACACATGCATGGGGTAGGGCGACATCGGGGCAGTGCTGTCCAATAGAAATACCATGCAAGCCACTGGTGCAATTTAAAATTTTCTCACAGCCATACTGAAGAAAACGTAAGAGAAACAGGTGAAATTAATTTTTATATCTTATTTAGCCCGATATATATCTTGGATTATCTTTCAACACATAATCCATATAAAAATTATTAATGAGATATTTCACGTTATTTTATTCATACACGCCTTTGAAATCCAGTTGGCATTTTACACAGATGGTACATCTCCATTCAGAGGAACCACATTTCACGTTCAAGTTCAAGTGGCTACTGGATGGGACAGCACAGACTAACCCCCACACAAGGCAAAACTGTGTGGGACTTCCTAGAAGGTCAGGCTAAGAATTCTTAGCAGAGAGAGTTGAGGGGTCTTCTGGTGCGATATCCAAAGGGATTAAAATGAGGAATTTCCAGAAGTTTCTCTGTGGACAGTTTTAAGAATGTTAGCTAGTACTAACTAGGTCGTCAAAGACAGAGAACGCTAAATGAGAGGGCTCGATTTCAACAGAGAATCCCCAAGGGAGAACCGTGGGTTTATAGGTCCACAGTGGCATCAAGAGGATGGTTCCAGCGACTAAGGAGAAGGGAGGGAGGACAGACTAGGGAGGCTGGGTAGACCTGGGGGTCCCCATTCTAGTCAGAGCCGTAGGTTGAAGCTTACATTGGCAATTGCCCTAAACTACCCCCTACCCATACACGTCTCTGCCCTCCTCACTGATAGTTCTACCTCATGCCACCAACACGGAGACACCTCCCTTCTCTTCCAGATCTATCATTCTTCCCAGGTGCCTTACTGGGATGTGCTACAGGGGCTTGGCCACCGCTGGAGGCATGCCGTATGCCTGTCTCGTAGGGATTCCACTGTCCTGGACCGAAACCTCTTCTGTGTACCACCCTCTCCTCCCCCAGGTCCCCTGATCTTCTAGCGGCTGTCACAAGCAATGAGCCAAGTAAGTGATCCACTACTGCAGTGTGCTGAGGGGCAAAGTCTAGAAGGGATTTCCCACCGCCTTTTCTTCTTTTTCCTCAAGAGACATGAGTGGAAGGAGAGCCCTTCAGAGTTCAAGGCCCCTGCCTTTTTGTCCTATACTGATAGTGCTGCCATGTAGGAGAGAAGGCATTTGGAACAGGTGGACCCACAGTCGCATGTAATTCGCTTTAGTTTCTGAGATGATAATAAAAGTTTGAGGGCACTTACCCGAATCAATCAGTCAAAGTACTTGAAATCAGAGCTGATTGGGAATTTATGTCCTATGGTCATCATATGGATAGAGCCGATCCTGCCATCCGGGATCAGGCTGGAAGGTCAGTCTCAGGGCATCCCGAAAACGTGTCTCTTGAGGGTCCCCGGAATAAGTACCTGCTAGGAAACGTGCCTCCTTCTCGCCATCACTGAGGTCCGAGTAGGCATCAGTGTCCCTGCGCACCGCCTCGTGGCTGTGTTGCGGCTGAATGGCTGGTGTCTTCCCCCAGCCCTGCCACTCAATCATGTGGGCCACCCGGCCTTGCCCCATGGCTGTGGGCTTCGTCACATGGTCCTTCATGCTACGAGAAATCCCTGAGGGACCAGACATTCTCCACATCCTCCGGAAGAGCACACAATACCCATGCAAGATCCACCCCATGTCCCCACCCAAGTCCCATGGGACTCCATCCAGTGGGGGCGGGGCTCCCTATGAGGGCCAGCCTGGACAGGAGGGCTTGACTGAAAGGGCAAATAGGTCAGGGGTAGGGGTCTTCTTTAGGCCTCGAGGAGCAAGGAGACCGAGACCAGGAGCGCATAGGTATTCTCCTGTCTGGATGCATCACCAGGTCGGGAGTCTCACCTGAGAAGGATGACTTGGCCAGGGCCCCAATGCCATAGGCATTAGAGTTTCGCTTAAGCTTTGGAAGAATGGAAGTGGTGTCCTCCATGGAGAGCTGGGAGAGAGAATGTGGGTGGAGGGGCAGAGATGAGTTCAGGGTTTCCAGGAGGAAGGGTCTGAGCTTGGGCAGGTGAAAGGGAACCGTTATGTCCAGGAGTCCCATGGACGCTTATCCCACAACTGCCCTTGAAAAGATGGGGGCTCAGTAGGGAATGTGAGGGTTCAGGGTGCCTGCTGGCATTGGGGAGCCAAGAGAAGGGAGAGGAGCTAGACTGCACTGGGGAGGGCTGGGGGAAGCTGTACTCACATTGATGCCATCCCAGGAGAAATCTGTCCGGGTTTGCTGTGAGGAAAGAACAAAGGGAGTGGGGATCCCAGGCACACCCAGCAGTGCAAATAGCCCCCGCCCCTCCCCCATCCCAGGGACTTCCAGGAGTGCTGAAGCAGAGAGGTTTTTCCCCAGCTTAATTTAGGGGGATTAGGAGCTCAGTGTGGAACATTTGGCCTGTGTTTTGAGGAAAGTAGGAGAAATGTTCCGTAAAAGTGCCAGTCTGAAGGAGTGTTTGGGCTGTTCTCTTGGAATTTAGGAAGATCATTCAAGGATCAGGCAGCTGGGAGGCTTGGTTCATGTGGGTTCCAGGGGTCTTTTAAAAGTCCTTTGGTTAGGGGTACCTGGGGTGCCTGGGTAGCTTAGTCGGTGAAGCATCTGCCTCAGGCAGGGTCCTGGGATCCAGCCCTTCATTGGGGTCCCTGCTCATTGGGGTGTCTGCTTCTCCCTCTCCCTCTGCCACCCCCCCCCGCCTGTGTGCTCACACTGTCTCTCAAATAAATAAAAAAATCTTTTAAAAAACATTAAGGATTATGGTACTCCAGGTCAAAACATATTTAAAAAAGAAATAAAATAAATAAGTAATAAATCAAACTCCTTTGGCCGGTGGGGGAGGGCAGCTGGGCACAGGGCCTCACCTCGGTGGACGGCCTGTGGAGACCGCTTCCGTGCAGTGAGCTGGTGCTGTCCATGTGGATCTGGTCCACGTCCTTCAGGCCCTTCCAGTCCACTGCAATCACCTCATTCCCTGAAGTGGCCACAGGCTCATTAGTTGCTCCACCTTCAACCTCCCCTGCCCCCCCAAAAGGCCCCTCCAGGGTCGCAGAGTGCTGAGGTCACACAGGGGCAGCCCCTCCAGACCCTTCCCTTCCCTTCCCTCCAGCTCCCACTCCCTCTGATAGCACATTCCCTTTCCAGTCCCTACTCTCCCCCAATTTTTGGTAGGACAAACTGTAATGCTGAGCCAGAATATGCCCTTTGAGCTCACCCAAGAATAGCACATTCAGAGAAAGTGTTATATGGCCTTATTTGTTGTTGTTTAAATGGAGGGGTGTCAGTGGTTGGGTTTTACCAGGAAAACAGTACTTTATTCTCCTGAGGAATCTTTGAGGGTTTCTACATGGGAGTTTACGGGAGCCGTGCCTTTCACCCATTCTGTTTCCACAAATAAGGGCAAAACTTCTTTAGGGGTAAGCTTCTCTATATGTGGGCTTTATGGTTTGTATCTTAGACTTGGTGAATCTGTCTGACGGGAAGGAGATTTGGCGGGGATAGAAGCAGGAGTTGGGTGTGTTCACCTGGAAATGGTGAAGGGAGAGAAAGCAAAGACTGAGATGTGATCATTTTCCCTGACTGTTGGGAGACAGGCGATGGATGGAAGAGGAGCAAAGGGGCACAGGGGGAGAAGAGAAGGGGACTTTTAAAAATAGGACCTAATAGTATAGGCACTCAAGTCAAGGAGAAGACAAAAGACAATGGGAGGGGTGGACAGGGTTTGAGGGACTGGGGGACTGGAGGGCAGAGGAGGATGGGAATTGTTCAGGTGAGGCCGGATCTTGTGGCCAAGGCAGATGCTGGCAAGAGGGCAGGGTGGTGCCTCCCCTCCTGGGAGGCTGGGGAAGAACCCCTTGGGCAGTTGGAAAGGGACTCAAGCATCAGATGGCTGTGGAACTATCTGACCTTATAGGTCCTCCCTCTACATGGAGTTTTGTGATTCTAAATTTAGGGTTGGGGTCCACTCTTGGGAAGGGGTGAGGTGAACAGGGTCTCGAGCATGAGGAGGCATTCAGCAGGCATCCACACAGCTAGTGCAAAGGGATTGTGGTTAATGGGTGGGAAGGAGGTAGGACCCCTCCTAAGTGAGTCCCTCTCCCTTGGGGCTACAGGGGAGTGATGAGATGGGTCAGACCAGGGGCTGTGGCTGGCAGGGAAGAGGAAATATGGACCCCTGGGCATAGAGAGCAGGAAGGGCACAGACAGAAGAGAGGAGGGATGAGGAGGGCAGAGCAGGAGAGAGGGGAGGTGGAGGTGGAGGTGGCCTTTGTAGAGGAGGGAGAGCTGAGTCAGAGCCCTGGGGGGCAGGGAGGGGGAGAGAGAGAACCCCAGGAAGAGGTAAAAGCAGAGGAGGGGGTATCCATGGAAATAAATCCGGTCTCAGAGAAATCAGGCTTCCGGAGAGTGAGTTTGTTTGTAATAATAATACGAATTATTCTCTCAGCCTGAGGTCACTGGGTCGTGTAGGCGGGAGAAATTGGGAGTTGGTATAGGAAAAATTGGGGGGTTTGGGAGAGGGTTGGACTAATTCTTGGAGCTGTGAGCGTGGAGTGGGTGCGTGGGGCGGGGGATAAGGGGGTGGAAGCAAGGCAAAGGCTGAGGGGAGAGACGACTTAGGAGGCGCCTGTGCCCGCCCCCAGTCCAAGGTAAATAAAGAGGCGGCCCCGCCCCGCCAGCCCCTTGCCGACAGGGGCAGGTCCCGGTTCCGCGGGCCGGCCGGCCCCACCCTCCTGGGAGCGGGCTCCCGACCCCGGTCCGTCCCTCTAAATCCCCCGCCTCCTCCCCGCGCCCCCCGGCCCTTCCCTTCAGTCCAGCCCAGCCCGGCCCCATTTTCTCCGGGCGTGGACCCAGTTCCCCTCCCCGAGGCACCGGGCGCATCCCGCCTCCGCCCCCGCCCCGGAGGGAAGATGCACGTGAACAAAGCGAATCGGGGGAGGCAGGAACGACAGAAAAAGGCAACAAGAGAGAGGGAAAGAGGTGGGAGCAAAACACCCAAGCCAGAGGGAGGCGGGGGGGGG
>NC_048218.1:201194788-201214342 GCF_002007445.2 Ailuropoda melanoleuca
GCCCCGGCTCCGCTGGCGGCGGCGGGGAGGGGGCGGCCGGGATTGGCTGCGCGCGACGCCTCCCCGCCCCTGCCCTCGACCCCGCCGCCACGCTCCCCACGCGCCTCCCGGCGCTCCCCTCCGCCCGCCCTGCCCCTGGCCCGCGCGGGGGCTCCTCGCAGGTGACGGCCCAGATGGTGCCCGGGGGTGCTGGAGACCCGGAGAACGTCCCCCTTGGGTCCCCGGAGCCGGGGAAAGAACCCAGCGCCCGCCCTCTGATTCTGGTGGATGGATTTCGAGGGCCGGCGTTGGGGATGCCCGGGGAGAAAGGCGCGGGATGCGGGGGTGAGGGGACGTGTAATAAAGCTTGGATGAAGGGCCTTGGCCGCCAAATTCCGCAAACACTTGTTTTCTTCCTGGGGCCGCATCTGGGACACAAACGCGAGCGTGATTGGATACAGCTTCGGTTGCTCTGCGCTTCCTGTGCGCTGTTTTGTCCACCCAAACAGATCGCGAAGTCTTTGCGAGTGGATCGTGTACTAAGCTTCCCCGTGCCGGGCGCTCGCTGGAAACTCGGGGATGGGTGGGGGGTTGGTGCACATCGCCTCCAGGCCTGATTGGGGATGGGGGAGGAGAATGAGATAATTCAGTCCCAGCTAGAATGAAATAAAAATCGAGACTGACTAGAAGGCACAGTTTTAAATCCAATTTAACTTTCTGAGCCTTGGTCTCCTCCGACAAATGACACCATGAATGTCAGGAAGCAGTCGAGAGAGGGGAGGGTTGCCCCCTGGATGGCCAGAAGGGGTCAGGTTGGTACCAAGGGGTTGGTGGGTAAGAGATAGAGAGAGTGATCTACGTGGCAGGGGTCAAGTGAACATTATCGTTACAGCAGGCAAGAAGTGAAGTCCAGAAAAGACACAAGAAAGGGCACGGAGCCTCTTGACTAAGCAACACCGGCAAACGCAAGGTGTGAAAGAGCAGACCGGGTCAGTACCAATGACAGCAAATGCTAATCCAGGGTCTGTTTGTTCCCCTCCTGAGGTTGGGCAGGGAGCAGGGCACCTGGCTAGGGGTCCCCGGGGGTGTGGGTGTATAACAGGACAAAAGACCAAGTCTCATAGATGCACCTTTTAACCCTTTAGACCACTACATTCTGTGGGATCCCAGAGGAAAGATGGGAGAGAAGGTGCTAATAGTCTAAGTGCAGACCTGGGAGATGGAATTACGGAGAGAGAACTGATCTTTGGTCTCTGTGCTTGACGAAATAAATTCAGTCTGCATCTATAAAACCTTGAGAGAGAAGAGGGAGTAGTCAGTAGGTCTGCTGAGATGTTAATCATCCAGTATAACTTGTGGCAAGATCTGATACCTTATTTTGACAGTGAGAAGAATTAGCAAGTATTTTTCCCCATATCTACTATTGTTGGTTATGCAAAGGAAGCATCATGTGGTTTCTGCCCTCCTGGAATATATTGTCTAACCGTAAAGGAAAAAGCATGCAAAGATGGGGGAGAAAGAAAAAGGAGGAGAAGCCGAAAGAGGAGGAGGACGACGAGAAGGAGAGGAAGGAGAAGAAGGTAAGGAGAAGAGGAAGAAGAAACAGCTTCCGATACTATAGCAGTGCTACCCAACCCCTGTGTCTTGTGGAGAGAAAGCACTGATGGGAATATCCAGGTCGGGAAGTAACAGACCAAGTGGCCAGCTCTGCTCACACCTTCCCACTTGAAACCGCTTTCCCTTTGGGGAGCTCTCTGATTCCAGTATTCCCACGATTAGTCTGGTCCAAACATGGATGCAAACCCCGTTCCTTGTTCCCCTTAGCACAGCTGTACAGGGCTGGGTTTATCAAATGATTGAAATCCAGTCAACACAAGGGACCCCGGGTCTTAAAGATCCAGTCCTGGTTCCCATTCTGTCTCGAAGGTATTTCTAGCACCAGAGAAAAGCAGAATGTCAGAGGCCCAGCACTGGCCTGCTTTCTTTCTGCTTCTAGTATGGGATCCTCTTACCTCTCACCATTGAGAGACATTCTTTCCCAGTCTCTTTGCCACCTTCTGAGCCAAGGTCAAAGATTCCAGTTCTGATCTGGACAGGAACAATCTTTCTGCAGGACGATTTGACAGTACTGATCAAAAAATCTTTGAAATATGCATTGCTGTTGTTGCGACATAACTAAATTGTGACACAGCTATTCCATTTATAGAAATATTCGAAGGAAATAAAAATAGAATGTGGACAAAGATTTAATCTACAGCACCCATCAGAACACTATTTACATAATAATGAAAGATTGTACACAACCCACATGCTCAAACCTGGGGATTAATTAAATAAATTACGGTATATGCTTACGAGAGAATACTACGTAGCTACTGAAACTATTTTATAATTGAGTTTGTTGACAAATTTTTCATGATACATTGTGACATTATAAAGAAGCAGGCTGTGATATAAGAATTAGAGTATATCTATGTTTGTTTAAAAATCACATACACACATTCTCCTGCCTTTTGTCAGGCTTTCCATCCCAAGTAATGTATGGGATTCCCTGAGGAAAACCTATGTTTTACAGATGTCCAGGCTCACTCATCAGTTCAGTTTGGCCCTCAATGAAATCACAGTATTAATGAGTCATTTCCAAACTCTAAAAATAGAGGACTTTGGCCGAATGCCCCAGTACAGCATTGGTACTTCTTAACTGGTCCCCTTTGGAACACGACGGGGTGGAAAGATGTTTCCCCCTTCTCTGAGGTTGCTGTTTCATGGCCATAATCTCCTATGGATAGCTCTTGGACAGAAAGAACATAACTGAGTTCAGAAACAGTACCGTCTAGGGGTGCCTGGGTGGCCCAGTTGGTTAAGTGTCTGACTCTTCAGCCCAGGTCTTGATCTCAGGGTTGTAAGTTCAAGCCCCACGTTGGGCTCCACACTGGACATGGAGCCTACTCTGAAATAAGAAAGAAAAAAATAGTACCTTTAAAACAGGGACTCTTGGGGTGACTGGGTGGTGCCATGGGTTAAGCATCTAACTCTTGGTTTTGGCTCGGGTCTTGAAATCGAGGTTAGGGTCAAGCTTCACACTCAATGAGGAGTCTGCTCCAGATTCTCTCCCCCCCCTCCCTCTGCTGCTCCCCCAGCTTGCTCGATCTTTCTCTCTCTCAAATAAATAAATGCACCTTAAATAAAATGAAACAGGAACTTTTTTTAAAAAAAGATTTTATTTATTTATTTGACAGAAAGAGAGACAGAGAGAGCACAAGCAGGGGGAGAGGCAGAGGGAGAGGGAGAGGCAGGCTTCCGGCTGAGCAGAGAGCCCAATGTGGGGCTCCATCCCAGGACCCTGAGATCATGACCTGAGCCGAAGCCAGTTGCTTAACCGACTGAGCCAACCAGATGCCCCTAAAACAGGAACTCTTGTCCCAGGATCCATAGGCAGAATCCAGAGTCCCTAACCTTGGTTGGAAGAACTTACATCTTTGTGTTCGCTGACTTGTAACTGAAATTCTCCGTGTCCTTCAGGTATGCGTATAGGCAGCAAAGCACGGTGGTATCAGAGCTGTCGTTCTGTGTCTTTACCGCCCATAAACATCATAGATGTTTCTATTATACAGTTGTTGCAGATTTCTTACGCTAACCTTTATGTTCATCACTGCTCTGAACTTAGAGTGGTACTGAACCTGCTTGTACAAGTTCTCATTTAATGCCTTGATAAAGAAGAAGAATGTTACTATATCACAATTTTATAATAACTGGTTTTTTATATTAGTCGTTCCCTTTTAATATTATTATTTCTTATTTAGTATTTAGTATTATTCTGACAGGGAAGCCAGGGATTTTCCAGATTGCCAAGGAGTCCAGGGCAGAAAAACATTTAAGAATCCCTGGCCTCAGGGACGCCTGGCTGCATCAGTCAGCAGAACATGCGACTCTTGATCTTGGAGTTGTAAGTTCAAGTCCTGCTTTGGGTGTAGAGATTGCTTAAAAATGATTTTAAAAATCTTAAAAAAAAAAAAAAAAAGGAATCCCTGGCTTCCAAATGTATTTTTGGTGTTGGCGGTGGTGTGGGGTGGTCTCTAATTCTGCAGGAGCTTAATAACCCTGTTAATAGTACCAACTTAAATGACCAGGCAAGACACTTGCCATCCCATTTTGAAGCCTTGGTTCCCAAGAACAAAGATGTATCCCTTTTATCTGCAGGACTAAAAGTCACACCCAAGCTTCAGGCCCGCCCCCAACAAATCCAGAGGAAACTCTAAAAAGACAGCAGCTTAATAAAGAGTTTCTTTTGTTTTAATGGGAGACACTAGATCACAGTTAAGGGCAGAAGAAAAGATCCAACTGAAAGGGGGAAGTTCAAAGTACAGGAGAGGAAGGTTCATGATTCGAGAGGCCTGAATTCCTAAGGCAGCCACCAGGGATGCACCCTGAGGCTCAGGGAGGGGGGCTGGGCTCAGATGGAGGGGCCCAGCTCTTCCAGCAGATGGAAAGTTGGAGCAGATGCCAGTCAGTTGCATGTTTGGTGTTGGGAAGATGAGGGATTCCAGTCTGATGGTGTCTGTTTTCCCGGAGAAGTAGGAAGTGGGATCATCTACTAAGTCTGGGAATGGGGGAGAGAGAATAAAATAATAATAAGCAATATGCAAATATCACTTGGCAGTTGACAGAGTTTTCAGTGTCTTCCTACAACAATCCAGAGGGAAATCATTGTCTTTGTGCTGCAGTTGAGAAATCTGAGCTTAGAGGCCCATTAGCTATCTTTTCCCCAAAATTACCCAGCTGGAAAGAGAAGAAGCTGGAGCATAAACTCAGCCCCTCAAGTAGAAAATTCATCCTGGATGCTGCAGGAAAAAGCTCTATGTGTTTGTTCATCTGGTGTTTAAATAATTGGAGCTACTTGGTTCAGGGTTTTATTTGATACACATTCTTTCACTCCTGTCTTTCTTTTACGAAGGTGGGGCTGAAGAGAGGAACAGATCTAGCCACACTCCTAAATTTTGACATGCAAAGGGACACTTGCAGCCGCTGCTGTGGGTCTCTGGTGCTGTCACGAGGCAATGACCGGAGTGTCAGTTCCTACTTATCAGTGTCCATGTTTTGTATCAGAGTCTCTATCTCATGGCAACAAACAGGTGATTCAGCCTGCCCCCATGTTTAGTCAGCCTTGGGGCAGCTCTTACTGGCTCACAGGAGGCCTTGTTTGCTGAAGGCACCAGTGGGCTTGCGGCTACTGGAGAACTGGGGGAAAGGGCTGCAGGAAGTTATCTGGTGGCAGCGTACCTGGAATAGCATGGGCGTCCGAAGAACTGCACTGATGGAGGCCGGGATTCTTTTCAATGAGAGTCATTTACTGAATCCTCTGGGAACAAGAGGACAAAGAAGGGAGCTTGGGGTCAAAGTTGCTGACACAGAGCAGCAGGCTCAGAGCTCAGCCATAGATGCACGGGGTGTTGGTGGTGTGCAAATGGGCTCCCCACGGAGTAGGAATTGGCCACGGAATCTGCGGTGGTCTGTGGAGTTCTCTTCCCCACCAACCCCCACCTTCAGCGGGATTCCCAGAGGCATCCGTAGGTGAGGTTCCTGGCCATTGTGCCAGGGACGGGGCGTTTCCTGGGCAGAGCAAGTTTGCTGAGGAAGACAGGATGGCTCAGGGCAGCTGGTTATATAGGACGACACATCCGTAACCAAAGTTCTCTGGTTTCAGTGTTGCTGGTGGGCCAGGAAGGCCTCACTTAACCATCTCTGATCTGAGGGACGTTGAGGAAGATAAAACCTTTTAGACTGGCATAGGTCATTGCTGGCTTGACTTTTAGATGAAGTTGGAAACATTACAGAACAGTAGGGATCCAAGTAAGGTGAGCTCAGTGCAACGTGTACTGAGATAAGGGAGCTGGGCAGCGCGGGCAGGGGTGGCGAGCTCGCTCTCTGGTGCAGTGCCCCCCTGGAGTCGCTCCTCCACACGTGAGGCAAAGTCCGCTGCGTGGGCAGCTCACCGTCACCAAACCCACATTTTACAGGATCCTGTGGTTTCACTCAGCAGAGGAGAGTACCCAAACCCATGACTCTAACAGTCTCTAGCTTCTCAAGGGGATGCAGTTGTCCTGTCTTCTCCTTGAGAAGCGGCTCTGTAGGAAAGGCTGGAAGAGAATCACTCAAGATTTGGGGTTTCCCTCCAAACATTCCGATGAGAAAGGGCAGTGGTTCTAAGCCGACTGGATCCTGCCTCCCTCAGAGAAGGGGAGGCTTTGGTCCAGAAGGCCCAGAACGACGTCAGTGCTTCACAACTGCTCCCATGGCAGGCCCCAAGTATACTCCGGGTTTCGGGGATACTATCTTCATCATGTCCAGGTCACAGCCTGCAGCAGACCAGGCAGGGTGCCAGGACCTAGGAAGCAGGTCTGAAGTTTGGGCAACTATGAGCCAGAGGCCGGGTAAACAATAAAAAAATGGAGTTCATCCATAGCAAGAGAGCCAGACCAGATGGGATCTTCAGAGGTCAAGCAAACTCTCGCCACTCACATATCCCAGAGCCACTGACGGAGAAGGGAAGGAATCCAGTAGGTGTCGCCAGGCAGTTGCTTCTTCCAGCCTACCTGCCCGTGTCATACTCCTCCCTCTCGGGGAGTAGGGAGAAGCGGGAACTGGAAGGCTGGGTCCTGAGTATCACTGATAGCTTCCTGGCCAGTATTTGCTAACTCAGGGGAGAGGGGCAGCCACATCGCATTATGCCTCTGGAGCCCTCTCACCCCCTTGCTGGCACCCTTCAGCCCCCACCAGTATGCCCAGCTCCCCCAAGAGAGACCCTACCTGCACTTACAACACACCCAGCCCCGGTCTTGCCTGGGAATCACAGCCTGGCGGCTGAGGCTCTGCCAGACTTCTCTGTCACCAGCTGACAGTTGACCCCCCCCTTTCGGATTCCTGAACATACCCCCATTCTGGGTTCCCAACCCCCTGCCTTCCTTAACTTTCGGGAAGTCCTGCAATCTCAGCATGGATCCATCTTGCAAATGCTTTCTTGGACAAGGATCTGGTTTTTGCTGCAAAGTCTAACTGCCTTTTCTTCTTTTCTTCTTTCCTGCAACTGGTCCTGATTCTCAATGGTGGGTTTACCACATAACGGGTCGGCGTAGCTCTGGGATGCTGCCCTTCTCAGTCTGCTGTTTTCTTCTGTAAGCAAGGCAGCCAGGTCCAGAGAGGACCGCAGAGGCGTCTTCCTGCCGGTGGAAGAGCAGAGGATAGACAGGGCGTTAAGCACCGGTCCGTGAGTGTTGGAACTGCACACGACCTTAGACATCAAGTCTGCCACTAGCGATTCAGGGACATGGAAGATTCGTCTCTTCAATCTTCACAATCCTACGGCTAAGTGGCTCAGCGGCGACCAAAATTCACGTTCTCCAGCTTTCTTCTAGCATTCTTTTCCTTATCCTATGATGCTACCTTAAATGTACGGTGGGTTATTTTTCTGATTTTTATTATGTAAGATATGTGTAACACTAAACCCTGTTGAAATATGCTCAGACCCCCTACTCCTTTTGCTCATGAGATCGATCAGCTCCTTCTGGATAAAATGAGATAACAAGAACATTGTTCTAAGAGGATAGATTTCATGTTAAGTGTTCTTGCCACAATATAATTAAAAAAAAAAAAAAGAAAAGAACATTGTTCTAAACTTAGGAGTTCCAGCGCTTTGTTCTTTGTGCTTAAGAATGGGCGTACGGAAAAAAAAAAAAAGAATGGGTGTGTAATCTTTGCGTATATGTTCAGGTCATTGTTTGGTTTAGCTGTTTTCATAGTGATAAGCCTAAGGGGACAAGACTTTACTTTCCTGGGTGGTGGGGAGAGTGGGTGTTCACTTCAGGGCTGTTCATTCACCAAATCAATCATGACTGTCTTGCCAATGGGCAGTGGACCCACCCAGGTGGTAAAGTCCAAAAGAGACAGGAAATTTCGAACGCTGGGTGGTGTGTACATGTTTTTCTCAAGCAATAGTTACTTGTTTTAGGGGAAAAAAATATTTATTTATTTTTAAGTAGGCTCCACATCCCCCATTGGGGCTTGTACTCAGGGCCCCGAGATTAAGAGTTGCATGCTCTATCCACTGAGCCAGCCAGATGCCCCTAGAAAAAAATTTAAATACATACAAGCAGAAAGAAGGAAACCAAAGCCATCACCCATTTTTTTTACAGTATTAGCATTTTACAACATGTCCTTTCAAACTGTCTCATGTACCTATAAGCACTGAGGTGGGTGGTGGTAGTGGACGTTGGATTTTATTATGGTCGGTGGAAAATTGTGTTGAGGGAGGAAATGGGAGCAATTTCTGCATCTGAAAGTGGGAGCTGGAATTTGCCACTTGATCTTTCTCTCCCTATATCTCAAGTTTCCTTCACAGCCCAAGTTCTTGGAAGAGCTGCCAGCATTCGTCCTCATTTCCTCACCTCCATTCACTCCTCATCCCACTCCAATCTGGCGTCTTCCCTTTGCCGAAACAGCTCGCACAGCGGTCTCACGTATCCTCCATGTCAGCAGATGGGGTTCATCTCTAATATTAGCTTGACACATCAGGAGCATTCCACAGTTGACCACTCCCTGGTCCCCGAACATTCTTTCCTGGTTTTTCTCCTGCCCTTCTGGCTGCTCCTTCTCTCTCTTCTTTCTTTGCTAATTCATTTCATTCATTCATTCATTCATTCTGCATTACAAGTATTTCTTGAGCACCTATATGGCAGTACTATTCCAGGTGCTACGGGACAAAATTAATCCCTTCATGGGGTTCACAGTCCAGTGAGAAGTAGTTGGGAGGAGATATCAATGTAGAAATTAAATGAGTAATTTTTTTTGTTTTTTTTGGGTTTTTTTGGTATCGAAGCCCAGGACCTAACTATAGAATACTTTTAAGGAGATAAATGCTATGAAGAAAAATGAAGGCAAGGAGGATAACAAATAAAGGGCATTAGTGTATGCAGTTTTTTACTTTTCCTTTTTTTTCTTTTTTCTTTCTTTTTTTTTTTTGGAGAGAGAGAGAGAGCACATGTGCATGCGCGTTCTTGGGTGCACAGGTGGGGGAGCAGAGGGAGAGAGAGAATCTTCAGCAGGCTCTAAGCAGGGCTTGATTTCACCACTCTGAGATCACGACATGAGCCAAAACCAAGAGTTGGTTGCTTAACTGACTGAGCCACCCAGGTGCCCCATGTAGTTTTGTAGTATGTACTTAAAATTTTGTAGTTTTTTTTAAAAAAAAAGATTTTATTTATTGATTTGAGAAAAGAGAGAGAGTGCACAAGCCAGGGGTGGGGTGGGGCAGAGGCAGAAGGAGAGGGTGAAGCAGACTCCCCACCGAGTAGGGAGCCTGATGCAAGACTCGATCCCAGGACCCTGGGATCACCACCCGAGCTGAAGGCAGATGCTCAACCAACTGAGCCACCCAGGCATCCCAAAAGTGTGAAGTTTTAACTAGAATGGTCAGGGATGGCCTCACTGAGAAGGTGGCATTTGAGGAAGAGTATGAAGGGGATAATAGAGTGACCCATGCAGATGTCTGAGGAAAAGCCTTCCAAGCAGAGGGACAGCAGGTGCAAGGCTCTTGGGTGGGAATGTGACTTGCATGTTGGAGGGGAAGCAAGGAGGCCAATGTGTTTGGAGCAGAATGAGTCATAGGAGATGAGCTCAGAGAGTATGTGGGACTCATTTGGGTAGAGCCTTGTACTCTGGCTTCCATTCCGAGTGAAATGAGAAAGGAGAGTTTTGATCAAAGTAACATGATGGGAAATAAGATCAAAGGATAACACTGGCATCTATATTTTGAGTGGACTGTAGGGAGGCAAGACGGTGCAGTAAATCAGGGGAGATGATGGAGACTCTGACCACGAGGGTAGTGGTAGAGATGGGGAGAAGTGGCCAGACTCTGGAAATGTTTTGAAGACAGAGTCAGCAGAATTCCATAGATTCGGAATGCAAAAGAAAAAGAGATGTCAGATACGTCTCCAAAATTTTTGGCCTGAACCAAAGAATTTCAAATTCTTCCCTATCAGCCAAATGAGGGAAGATTATGGGTAGAACAAGTTTTGGGGGGAAAGAGTAGGAGTTAAGTTTCGGACATATTTAGTTTGAAACGTCTACTAGATAATCAAGTGGGAATGACGAGTAAGAGGTAGGATGTGTGTGCTGTTGGGTCATAAGAAGGATCCAAAAGAGGTACACGTTTGGGGTCATTAGCATCGAGATGGCATTACGGGCTTGAGACTGGGTATGGTCCGCAAGAAGAGTGCATAGATGGTGGAGAAGAGATGCAAGGACTCAGTCCCAGCACTTAGAGGCTGAGCAGATAAGCTGGAGCCAGACGACAAGAACGAGAAGTATGGACCAGTGAGGTTGGAGGAAAATAAGAGAACTTGGTGCACAGAGAGTGAAGCAACAGACACTTCATAAAGAAGAAAGTAAACAACTGAATCAAATATAGCTGATATGTCAAGAAAAGTAGGAACCAAGAGTTGTTCATTGACTGGCAATATGGAGGTCATTGCTGATCTTGAGAAAAGTAATGTTGGTACAGTGCTGGGGGTAAACGATGATCAGAGGAAGTTAAGAGAAAATGGGAGAAGAGGAATTAGACGTAACAAGTATACAGAACTCAGAAAATGAGTAGAGAAATGGAGTGGTAGCTGGGGGGGATGGGTTTAATTTTTAAGTTGGGGCAAACACTAGCATATATCTGTATACCGATGAGAGTGATCTTGTAGAGAAGGAAGCGCTGAAATTCAAGAGAGTGCATCAATTGCTGAAGCAACATCCCGGAGCAGATGAGAAGGAATAGAATCTAGTGCAAGAGTGGTGGTGGCTTTATGGGTCATTTACTACACTAACAGGAAGGACAGCGAGGGCAGGAAGGCAGACTCCAGTTGGGGAGTGGACGTCAGGGGAGCCTGGGTAAGGTCTTTTCTATTTCATCAATTTTCTCAGTGCAACAGGAAGCGAGGTCATCAGCGGTGGGTGTGGACGGGGAGGAAGTTCAAGAGAGGGAAGATGTCGAAGTCTTTCTTTCAAAAGAGTAGGAAGTGAATGGGCAAGAAAAATTGGTATGCTTGCGGGGAAGTGGAGCTGCTGAGTGGCACCTGAAGGCTTGTGGTCATGAATTTTAAAACGAGACTGGTTAGAAGGGCTGTGTGTTTGCCTCCGGCCTCACGGAGCTGCCTGGCTGGAGGCATGGGTTTGGTAGAGTTTGGCTGAAGCCAGGTTTAGGTTTTGCCCAGTGGGTACCACAAAGTGGGAGGCACAAGGGAGCTGAGGGCAGGTGCGAGGGAGTAGGTCTCATGATTGCCGGAGGCATTTAAACTGGGTATGGAGGGCATGATGCAGGGGGAGGTAAAGAGGAAAGCTGACATAAATTGTAGGTCCCAGTGGGTCCAAGGATTGTTAGGGTCAAGCTAGAGGAAGGGAGTAAACTGGGAAGATATAAAGAGCCGGCTGGACAGAGGGTTGCTTGCAATCATGATTGGGAAGGGGTGGCACAAGGTCTTTTAGACATGGGCTGTCCGTCACAGTAGTCACTAGTGACGTATGACCGTTGAGGACTGAAATGGGCCTCCTCCGAATCAAGATGTGCTGTAAGGGTAAAATGTATACCAAATCCCCAAGACTTAACACACACACAAAAAATGTAAAATGTTTTATTAATAATTTTAAAATATCGACTCCATGTTGAAATGATAAAATTTTTGGATATACTACATTAAATCTATTATTGAAGTTACTGCGATCTGTTCTTTTTTTTTTTTTAAGATTTTATTTATTTGAGAAAGAGTGAGAAAGAGAGAGAGAGCACACAAGCAGGGGGAGTGGCCGCAGAGGGAGAGGGAGAAGCAGGCTCCCCACTGAGCATGGAGCCCAATGTGGGGCTCAATCCCAGGACCCTGGGATCATGAGCTGAGCCAAAGGCAAATGCTTAACCGACTGAGCCACCCCTGTAGTTTCTTTTTAAATTGAATATATGGCTCACAGTTCTGTCACAGTTCTGTTGGTCAATATTGGTTTAGGGCATATAGTGGTTGAGGCAGAGCAGAGACCTGGGACAAGAGACGTGCAAGCGACAGAGGTGCAGAGGGAAGGAAGGGTCATCTTGTGATGTTGAAATCACCGAGACTCAATAGCAAAGTTGTTTTGGAGAAAGTGCCAGTGAGCTAGAGCGTAACAATGTTTGAGAAACAAGGAGAAATGGCAGTAGGTGGTACAGTTTGATGATGAGATATTCAAAACTGGGGATTTTAGGGAGGAGGGAAGGAGGATAGTGTGGAAGTAGTAAGGAGGGTCAGCAGGGAGATCTGTTGCACATCCAGGGCTACTGGAAAGAAGTGGGGGGGGCATTTTTCCTGCCACCTGAGAGGGCTGCAGAGGGAGGTGTGTCCTCAAAGGTGACCCAGGTTTGAGCGAGTGGGGGGAAAATGCTGGAAGAACAGGCTGTCAGTGGCTGTGAGTTCCCAAGGGCCCTCGGCACTGGTTTCAGGAGCTGGGCAGAGGAGCAAGATGTGGGGTGAGCTGGGCATCTGGGGCTTCTTACCTTGACTGATATATGGGGTTAACGGGCTTAATGCAATCAGAGCACATGGAGGCCAGGTGGCCAGGGGAGGAGGTGATCTTTCTTCACTCCTGCTAGAGGGGAGGAGGGGGCCCGGGGAGGGGCTTCCTTATTCCAAGAGTCGCGCCTCCCTCTCCACCTGTCCCACAAATGCTGTCATCCATCAAAGTCCATCGTAGGTCCTCTCAACTACTCACTAGGCGAGATTTTCAGCCAATAGCAGCTTCATATTATTACTTGGAGGCAGAGGACTCGTAAACGTGGATATTCCTCAGAGTTTTCTCTGCCCTGCTCTGGTCCGGGAATATCCCACTGCCTACCGCACACCCTCTCGTTCTTGGCAAGTCCCAGACCTGCACCTCTCAGCCCTGAGCACCACACTCTGGGCAGGTACCAGCCAGAAGCTGGGCTGGGTCCACGATGTCTCTTTCTCCTCAACCCCCCATCCTCTCCCCTCCCTGCCCAGGCATCAGATTCAAGCCATCACTAGGTTCTGCGGACGATTTCTCGCCTCAACAGCCCTCGATCTATCCACTTTGTCCACCTCCACAAGCGTCCTCCTCCCACTTGAGTCTGTCCACATCTGTACTGGACCCTCCTGCTATTCTCCACGTTGCCCCTACAGCGAGATTTTCAAAAATCCTGTCTTTTCATGCCATTCTTTTCTACCTGCAACTCTGCAGCTGCTCCCCACCGCTCACGGGGCAAAGTACGGTCTGCGTCTCCGCGCCGCCCCCTCTCCGGGCTCCCCGGAGCGCGCTGCCACCGCACCCTCCAGGGCCGGCCCCTCCCGCCTTCCCTCCGCTCACCCGGCCGGCGCGTGCCCTCAGCTAGCAAGGGCTTTGCTCTTGCTACTACCTCTGCCTGGAATGCCTCTCCCCTTCCACTTTGCCTCCTTAACTCCTTAGCTTTCAGATCTCAGCTTGGCCATCCCTTCTCTAAGCTCCCCCACCGGATCGCATCTCCCATGAGACATCATATACGTTTCCCTTGAGGTCCTAGAAACAGCTGCAACGTTGCATTTATGATTATTTGATTAATATCTATCTCCCCTAGTAGCCTCTCCAAGGGCGTGGACTTCATGAGGGCTTGAGCTCGCACCCGTCATTGCCCGATATTATGTCTCCAGCACCTAACAAAGTCCTGCGCAGTAGGTATTCAATAAATGTCTATTAAATGGGTAAATGAACGATTCAAACCAATTGAAATGCCCTTAAATACGGGCCTTTCTGATCTAGTATGAGCTTTCCAGGGTTCGGGAATTCGTTTGCAGTCTGCAAATGCACACTTGGCCCCTGCTCTGTGGCAGGCGCTGCGCGAGGCCTACTAGACCCTTCACAGAGATTACGACAGCTTGGCTGGACTTGGGTGGGCTGCTTGTTGCCTAAGCGTGTCCTCTGCTAGCACTCGGGTACAAAGGCTTGTCTCTTGGCTTGCGAGAGAGAAGCGAAGAGAAGCCAAGTCTATGTAGGAAGATGTCTGTGTTCTGGGTGGATCCTCTCTCCTCCTTCGGAGCTGGGTGTCCATTTGCTGTATGGGTGGCATCTCTGGATGGCAGGTGAATAAACCCAGTGGCAGGAAGGCGCTGGAGGAAGCTTGAACGAGGTCTGTGGCTTTGCTCGGAGTTCCCACTTCCTTTGTCAGATTGGCCTGGTGGGTTTCTTCATATCAGGCCCATCTTCTTAAAGGGAGTGGAGGTGGCAGGAACCGCGAGAGAAACACAAGTCCTCCTCGGTCTCAAGCAGCTGGGTTATCTCTCTATAGTTAACCCCCTTACTTCCTGAGATGTT
This sequence comes from Ailuropoda melanoleuca, assembly GCF_002007445.2. NCBI lineage: Eukaryota > Metazoa > Chordata > Mammalia > Carnivora > Ursidae > Ailuropoda > Ailuropoda melanoleuca. The sequence continues at coordinate 201,209,132 of NC_048218.1, forward strand.
TACTCTCTAGAGCCACTTAATCTGCAATTTTCGGTCAAAAACACTAGAGCTTCTAGGCCAGACCATCTCTGATTTTGGCTTCCCCGAGTTCGGGAGAAGGAAGGCAGCAGATCCTTCTCTACTGCCCCCGCCCTCCGTGCCAGCAACCTGCCTGTGCTGCTGTGGGAGGCCCGGGTCTTTTCCTGTCTGCCCTTCCCAGCTCCCTGGGCTGCTGACTCCGTGCCATCTGACCATCTGTCTTACTCTGCCCCCCACAACCAGCACACATTTCTTTCGTCCTGAAGTTGCAGAGCCTTTGGGTGCCTATCTGGCCCAGACCTGGAGATGTGCGTATGGAGCCCTGACTTCTACTGCTCTCTGACCTCTGCTCCCCGGGTGCCCCATGCAGGCTCTGCTCACTGCTGCTTGGGACCTGGTGGGATGATTATAATGAGGTTTAAGTGGCCAGGACGCCACCAGCTACTGTAAGTAATGTGGCCACGCCAGGCAGCACTATTGGGTGGGTGAAAGCTTTTCCCCTAACCTTAACACTTACCCTATTGTACCAAAATATCCACTTCAGTGTTTCTCCTCTAGATGGAGAATTCCTTGAAGGCAAGAACTGGCTTTATCTTTATATCCAGAGTGCCTAGAATATAGAAGTTATTAGTAAATATTGGTTGAACCGAAATGAGGGAGGGAAGAGAAAAGTGTGCCCAGGATGCTGTTTTGATATCAGCCTATTGGGCTGACCCTGAAGAAGGGAGGACAGAGGGGACATTTGTGATGATCAGTGCATCCTTTCCATGAGGAGGGGGGTGTTGGGGGAGGAGGGGCCGGGCAGGACTCTGTTCTTCCTCAGCTTTGCCACCAAGCTCCCTGGGGCTTGCTGGGGGCTTCCCCAGCCCCCACCCAGCCCCTGCCTGGGGTCTGCTGTTCCAGCTGCAAGAGTTTATTATTTTGTACCGACAAGAAATGCAAGTGGGACTGGGAGAGGAGTAAATACTGGAGGAAGGGGGAGAGCTGCAGACCATGTGCTCCCGGTACTCAGTGCAAGAGAGCACTGGACAGAAGGAAAGAGACAGTGGCCTTGCCATTGTTCTTCTTTCTTTTCCTTTTTTAAAAATTACAAAAGTAATGTGTGTTCATGGAGAAAAAGACAATAGTTATAAAAGTCTTCGGCTTGCCCCCAGTTCCATACCATAACACCAACCACTGTTAACAACTCTTTGAGAAGCCTCCTGGAAATGTTCTCTTACACAAAACTATATATTATACAAAAGTATAATATACAAAAGGTTGCTTGTAGCCTAAGCGTGTCCTCCGGTAGCATCTCACACTTGGTACAAAGGCCTGTCTCTTGTATATGTATGAAATCTCCAGAGTGCCCAGAATGTAGATATAGAATATATAAACCACATACACAAGCATGAGCGTGTATACACACATGCAGACGGACAGACAGACAGCTAGGCACAGTCCTTCAGTAAGGCGTGGAGCTGGAGGCTGATCTGAAGAGGTTCTCAATGCACCAGGCTGGGGCTCTTGAAGGGAAGAAATAAGGGACTGCAAGGGTGTAAGCGGGAGGCAGGCATGTCTTCAAGTCATAAAATACTTGCATTGCAATTTTTCTCTTTTTTGTGTGTGTTGCAATTTTTTTTTTTTTTTTTTAGTTTTGGAGGTGAAAAAAAATCCAACATCTGATTGGCTTCAGTTTCCTTCACTGAAAAATGGGATAATAATGTACATTCCTCACAGGTTTATTGTGAGGACAAAATAGGGGCATATGTTTCAAGTGCTTAGTTCTGTGCCTAGCTTCACACACTAAGCTTTACCTCGGTGTGCTATTATTGGCGGTGGTGGTGTTACGTGGTGGTGGGGTTATGGTGGTTGTGGTTCCTGCTGTAGTCTCAGCACCGAACACCATGCCCTGAGCATTGTCGGCCCTCTGTCCGTCTGCAGCCAGCATACAGAAAGAACTCTGTGATGACATCCCTCTTTCCGTTTTGGAATTCATTGCCCTTGTTCCCTCCTTTTATTTTTCTCTCTCTCTTTTTTTTTTAAAGATTTTATTTATTTGACAGAGATAGAGACAGCCAGCGAGAGAAGGAACACAAGCAGGGGGAGTGGGAGAGGAAGAAGCAGGCTTCAGTGGAGGAGCCTGATGTGGGGCTCGATCCCATAACGCTGGGATCACGCCCTGAGCCGAAGGCAGACGCTTAACCGCTGTGCCACCCAGGTGCCCCTTTTTCTCTCTTCTCTTAACTGCTTCTAACTTCTTATTTATGTTGTGTGCCCTTGAAGCAAACTTTCTGAGACTTGGTGAATATAAATCCTCGGAGGTGTGTAGAGATGTTTTCAGTGGCAAAAGGTCACTGCCTGTTTTCGCACATCCTCTCTCTCTCGCCTGGCCCCAAGCCGCTGGAAACCGCTGGGTAGGAACATCTACTCGCTTGCTATACTTTACACATACTCCCCGAAAAAGCCAATTAGAATTGCTTACTTAAGAAAATACCTAAAAATCCTTAGGGCTGCTGCTGGTCATTCAGTTCATCCTGATATCATTACCCTGAAGCTACATTTGAGACCTCTTGGCCTAGTGAATGTGTCCTTCTGGGATGCTCTGAAGCGTTCCTACTTGTATTTAGGAAGGCTGGCTTAAAACTCTTAGGTTGAATATTCTGTATCCCAAACGCTCTTAGGTGTCAGTAAAACTAAGCCTGCCTACACACTCTTCTATTCTTGATTTATAAATAGGTTCAGCTGCCTAACAATTAAACGTACTATATTTTGCACACGCACATTCCTTAAGGAGACATTTAGAGGGTAGATGGCTTTTACTCTTGCGATGCTATCTGGAAACCATCTTCCTAACTTTTTTCCCCAAGGAGATGTATAGATGACCTTTGAACAACGTGGGGATTAGGGGCCTGACCCCCGTGCAGTCAAAAATCCGCCTATAACCTTTGACTCCCCCAGACTTTACTAATAGACTGCTGTTGTCTGGAAGTAACATAAGCAGTCCATGAACAAATATTTTGTACGCTCTATGTATTATATACCGTATTCTCACGATAAAGGAAGCTAGAGAAAAGAAAATGTTAACTAGATCTTAAGGAAGAGAAACTACGTGTATAGTGCTGTATTTCTCAAAACAAAACAAAACAACCTGGCATATAAATAGACCTGCACAGTTCAAACCAATGTCATTCAAGGGCCAACTGTCTTTTGGAGGGTTGGCAATGAGACTTAGGGTCCCTAAAGCCCAAGACACAGTCTCTGACATGCACGGAAAATCTAGTATCAAATTTCTAGCAGATCTTCACAGGGACAGGCCCAGGACCGGCTCGTACGTGTCGGAGGTCTGCACTGCAGGCTTAGTATCATACATGGCCACACATGCTTGTGGCTGCGAGAAATCCTGGTGACAAAGACAGTAGGACATGGGGCGCCTGGGTGGCACAGCGGTTAAGCGTCTGCCTTCGGCTCAGGGCGTGATCCCGGCGTTATGGGATCGAGCCCCACGTCAGGCTCCTCTGCTATGAGCCTGCTTCTTCCTCTCCCACTCCCCCTGCTGTGTTCCCTCTCTCGCTGGCTGTCTCTATCTCTGTCGAATAAATAAATAAAATCTTTAAAAAAAAAAAAAGACAGTAGGACAGTAGAGAAAAGAAAAGGTCAGTGGGGTTGTAGAAGGAGATGGAAATGTAGTCACAGAATTAAGTTACTCGATAAGGTGGAAGAAAGAAGCAGGGCTTTGCGTGTACCAAGGCCCGTGAGAGATCTGCCTGCCAATATCCAAGGGGAAACCAGTTCTAGGCTAACCCATCAGAGTTTCCCTTCTGGGCAGAACTGGGACTTGAATAATAATGCTGAGCACTCTATGGCACTTTCAGATACGGAGTTTGATTTATTTTTCCATACAATGCAATATGGTCGGTGGATTAAAGATCACCCCCTCTTTTACAGAGAAAATCAAGCAGAGAGAATGAAGACACTTGTCACTTATTTTGGGCATTCAGACTGGATCTCTGAACCCTGACCTCACTCTGCTCTCCTGTATCCAGGGCTGTTTTACCTGACACTAGGGCCTAGGGGAATAAGCTCTCACATTACAGCCCTCAAGATATCCAGTTCTCGTCTAGACCCTGCAGCTTACTGGGTGTGACCTGGCCCCATCTCAGCCTGTTTTCTGGAGGCAAATGTGAGGGCTGAGTCTGGAAGGTCCCTAGAGCATAGCCCAGAGGCTCGCAGACAGTAGGATATGGCCCATTCGGAGGGCCCAGGACTGGAAGTGCATACTGAGTATGGTGCTTGCAAGGGCGCTGCCTTACAAGGCAGTGAAGGCTGGCAGCAGAGAATGAGGGAAAAGGGGGCACCCGCGGGTGATATTTTGGCCCAACAGGCCGAAATGCCATATGTCTCCGTACTTTGCTGGTGGGGATGTGTAGGAATTTAGGCAGCAATTTGGTAAATTTCCATGTTCAATTAAAAACAAAGAAAAAAAGAGCCTAGGTCTTCCTTTTGCGTAGCCAGGGGCAGAGTCCCAGGCTGAGGAATCCGGTCGGACCAGTGGGGGGCTCCACTGAACGCAGGCTCCGCTTGCCCGGGGGCGGCCCCGCTGCCCAAAGGCTCTCGGAAGGGTGGGTCACGGTAGGCCCTGAAGTACCGTCGAAGCCACGTCGCCCGGGTCCACAGCCGTCCTCCCCGGCCCGAGTCGCCGGCCGCCCTCGCCTCCGCCCCGCCCCCCACCTCCATTCCAGGTCTCTGCCTCCCGCGAAGCTTAACTGATCTGCAGGCGGGCGCGCGGGTGATGGGAATTCCTAGAAGCCTTAGGCGGCGGCCCAAGATTTGAAGTTCGTGGTTCGAGGTTCGTGTTCACACCCCGCCTCGGGGTCCCCGAAGGGCCCAGGGGGCGTGGGCAGGGAGAACCCCCACTCACCATCCCCGTCCACCTTGGAGCCCGTTTCCGTCCCAGTCCTGCCACTCTGGGCTGAGCCGGAGGGGATGGGGGACCGGGGACGGGGCTGGCGGCTGGGTGGGAGGCGGAGGAGCAGCTGGAGGTGGCGGGGGAAGGTAGCGGCAGGCCGGGAGGGGAGGGGGCAGGGCCGCGGCGGAGGCGCAGGCGGGCTGCTTCGCCACCTCTGGGACAGCCACCCGACCTCTGCCTGCTCCGCCGGGAGTGGGGACGGTGAGTCAGATCTCGGGCACCCGCGGGTCGGGCGTGTGTGTGTG
>NC_048218.1:201214377-201269797 GCF_002007445.2 Ailuropoda melanoleuca
GGGGGTGCGGGCGCCGCGGGGAGCCGGGCGGGGGGGGTCCTTCGCCCGGCCGGGCGCCGCGTAACCTGGCCGCCCACCCCCAGGAGCCCGGCCCGGCCATGGCGGCCCCCCGCCCGCCTCCCGCGATCTCCGCCTCGGTCTCGGCTCCGGCTTTTTACGCCCCGCAGAAGAAGTTCGGCCCGGTGGTGGCCCCAAAGCCCAAAGTGAATCCTTTCCGGCCCGGGGACAGCGAGCCTCCCCCGGCCGCCGGGGCCCAGCGTGCGCAGATGGGCCGGGTGGGCGAGATCCCCCCGCCGCCCCCGGAAGGTATGCGGCTGGGCTTGGGGGCTGGGGCCCGGCGGGTATGCGCCGGGCCGGGGACAGTGGTTTGGGGAGTTTGGGGTGTCTGGAAGGGTTGCAGGAAGGGGGCTGGGAGCAGCTAGCCTGTCCCGAGCAGATGTTCTTACCTCATCGTGGAGCTCATGGCTGGGAGCCAGGGCTCCTGGGACCGTTCCAAGTCCCCCGCCTGGGGGTGGGAGGCGGGAATGTGGGGCACGAATCTTCCCCTCTGGGTCCGTTTTCCCAAGTGTAACGGGAGCTGCATCACTTCACGGTCGAGTCCCCTGCCTTCACTGACCCAGTGCTCCCAGAGCGTCTTGCCTCTCCCTCTCCTTCCCACACGCTCCCAGGCCCCCCGGGAGAGTTCTTGGGTTAGGGGTGAGCTCTGTAGAAGGAGAGTAACTTGGGGAAGGGGTGGAGGGGTCTCTTGCTGACTGTCCTTTCTCCTGACTGTCCTCTCTCGCCTTCCTACCTCAGACTTTCCCCTACCACCCCCTCCTGTCCTTGGGGATGGTGACGACTCGGAGGGTGCTCTAGGAGGTGCCTTCCCACCGCCCCCTCCCCCTGTGGAGGAACCGTTTCCCCCTGAGTCTCTGGAGGAGGAGATCTTCCCTTCCCCTCCGCCTCCACTGGAGGAAGAGGCAGGGCCAGAGGCTGCCATACCTCCTCCACCACAGGTATGGGGACTTGGAGGGGTGGCTACCATGGGACACCCCCCAGGGAGGAGAGGAGAGTCCTTACCTCTGACCTACCCTGCACCTCTGGCCTGATGGGGGTGAGGTGGGGCTGGAGATGTGGGATGGGTGCTTTGACCCGTGACCCTCTAGCCCAGGGAGAAGGTGAGCAGTATTGATTTGGAGATCGACTCTCTGTCCACGCTGTTGGATGACATGACCAGGAATGATCCCTTCAAAGCCCGGGTAAGGGACAGGAGAGTAGGAAAGGTGGGGCAGGGAGGAAAGGCGGGCCTGCCCCTCTAACTGAGCTTCTCTTCCCTCCCCCTCCCCTTCCTTGCAGGTGTCATCTGGATATGTACCCCCACCAGTCGCCACTCCATTCATTGCCAAGCCCAGTACTAAACCTGCAACTGGGGGCACAGCACCCCTGCCTCCTTGGAAGTCCCCTTCTAGCTCCCAGCCTCTGCCCCAGGCCCAGGCTCAGGCTAAGCCTACCAGCCAGACCCAGTTCCATGTGCAGCCCCAGGCCAAGCCTCAGGTCCAGCTCCACGTGCAGCCCCAGCCCCAGGCTCATCCGCAGCCTGTGCCTTTGGCTATCACCCAGCCTCGAGGACCCCCAGCCCCATCTCCAGCCCCGAAGTTTTCTCCAGTCACTCCCAAGTTTACTCCTGTGGCTTCCAAGTTCAGCCCTGGAGCCCCAGGTGGACCCAGCTCACAGCCCAATCAGAAGTTGGGGTCCCCTGAAGCCCCGTCTTCCAGTAGCACAGGCTCCCCTCAGCCCCCCAGCTTCACCTATGCTCAGCAGAAGGAGAAGCCCCGAGTGCAGGAGAAACAGCATCCATTGCCCCCGCCGGCTCAAAACCAAAATCAGGTGAGGAAGGGTGGGAGGACCAGCCTGAGACCAGGGGCCCTGGGATGGGGCTAAGTCAGGAGCCAGAAAATGAGGGTGAAGGTGGCCCCAGAGAGGGGGTGGACATGGGGGTGGTGGGATAGGAGTTTTAAGCCTCTGAAGTTGGCCTGGTGGATCAGTGGTAAGAGAAAGTTCTTCTAAGGAGGGCCTGGCAGGGTCTGGGTCTGCCTGGGGACTTATCGGGAGTGCGGGAGCAGCACAGGCTCTTAATCAAGAAGGGGATTTGGTGGACCTTCCCTTGCACCCTGCCCCCAAGAATGTTAAAGGGAGGGATGAGATCATCACCAGTCCAACCTTGCTTCTATAGTCTTGGATTCTTGCGTTAACCTCTCTGCTCCTCTGAGCCACTCTCACTGCCCCAGGGCCCAGCTGATGATAAGAGGCACAGCGTCAGTAAACATGGGCTGAGCCAACGTCTGGTGAGTGCCAGGCAGCCAGGCAGCGTCTGTGCTCTGTGCTCTGGGAGGGAAGAGATCTCTCAAAGATGTGAAGTCTGAGCAAGTCAGATGGGCCTGGGATAGATTCCCGGCTCACAAGACCCTGGCCTAGTTAGCTAAACTTTAGCCCTCAGTTTCCCCACCGTTACCCCACACAGTGGTTGTGAAGATTAAGTGAGCTAACTCATAGAAAGGGCTGGGGTCTGTCTCTAGCTCTTGAATGCTCAGAGTCGAAAAGTTATCATTCCTGTCTGACCATGTTGGCCTTCCGGTTCAGGGGATGAGATCTGAGTCCAGGGGACTCTGACGGTCACGCAGTCCTACGAGCCGTCAAGCTAGCCGACGGCATGAATGTGTGTGTTAGTGTGTAGGCACCGCTGAGGGGTTGCCGAATGCCAGTGAGTTTTGCAGAATCTGGTGTTACAGGAGCTCCGGACAGGTGTCAGCATGGGGGCCTGCGGGTTAGGAAAGGCGTCATGGCCCTGGTGGACCTTGAAGGATGGTGGGACTTGAGGTTCTTGAGAGGAGCAGGAAGGGCATTTGAGCGGGAACAGCATGAGCAAGACTCCAGGGCACAGGTACGGCGGGGTGTCTGGGGAAGAGAGAGTAGACGGTTCCTGTGGGAGTACTGCAGAGCTGTACTTTCGGAGGTAGGTAGGTGGGGGCTGGAGGGAGGAGGAAATAAGACAGTAGACCAAGGGAGCCTGTGAGTCCTGGAGAGTCGGTACTGGGTTTTGAGGACTCATGTGGCCGGCTTGGAGGGCTGGTGACAGCTGTGCTTTTGGAAGCTTTGGGGGACGTTTTTCCAACAGAGCCATGGGCTAGAGGTGGGAGGTCAGTGATGTGTGGGGTTCACTGCAGGGTGACTCATAGTCATGTTAGTTGCAGTGAAAAGTAAGACCCAGATATGAGAGCTGTTAAAAAGGAAGAGCCTCAGGCTTGGTAACCGGATAAGCGGTGGAAGAGGAGGGGTGTGTTGGGGAATGACAGTATTGCTGACAAAATAGAGAAGTCCAGAAGGGGAAATGGTTTGGACGGAAAGAGGAGGGGTCCCGCTGTCAGTATGTTGAGCAACAGGCTCCAAGAGGACTTGGCCTTCACTGGAGCTGTCATCTGGTTAAAAACGGAGGACTGGGTTTCAGGAGAGGGCCTCGAACTCGAGGCGCAGGCGTGCGCGGTGGAGTGGGCCGTGACTCTGGAGCAGCGGGGGCTGCCCAGTGGCTGCTGAGAGGAGGAGCCCAGGGCCTGGGAAGATCCTTGGGTGATGCTCAGGTTGACCAGGTGGGAGGGGGAAGACAGGCTGCGGGAGGAAGAGGGTCACGAGTCAGTGTGGGGTCTCAGGAGAATGTGATGGCTGAGGAGTTCCTCAGCGGGGGTTTGAAGTGGATGAGGACTTAGGCCAGAGGTTGGGCCATTTGGAAGTCGTACATGGCTTTGGGGTGGCTCCCTGGTGCCCTGTGGTGGGGACAGAGTGAAAGGAGGTGAGTCAGTAGGTGGTGAGAAATGGAGTTGCCAAGTCACCTGCCCCCAGGTTGGCAGGGAGATGAAGAAGCAGTGGGGGAGGGAGTGCGCATGTGTGAGAACCAGGAGCAAGAAGCTGTTGCAAGAGGGGTTCGTAATGCCTGAGAGCAGGGGCTGCTGCTGGCATGGTGTCCTGGAGGGGCGCGTGGTGATGCCGCCCCCTCGGCGTTCTCGGAGACCAAGGGCAGGGTGGCCACAGTGTTTTCTGGGAGAGGAGGAATGAGCAGGGAGCTGGAGCTGGCTGGCTTCCATCTCCTCAGTCATGTAGGAGGTGAGGTCATCGGTGAGCGAGGGGGCGACGCAGTCGGGGGCTCGAGATGGAAAGGTTTGGAACAGCTGCTGTGGGGAAGGTGACTGGGAATCCGCAGGAGCCAAATACCAGACAGCGGGGCTGAGGCCGGAGGGCGCAGAGGGCGCTGCAGTGTTTTGTGAACTCACTCTGCGGGGTTCAGTGATCTCTCCACCTACTTTCTGCAGCTCGGAGGCAGAAGCAGGAGGCGGGCAGTGGCGGGAGCCAGGCTTGATATGGGGCCGGATAAACCAGCCATGGTGGCCGAGGGTGGCATGAGTAGCCATGAGGGCCTTCTAGAAATAGATGGTTCAGGGACCAGACTTGGGGGGAGGCAAGCCAGAGGGTTTTGATGCACAAGACAGACACATGGGGGAGGTCGGCAGGCAGAGGACCCTTTGTGAGTTGGATCATTCAGTAGGTGCAAATGGGGAAGTAGACAGGAATGTGATTCTTGGGAGGTCAAGACCAGGGTCTTGGAGGAAGATTTACTTGAGCTCTCGGGTCTGAAGTGTTTGCGGCGGAAGGTGCCTGAGACGAAGGACATTTGGAGCTGTTGGAGTGAAGAGCTGGCCGTCTGAGTGCCAGGGTGTGGCAGCTGTGACGTTGATGCCGGCAGGCAGAGAGGGAGAATGGGGGCTGCGTGGAGCTCGTCTTGAAGGCGTGTGGATACCCATGGGGAGCTGACGTGTGTGAATAGTTCATACTTTCAAAGAATGGGACAGACACCTAAAGTGGCCCCAGAGAGCAAGGGCTGCCTGAGCACCCTTCCTCTGTCCCCGGGATGCCAGGAAGGGAAGACTGGGAGAGGGGAGGGTGAGGCTTACATTGTGGAAAGGGCTTCCAGGGGCCGCGGTCCTGGAAGGTCAGGAGGTGGCAGGAGTCTGTGGGGAGTTGCCTGGGGGCTGTGGCATCCCTGGAGCTCTGCTTCCCCAGGCGGATGGCAGCTTTGGGTGCACACGGGCCTGAGTGTGCTGGAACCAGGGCTGAGGGGCAGCTGGCTGCAGGCCGAGGGAGCTGGGAGGCCTTGAGCTTCCAGGCGTTACAGGAACAAAGGCATTTGCAGGTAGAACATTCAGTGACTGGGGACACCGGGTGGGCTTATCCAGTGCAGAGAAAACCAACGCAGCGTTTCTGTTGGAGTGTAATGGGAACGCTGGTGCAGGTCACGCAGCCCCTTCAGGCCTCCCCTGGCACTGCTCAGGGTGAGGGGCAGTGCCCCCAACCTCACCTGCACCACCACCCCCTCCCCCCCCCGCCGTCTCCAGCGCTCTCAGGCTGCCCTTAATAGAAGGGGTAGGTAGGCCTAGGGAATGGTCCTTCTCTGAGGCCTACTGGGGAGGGAGTGGGGTCAGGTAGTCCTGGACCCCTGCTCTAGGGTCTGGGGACTGGGCTCCCCAAGATAGCGCTGGGGGTTTAACCTGTGATTCCCGCCTGTGTTGTATCCTCACGCTGACAGGGGCTGCTCAGCAGCAGGCGGGACGGGTAGGTGTGTGTGCACATGGGTGCACACGCCATCGCGTGCCAACCTCTCCTGTGGGGGGCCATGTCTGAGCATGCTCTGTGGAGTTGACGCGTGGCCTGGTGTGTCGGGTGCTTCATTGACCTCAGCTGCTGTGTGTGTGGCCTCTGTCCGCTCAGTTGTCCTGGCCTGTCTGCGACTGCCCGGGGTGGGAAGGGTTTGGGCAAAGTGGGTGGAACGGTCATCCCCTTGCCCTTTATCCATGTGGTGCTGGGGGTCAGGGAGGGAGGATGAGGAGCTTCCAGAGTCAAAGCGGAGTGTCTGGGAAACGGGAGGGGGGGTAGTCCTTGCCGGCAGAAAGCCGATAAGCTGGCGGCAGGGGGAAGTTCTTAGGAAGGGTGACTCTCAGGAGAGGGTGAAGGAAGGGCTGGCATTGCAGGTGCGCTCCCCGGGGGCCCCAGGACCTTTGAGTCTGAAGGAGGTGGAGGAGCTGGAGCAACTGACACAGCAGCTGATGCAGGACATGGAGCATCCTCAGAGGCAGAACGCTGCCGCCGTCCATGGTGAGCTCCCCCCTGAGCTCCCCCCCCACCCCGTGCTGCCTGAGCTCCCCCAGTGCTACGGCCCTGCTCCCCGTTCGTGCTGCTTACTTCTGTCTTCTCTGGCCCTCCCAGAGGCCTGTGGCCGGTGTCATCAGCCACTGGCACGCACACAGCCCGCGGTCCGGGCCCTGGGGCAGCTGTTCCACATCACCTGCTTCACCTGTCACCAGTGTGAGCAGCAGCTGCAAGGACAGCAGTTCTACAGCTTGGAGGGGGCGCCCTATTGTGAGGGCTGCTATACGGTGAGTCCGGGTGGGGGGCCGTGGGGGGCCGATGTGCCCTGGCGGCTGGCTTTTGGGTGCGAGTTCCCTGCCAACACCCTACTGCTGCCTCCTTAGGACACTCTGGAGAAGTGCAACACGTGCGGGCAGCCCATCACGGATCGCATGCTGAGGGCCACGGGCAAGGCCTACCACCCGCAGTGCTTCACCTGTGTGGTCTGCGCCTGCCCCCTGGAGGGCACCTCGTTCATCGTGGACCAGGCCAACCGGCCCCACTGTGTACCCGACTACCACAAGTGAGGACCCACCTCCTGTCTTCTGGGCTGTTCTCGGAGGTTGGCTGGGAGCGAGGCTGCCCTCCTGAGTCCAAGACAGCTCCAAACCCCTGCCTTCACTTTCTGGTCCCACATCCTGTCCGACATCAAGAGCCCCGTTCATCTGGATGTAGCTGTCTGGGGGTCTCAGACCTTGGTAGCAAGTCCCATGACTGGCAAGGCCCCCCTGGCCTTTGGCTCACTGAGGCTTCTTTTGGGTATGGTCTTGTGTTGAGCCATGTGCGCTGGAATGAATTCATTTCACGCATAGGCTGGGTTCTGAAAGTTCTTTTGGAGATAAGCTTTTTGGAACTCTGGTTTTCCCCTAGAAGCAGTGTTAACAAGGTGGCTACTTTCTTAGGCCCATAGCGGAATCTCACAGTGTCGCTAAAGGATGGTACAGGGAACTGCACAATCTCACTCCCATGTCTGCCAGTGTGTTTGAGGTGTGTGTTTCCAGAATTCCACCAGAGGCATCCAGAACATCACACGCCTCCCTCCACCCACCCCAGCAGTGGGGCAGAGACACCTGCGTGGCAGGGGTAGGCTAGGGCCAGGCGTCCAGGCATGGAGAAGGGCATCCCTGGCTGTGGTCTTTACCACGAGGTAAAGAGCTGGTGGCACATGTTCCTGGCCTGGATGGGGCTTTGGGAGGGTGAGGGGGAAAGGCAGGAAATTCCCCTTGATGAGTGCCAGAGAAGGTGGCTGGTCATAGCACTTCTCCGTTGAGTTCCTCTGCCTAGGGATGTGAGCCAAGTGGGCCAAGACCTCTGCCCCGTTGCCGTGCAAACACCATCTCATTCCCTGCAGTTGGATGGACAGCCCTGGGTACCCCATGCCCCCTTTCTGACTCCTGCCCTGCTTTTGGCCCCTCCAGGCAATACGCCCCCAGGTGCTCGGTCTGCGAAGGGCCCATCATGCCTGAGCCTGGCCGCGAGGAGACCGTCCGAGTGGTCGCTCTGGATAAGAACTTCCACATGAAGTGTTACAAGTGTGAGGTTGGCGTGCCTCTGGCCCCCAGGGCTGGGTGGCGGTGGGGGCGATGCCCATGCCTGCCCCACCCAGATGCTCCCATCACTGTGCAGGATGGGGGGTGGGCTTTCTGTGGGGTGACTGAGTTTTGGATAAACCAAGAAAGAGTGACCAGTGGGAGGGGAGGGTGTTGTACCTCGCTGTAGTGGAGGGGGAGAGGGATGGGCTTGTTGAAGTTAAAGGAGGCAGAGAAGGGAGCTGAGGTGGGTGGGAGAGGCCCCACGTCCTTTATTGGGTGGGTGCTTTGGAACCAGCTCTACCCACACTGCCCACCTTGGGTGGGAGAGGCCTAGGGGACAAGACTGAAAATGGGCAATAGCGGTGAGGCGAGGAGTGGGCGTGGGTGTGGTTGGGGACACAGGTAGTGACACTGGACATCAGCCAAGCCATGAGGCATTTGGTCTTCCTGCTTTAAAGGAGGCGGTGTGGTGGGGGGACACGGGGGCCTTTCACCAGCAGGCTCTTCTTCCTTTCTCCCAGGACTGTGGGAAGCCACTGTCCATTGAGGCGGATGACAACGGCTGCTTCCCTCTGGATGGCCATGTGCTCTGCCGGAAGTGCCACACCGCCAGAGCCCAGACCTGAGTGGGGGACGGGCGAGTCCCTTCCCCATCAGCGGACCACCCACACAGATACCACCCTGCCCACCTTCAGTTATTTTTCTGATGTCCAGCCTCTCCTTCCACTCCAACCCCCACCCCGGGATCCCAAGTGCCCTGTCCGGGGCCCCAGCACGGCCTAGGGCTGCAGAGTCCCAGCTCCGGGTTTCCAGCCCGCCCCGCAGGGACCATCCACCGTCCCCCAGGTGTACCCCACCTGAGGGAGCCCCAGGTTGGGCGCTGCTGCTTTCACTGCTGCACCGAGGCCCTCGGCTAGTGGCTGAGCAGCCATGTCCTGTGCTTGCTGAGGGCTGCGAGACTCCCTGACTCCGGGAGGCCGGGCTGGGCCGACCGGCCTGGATATTCCCCCCCCACCCCCATGCTGCCAGGTGGTGGCCACAGCTATAAATAAAAAAAACCGTTTTCCAGAAATCACAGGAGTCAACTCTTTCGCACCTACAGCCCTCGTGGGTGGGTCAGAGGAAATCCAGGGATAAAAAAGCCAGAGGTAAAGGAGAAAACTCAGTTCCTGTTTATTTACAAAAATATATATGTATATGTATATATATTAAACCCTTCCCCAGGTCCCTCCCCCAATTTCCTTTTTACTTCTACCCCCACCTCCCTTTTTAAAACGAAGGCTCCTGGGCCCAGAGGTGAGTTCCTCAGGGAAAGGTGGACAGGAGCAGCACCAAAGGCCTACATCTCGTAGGTTGAGGGGAGGGCCGTGGGGAGTGACCATGGCCCCATCTTCGCTCTCTGAGGACGGGGCGGGTGAGGGTGGGGCTCAGTCCTTGAATCCCTGAATACTGCAAAGAATGCGCTTCTGGTGTCCTGGTAGCGTGATCCCCATCTGTGCCAGGTCTCTGTGGGCGACGAAAGGGGATCATGAGTGTGGGCCTGCCCCCCAGGAACCCTCCCCGGCCAGGCCCGCGGGGTCCTCACTCGGCCGTCAGCTCCAGAACACACTCCATGGTGTCCAGCCCTGCTGAGCGGAAGTGCAGGATGTAGCGTTTCATGCGGATTGACTCCAGCCACTCGGGGACGCTCCGATAGGGGATCCCATCCGAGCCACTCAAGCTGGGCAGGCGAAGAGTCACCCTGTGCGACACAGGGTACCTCAGTCCCGTGGGAGATGCAGGGGCTGTCCTCTCTGTCTTCCCGCCCCAGCCTCCCTGAAATTGGGGCTGAGCCCACGAGCATGTGCAGCCAGCATTCAAGTTGGGTGTCTGAGCACAGAGATTATCTGGACTTTGTGGATTAGCCTGGCCATTGTCTGTGAACTCCTTTCCTGGCCTGATTCCTGGCATGCTCCCAGCAATGGGCAGGCTGACGGTCCTGCTGCACTGACGGGCCCGGGGGAAGTGGCGACCCCGGGGGGCCCAAACACAAGCAGACTGCCACTGGAGGGGCCAGTGCGGCCTAACTGATTGGGGGCTGGTGCGAAAGTGTCCACTCTCCCAGCTGAGAGGACGCAGAGGGGAGGAGAGCGGAGGCCTGGGAAGCCAGGCAGGGTCCTGCCTTTGTCAGAGTGGCCGCTGTGAATGCTGGGAGCAGCCACTGCTCACCACCTCCAGGCCTGGCTGTTATTCTTGCCCTCCGACACCCACAAGACAATGAGTGTTCCTGTGCTAAAGGCAGCCAGAGCCAAAACCATTAGCAAAGTAAAGCTGGGGGAAAAATGTTCAACATTCCAGAAAGATTAGCACATGCGGTCTCCAGTATACGAGGGAGTTGTACTCCAAAAGATAGTTTCAAAAGTTGGAACTTGGAGCACATTTTCTTCCAGAAACAAGGTTATATATGGCGGTTTGATACAGAGGCTGGCATGCGAGTGCTGGCTTACTTGATTAAGCATTCCAAGTCCGGCCTTGCCCATCTGCCCCACCTCACCCCTGCCACCAGTTCATTCACAGTCTGGCAGCAGTTTTGGTAAAACACAATTCTGATCCTAGCCGTCTAATTTTAAAAACTGGTCAATAGTTCCCATGCTGAGGGTAAAGTGCAAACTTCTCAGCACAGCTGGCCCTCCTTGCAGTCACCCTGCCACCTCTCCAGCTTCACATCTGCCACGGTCCTGAAACAACACTGCTGGGATCTTGCACGATTTGTAATCAGCCTGCCCTTCACTCCCCAACCTGTGCTGGCCATGTGTCCTGTGAGACCCCACAAGGCTACCCCTCCCAGTACTGACCTGCATCCCACTGGTGCTTGCTGGTCGCTCTGCCCGCCCCACCCAAGTGACCAAGCCTCCTGGAGTCGGTATCAGGTTGTCTGCACGGCCTGTAGGTGCTTTCCACCCCTGTGCACTTGCTTCCTCTCTTCCACCAAACTAGAGCTGTCAGGGACGGGACGGCGGCTCCTCCATCAGGGGGACCGTCCCCAGGGGCACAGACTATAGTCCTGCCTCAGTAGTACGCTGCTCTGCCCAGAGCTCCACAGGCCCAGCACTCAGTGAATGCAGCTGAATGCCCATTTCCATTCTCCCAGATCTGCCCTCCAAAAGCCCTTGCCCTCTCCAACGTGGCTACCTGGGATCAAAGTTGGCAATGGTCCGCAGGGAGTGCGGGTTGGCAAGCAGTTGTTCCAGATGCGCCTTCAGCTGGTGGAAGGAGGGCCGACGGGCACGGTCATAGGCCCAGCAGTTCTTCATGAGTTCATAGAGAGGAGCAGGGCAGTCCACAGGAGGCGGCAGCCGGTACCCATCCTCAATGCTCTTCATTACCTGCAGTGGAGTGTGGGGCGGGCTTGAGGTAGGAAGCTCACCTTCCCTGGTGGCCCCTGAGAAATCTCTGTTCACACATCACTGCGATAGAGCCTCTACCTGCTCCTGACAGTAGTAAAGAGAACAGGGAGTAAGGCAAAGGGGACCGAGGAACAAGAGTGCGGAAAAACAGCGCATCAGGAAGAAGGAATAGGATATTTGCAGGCAAGGGCCATGGGAGGATCTTGGGAGGAGATGAGAATGAGTTAGGGGTGACACTGGGAGGAGGACCCCAGGCTTACCTCCTGATTGCTCATCTCCCCGTAGGGCTTGTCTCCAAAGCTCAACACCTCCCACATCACAATCCCAAAGCTCCACACATCGCTGGCCGTGGTGAAGGTGCGATGGGCAATGGCTTCTGGGGCTGTCCAACGGATGGGGATCTTTCCTCCCTAACAGGGCACGTAGGACAGAAAGGTGACGTGTTTCAGGGCATGGTGGGGGGAGGGGGAGAGAAAACACCTGTGCAAAGGGATGAGTAATTATTGTGCCCACAACAGCATGTGTCCTGTACTTGTGCACGTGACTATACGTATTGTGTGCACGCTTGTGTACGTTGTGTGTACTTGTGTGTGTGCACGTGGTGAGTACAGGGCTCTAAC
This sequence comes from Ailuropoda melanoleuca, assembly GCF_002007445.2. Taxonomy (NCBI): domain Eukaryota; kingdom Metazoa; phylum Chordata; class Mammalia; order Carnivora; family Ursidae; genus Ailuropoda; species Ailuropoda melanoleuca. Next base: position 201,226,126 of record NC_048218.1, read on the forward strand.
CTGGGTTTCATATGTGCCATCAAAGTTGTCCAGGAGGCGGGTCAGGCCAAAGTCAGACACCTTGCAGCACAGGTTCTGACTCACTAAGATGTTCCTGGCAGCAAGGTCCCGGTGGACGTAATTGTGGTCACTAAGGTAGTTCATGCCAGAGGCAATGCCCTGCAGCATGGCCACCAGCTGCCCAGGGACCAGCTGGTCCTCCCGCTCCTGCAGCAGGGTGAGTGGGCAGGTTAGGGAATGGGCAGGTTCTCCTCTTCCCAAACCAGGAGCCAACCCCCCAAGGATCCATGGTGCCTTCCCCTGCCCAGGTGGCTCTCCGTCCTCCTCACCCTCAGGAAGGCATCCAGGGCTCCGTTCTGCATAAACTCTGTGATTATCATGATGGGCTTTCCTGAGACACAAAGCGTACGTCAGCACGGCAGCCTCTGCCCCATGTCCACCCAGAACCAGACTTCCTGCCCTTGGCGGCATATCTTCCCTTCACTCCCGGTGGTCTCACACCCTCCTTTCCTCCTCTTGCCCTTCCCAAGCTCCTGGAGACCCCTGCTCATACTCTTTGTGACAACGCCTTCCAGGTGCAAAATGTGTGGGTGGTTGAACTGGCCCATGATAGTTGCCTCTCGAAGGAAGTTCCACCACTGGCCGTCTGGAGAGGTGTCTTTCAAGGTCTTAATGGCCACAGTCTTGCAGTCCTGGCTAGGGATTCTCAGGGTCCCTCGATATACTTCCCCAAACTCTCCTGGAAAGAAAACAAGCTGTGGCCTGATGCCCTGTCAGGCTCCCTTAGGGGGATGGGCAGCCATATCCTCCAGTCCCCAGGTTTCTGTCTTCTCTGGATCAGAAAAGTGGCTTGCCCTTGTTGGGCCAGGGGCTTGGGCTGCACTTCCTGGGAAGGGGACAGGAATCTGGAAGAGGAGTGTAGCTCTGCGACCCATCCGGTACCGTCTCCCAGATGAGCACAGTTCTTGGCTGACAGGAGCTGCTCGGTACAGGCCAGGTGAAGGCGGTTGTGCGGCGGCACTGGGCGTGTCCACAAGGGCAGGCTGGGCCAGGGCCAGTGCGCCAGTGACTGCAGAGGTTAACCATTGCCTCCTCTCTTCGTGAGATCCTGCAGTCACAGCTCAGCTGGCCTGGCTGCATAATTGGCAAGGACACTACCAAGCTTTGTTCTCCTGCTCAGATCCACTTCCTCTGCTGACCCAAGGGATCAGGGCAGCCCAAGGACACTGGGCCCCTGGTGGGGTGGAATGTGGGCTGGGGGAGGCTCTGAATCTCTCCCACATTTGGGAACCAGCTGAGAATAGCCCGAGCCTGGGCACAGCGACACCTCTCTTGACAAATATCATGAGTGGAGGCTGTTCATCAGAAACCCCATAACCACAGAAGCAGATGTGAAGGGAGCAGGGACGGCTCTCGGACACCGGATAAGGGGGTTACAACATGACCACAGTGATTCAAGGAGGACACAGGGTAGAACAGAGAGGGAATTCATCTAGGAGCTCTTGGGCCCTCGAAGGGGCTGGCTGGCTGGCAGCTCTGTGCTGCCACACAGGAGAGGATCTGCCCGGCTCACCTTCCCCTATGACAGTGTCCACAATCAGCCAGCCTGGGTCAAGCTCCTGGGTGAAGTCCAGGGCTCCCTGGGCAGGGTCCTCATACGCTTGGAGGTCCACATAAGGCTTCAGCCACAGCTTGTCCTCTGTGGGGAGAACAGGGAGGGCTCGGACACAAGAGCTCTAACTGCAGGGCTCAGGAGGAATTTTGGGGGGTGGTGAGGGGAGGTGGGGCCAGCAGCACTCCCCAGCCTTCTCATTCTTCTGCTCCCTTAGGAGTCCCATTTTGGCTAACATGGGAGAAAGTCTCTGTCCTTAGCAATGAAGTTCTTCCTCCGTCCATGTGCAGAGCTCTGTGTCCCTGCCCCCAGAGGCCCAGAGCAGTGAGCCAGAACCTGGGCCTGAAAGCTGTTCATGGACTCCAGTGACCCAATCTTCCCATGGCTCACTGACCACACTGCAAATTCCTTGCCCTTCCTCCTCACCCCTGCTAGCCAGACTCCTCTGATCACTCACACCTCATTCACATTCCCAGACAGGCCTCACTCTCACCCCTTCGCTTGGATGGACCACCGACTCCCTTTCTGGTGGGGCACCTAATGAGGTGACCAGCAGAAAGCCCACATGCCTTGGAGGACTTCCCTGTCCCGCCGAGGCTCAGCCCACAGACCTGGCCAGCCAGGGTGGGGGAGGCCGCCCAGGGCCCTGGTGTCGGAACAGGGGCACCAAGAGCTACCAGGTAATTGCACAGAGCCTCTGGGGGGCTATTAGTACAAAGTTAATTAACCAAAGTTAATTAGGTAGCAAATCAGAAAGGCCCCAGAGACAACAGCCCCAACGTGTGCTCCCAGAGTTGGCCCAGCAAATGTGGGTTCTCTGGTTCCATCTCAATGGCACCTCCCAACAGCAGCCCCCCCAGCCACATGCACACACACAGGTGCCCAGGCTCACCTCGGTTCACATCGGTGACGCGATCACGTTGCCTCTGCTGCTGTCGCCGCTCAGCTTTCCTGTGGGGGTGAGGGGGCAGCTTCTTCAGAGTTCTCGGGACGGCTGCAGGCGCCCAAGGGCCTCTGGCTGGGTTCTTCCCACAGATAACAGGGGGCGCGGGACGGTGTGTGGGTACACTGCAGCTTTTGTACTAGGGGATGGGAGGGATGCTGGGGCTGCCTTCTGGGGCTTCCGGCCAGGCAAAGGGAGCCCGGATGGTGGCCGGGGAGGGGCAGGGGCAGGGGCAGCACCTTGAGCGGAAGAAGAGCATCCCGAGCAGCAGAGCTACAGCCAGCAGCAGCCCGAAGATGATGGCTACGATCTCGCCTCCGGTCAGGCGCCTGGAAACTGTGGCACATGGGGTGAGAAGTCTGCAGGCTCAGAGGCCGCCGGAAGGATGGAGGCTGAAAGGGCACGCTGTGGGGCAGGGCCCTCAGTGGGCCTCAGGTGTGTGTCCCTCCCCGAGGAGATGGGGGTGTGCATTTGAGAGCGAGCACGTGGAGGCCTCGCACTGGGACCACCAGCTTGGGGCTGCCTTTTGACGAGCATGAGAGGTTAGGAGATTTGATAGGAAACTGGCTGGAAGCATCCAGCATCAGAAGTTGTATCTGAGGAGATTTCTATGGGGTGGGGGGCTTCGTGAGTCCATGTGGCGCTCTCCCTGCCCCCGGCAGCTCCTGTGTGTCTGTGCACGTATGTGTGCACGTGCATGTGTGTGTCTACGCATATGTGTGTATGCCCTGTGCTCGTGTGTGTGTACACTGTATGTGCACATGTGTGTCTGCGTGGGTGTGTGTGCATGGGCATACAGGAAGGGGAAAGGTCACTGACTGGAGCAGGGTCTGAGAAGCCCCAGTGGGATGACAGGTGCATGTGTGTTTGGGGTAGAACACAGGAGAACCCACCCACCTGGTGGGCTTGTCCGAAACTCATGGTCAGGGGAGAAAGGGCCAGGCCCTAGAGGGGTCAACATTCGAACTCTGACAATGTACGTAGTGTCTGGCTGCAGTTCAGTCAGCAAGACCCTGGGTTCTAGAACCATCTGGTGCCGTTCTTCATCCTGTGGATGACAGCAATGTTAACCGGGCTGTGCCGAGCCAGACCTGGTGGAGGGGATGGGCGGTCTTGGGATCATGTGCAAGGGGGTGCATGGGGGATTGGTCAGGGCTCTGTGAAGGCTTTTGTTCAGTTCACTGTGATCAGTATTCCCTCCATCCCGTAACCCACACCAGATGCTGGGGTGTGCCCAGGCACGGACACTGGACATGGTCTCTCAGCCCTGCCCTCACCTGATTCAGCACATGCAGCTCATAGCTCAAGTTCCCCCCGGGGCTGCGGGGCCGGGACCCTGCCCAGGTCAGTTCCAGCTGCCGGGGTTCCTTCTTCACCAGCCTCAGGGACAGGCCTGACAGTGACTCTGTGAGTCCGGAGGGTTCCAGTAGGTTTGGAAAGAAAGAGGAAATAACTTCAATAGCTTTTCGATTGCTTCCTGCCCATCCATTTGTCCCTGTGGTCCTAAGCACTTCTGGTTTCTTCCAGTCCCGTCCTGGTGGCTCACCTGCATGCCCCATGCTGATGCTCAGGGAGGCGCCGGCATGTGTGGAGGTGCCCAGCCCTGACACTCCATTCTGGGCCACAACGTTAAAGGTGTAGTTGGCGTAGGGTTCAAGGCCGTTGACACGCACAGCTGGTGCTATGAGCCCACTGGCTCCCGGGGAAAAGCGCACGCTTCCCCCACAGGGCTGGCAGGGTCCTCCATCCACCACTGCTCCCCGACACTGAGAACACCCCACAATGTACCTCACATCCTGGCGACCCCCCATATCTGCCGGGGGTTCCCATCGCAGGGAGAGCTGAGTCCCCAAAATAGAGAAGCTCAGGTTTCGGGGAACTGAGGGGGGCCCTGTAAGGAGAAGAGGGGCCGTTAGGAGGACCCAGCTTTGCTCTCATCCAAGCTGCTGGTCCCCACCTCCTCCCACCTCTGAAGGCCTTGCTGGGAGATTTGATTCCAGAAATGAGGAATCACCTCATTTCTTCATTCTTCCAGGGAAAGTAAGGGCCAGGGGAGGAGCTTTAAGCATTTGGCACTGTAAAGGATGCCCAATATCCAAAAAGCTCCGGAAAAGTCCAACCTTAACACGGTCTCAACAAAGGGCCTGCACCTCCCTGCAGTGGCCAAGCCCTGCCCCCCTGGACTCACGTGTGCATAACACCTGGGGGCCCTCCCCAGGGGCTCGGAAATGGCCGCTCTCACAGGTGCAGATGGTGGCCCCCTCAGACTCCGTTGTGCTGTGTCCCGGGCACTTGAGACAATGGGGTGCACCTGTGTCCGCCCGGTAGGAGCCGCTAGGGCAGGCTGGAGACAGAATGCAGCAGAGCCACGGAGGTCCAGTTTTTACAGGCAGACTCATCCCCATTCACCCCTCCTCCCCCAATCTTTTGTATCAGAAACACCCTGCATGTGTCTCCCTGGGGTGCTCAGCCACTCAGTTTAAAACTAGTCAAGATGGAGCACAAGCATCCTCCCCCCCACCCCCCGCACCTGAAGACCCTCCCCCGCGAGCGGCCCATGCACGTCCTCATCCCCTCCTCCAGGCTCCTTACCCAGGCACGCTTCCCCGCTGCCGTCTTCCTCATAGCCAGGCTCACAGTGGCACCGCCCCACGGGCACCAACCACTCACCGTCGGGGCTGCAGTGCATGCGGGGCGCGGCTGAGGGGCCGGGGCTGGCCTGGGCACGGGGCAAGCAGGTCCCTGCCACTTCCACCAAGCCGCCAGGGCCAGGCAGAGTGTCGGGGAACCGGGCCAAGCTGTGCACAACTTCGGGACAGCGCTGGTAGAACACCCTCACGGACACCAGGGCCACGCAGGCACCTGGGTTGTGGAAAGCGAGGTAGAGGCCTCGGCGGGTCAGGCGGCCCAGGGAGCAGCGCTCCACGTTCAGTTTCACGGCGCCAGATGCCAGGTCTCGGATGGTGAAGCTCTGGTCTGCAGCCACAGTAGTCACCTGGGAAGGGGAGGTGCGGGAAGGGGGCATAGGGAAGTCATGCTTCATTCCCACAGAACAGAAAACGATTGTTGGCTTAATTCTTTACAGCTGACACGACCATAAACCAAGGGCTTAGTACGTGTGAGCTAAGCGTCTTACGTGTGTTACACTGCTTGAGTCCATACAATACACCTGTGAGGCAGGGTGGATTACCAGGGCCACTTAACAGATGGAGAAACTAAGGCTGAGAGAGGTTCCAGACCTCGTACAAGATCACACAGCTACTACATGACGGGACTGGAATCTGGTCCAGGAGACGCCACAGCCCATATAATTTCCACTATTCGAAGGTGTTCCCAACCTCTGTGCCAATGAGGTGATCGGTTATAAAGTGCGTCATCATTAATTTATTACTAATAACAAACTTTACAACATCTTCCCTTTGGAAAAAAAATGAGAGCACATCCTATAATAATATGCTCCTTATACCTCTACATTCCAGTACGTCTTCTTGAGGAGGAAAGAAAGGGTACTAGAGGGAGCGCCTGCAGAGAACGGTCTCCCCGCACAACTCCAGGCGGACCCACAGGGGTGTGTCGCACACCGGCGCCCCGCCTGCTGATAGCAGAAGTCCCAATGCCTCCTGCCAGCCTCCGCCAGGGAAGGCTGTTAGCTCACCGGAGCCGAACCCTCCGCAACAGGTGGGGCGGGCACTCCTGCGGACGCTCTTCTCAGACCGGGAAACCTCGGAGGGGTTAAGCCGAGCCTGAGGGCAGCCGCGGCCGCAAAGGCACACCAGTTCCTCCTTATCCACAGCTTGGCTTGTGGGGCTGCAGGTGTTACCCACGCTGTCAGCCACGGCCGGAAACAGCTGATCCTCCTTCTGACCTTTCGTCGGAAGGTCAATAGCGGCCTGACGCTGCATCACGTCACGTCATCACGTCGCAAGGCTGGTGTCAGGCCCCAACACCTCGCCGCTGGCCTCACCTCATCTCCTCACAAGGCATTTTATCAGCTCGCGGCATCGCCAGAAGGAAAAGGGTGAGTACAGGACAGGGAGATGTTTCGAGAGAGAGACAGAGGTGCGGAGAGAGCGATAGGGAGAGGGGCGACAGTCTGGGGACCCTCAGTACCGTGTGCTGGTACAATTGCTCGCGGTCATTACTGGTTACGGTTACTCTCCTTACCACGCCGGATTCACACGTGAGAGCCCCCCACACGGATGCACGCACAGGGAAGCACTCAACACAGCTGGGGTTCAGTGCTGCCGGGGCCTCAGGCAGCCAGCGGGGGTCCTGGGAGGTGAGCCCCGCAGCTAAGGGGGCGCAGCTCTACTCAAACCCACCTCGTGTGATCTCGAGGCCCACATTCTCGTCCTTATTTGACACCTAGACCCTCTTTCTGTTTCTGCCACTTTGTCTTTTCCTTAGCTGTGCGGGGCCACGGGAAAGAGTGAGGCAGGAAGCAGTGTTAGGACCAAACGGCGCTGGGGGGTGGGGGTGGGGGTGGAGAAGCACCTTCTGGAACAAGGGCCTTCGGAGCTGGATGCCCACGTCCTGGTCACTCTCCATGTAGAGGAGGTTGAAGGTCTCCTTGCAGCCCAGAGGCCCGGCTCCCCCGGGGAAACTCTTGCAGTCCCTCACGGTGAACTGCAGCTCCACATGGACCCGAGAAGCTTCCTCCCCCCGGTAAATCCAGTTGGAGCGCAGCCAATGGTCGGTGTCCCCGCCTGCTTGCACTGGGCAATCCTGGTACATGTAGAGGGGCGTCCCATTCAGTATCTGCTGCACCTCACTCCACTGCGGGAGGAAAACCCGAGTCAGGCTCCAAGTCATCACCTGCTCCCCAAACTCTGGTTTTCTAGAGCTGTCGACCGGGAAGCTGGTGTCAGGGCTCCCGGGCTTCACGCTACTTGTCCTGCTCTCTTCCCATCCCTGGGCCTGAGGACAGTCAGTTAAATGTTTAGGGTCAGGAGTTCTTGGGATATAGGATGGGCAAGACAATACCCCCTTATCATCGGCAGCCAGCCCCGATGCCTTTGATGAGCCCACTCCCAACTGAAGTATGAGCACCAATTTTTACCTGTCTCATCAGCAGAGTTCTCAAAGTGCCCCAAAGGCAGACTTTTGTGGCAAAAATTCATTCACAGAAATTTTCTGCCTATTTTTTCAAACAAGAGGATACTACATTTAATATCAGGGCCCCTAAACTTTTGGAGGGCAAGACCAAGCACAGAACTCTTCTGTATAGGGGGAACTCACCCTCTCCAATATTCCTTCTAGTTATGGTCACTATCAAAATCAACAACGGACAGGGTTGGGTGGACTCCTAGACACCATGCAGTCTACCCCCCTTAAGTGCTTTTACCTTAAAATAATTTTAAAACTTATATTAATAGCTAGCACTAACGGGCCAGTCACTGTTGTAAGCACTTTCCATGAGGAAACTGAGTCACAGCAAGGTTAAATGACTTGCTCTATGCCCTCAGTTGTTAAGGGACAGAGCTGGGGCATGCACCCATGCACTCGAGGCTCCAGAGTTTATGCTTTATTTTGTTCCCTGGCTATTTCTCTGTTTATATAATTATGTTTGTAAACTTCACCTGATATCCTGTTCTTATCTTTTGAGTACTCAGTTGGACAAGACTTTTTTTTTTTTTTACATTATCGATGTTAATCATTTGCTTGAAATATGTTTCAAATGTTTTCTTCCCGTCATGCCACTTAATTTGCTAATGATGTCTCTGATGTTGGTACCTTTAAGAATTTCACATAATAACATCTATCTTCTCTCCCTCTATGAATTCCGGGTTGTGTATTTTGCTTGGGAAGCTCTCCCATCCCAAACTTATAAAGATCTTCTATATTTTCTCCTAATATTTTTGTAGTTTTGGTTTTTAGGTTTAGATTTGAATCTCCCTAGAATTTATTTTTTTGTGTATAGGGTGAAATGGAGATGCAACTTTACATCCTTCTTCCTTGTTGTCTTCTTTATCTTTTTTTAAATTATGGACATCCAACTGTCAATTTACTGTCCAGTCTATACTTTGCACATTGATTTGCAATTCCAGTGTTATCACATACTAAAATCTCATGTATGTGGGTTTCCTATTCTGTTCCATTGATCTGGGTATTCTAGTGCAATGCCACGTGTTTTAATCATAGTTGACCTATCATATGTTCTGATATCTGGTGGGGCAAGTATTCTATTTCATTATTCTTTTTAAAAAAAAAATTCTTAGTCATTCTTATGTATTTTTTCTGCCAGATGGACTTAAGAAAGGAGCTCTTAAATTCTATAAAATATCCCATTGATATTTTGGTTGCAACCCCCTTATGTTATAGAGGAGTCTGAGGCCCTTAGAATGTCTCCTTTTTCAAGGGCATTCATTGCTACTCTCAGCTCTGGGAAAAGGCAAGAGAAAGCACCATTACCTAAGAGTTGGGTGGGGTGGGGCAGGGGCAGAAATCCAAGAGGAACGTATTTTTGCTTTATGTTAGGGAGTTCAAAGATTGGGCAAGGGTGTCCTGGCAATGAAGGCATCCAGGTCCTATTCTTAGGAGGAAGCTATGATGGGGAAGCCCAAGTGGAAGGCCTGGGGTGGAGGTCAGGTGGAAGGGTCGTAGGTGGTTAATGTGCCGCTCATTAGCTAGATTGCCATGGCTGTCCCTGCAGCCAGGAGCAGATGTTCCCAGCTGTAACTTGCCTCTCCCAGTCTGAGCAGTGACAGACGGGGGAGAACCAGCTGCCCAGGATCAGCAACAAGAATCCCTTCACTGATCACTCGGGCTGCTGGCTGCTCCACGGGTACATTCTGCGGAGCCTGAATTTGAGTGTGTGTGTGTGTGTGTGTGTGTACGTACGTATGTGTTGAAAAGATAAGGAGGAGAGGGGACAAGGTAGACATGGGGAGTATGTGACTGCTGCTGTCCTCCTGGTGCAAAGCTGTTTGGCCTGAGTTGCAAAAAGGGCCTTCCTTCCACTCCAGCCCAATCAGGGAAGAGTTATTCGGGTGGGGACAGCTGGGGCACACTGGGGGTGAAGGCCTGTGGGAGCCAGCCAATGGACCTGCAGCCCTCACTGTGGAGTGATTAGCTGGTTTATGAGATGAGGCGCCTATGATGGCTGGCCTAATCCAGGATTTTCCAAGCAGCCCCTCCTGTAGGATACATTATGGTTTAGTCTATTAATTCTAATTATAGGCCACTCTGTGGGAGAACTAAGAGTAGAGCCAGGACCCTAGGACCCAGAGGGAAAGAAAGCAAGTGACCCCAATGCCAGAAATAGAGGCTGCATTCCTACTGGAATAGGAAGGGGAAAGGGGTCCAGGACCAGAGGGGAGGAGGGCCTGAGGCCAGACTCCTGGAGGCTGAGGCAACGTGCTCAGCCTCCCATGGTTCTGTGGATGGCCCTGCTGAGTGCTGGAAAGATGCTCTCTGGGACTCACAAGAATCTACCTGTGTTCACTAGGTCTTAGGAACACCCAAGGAGGGAAGGGGCTTGGAGCAGGTTCAGACAGCCGGAATGCTTAGTGTGCCTGGGCTGGGGAGGATGGAGAAGGTGCCAAGGGCTCAGGGACCTCTAGTGGGGGAGCTTTTAACTTTGGGGAAGCAAATATCCTTTGAAGAGTTAGATGAAAACTTTGGCTCTCCTCTCCATATACATACACAACATATACACAACATAGAATACACTTTTATTGGGTTCCCTGACCCTCTGAAGCCTATCTATGCAACTCTATTGGGATAGATGGACCTCAGATTGAGGACACATCTGGTGTTTTGGTTCTTAGCCCTCAACCATCCCTAGTATGGTTCATCCTCTCCCTAGGGGATGTAGGCTCATCATCCCCCAAGTCCTCCTAAGTATTCAGCCCTCTCTCACTGGGGCAGGGAGGGAGGGAAGGAGCCAGGCATTGAAGCATTCTTCATGGGATGAAGCCTGACACCCCCCCCCAAAATGTCCCATGCAGGAGGCTCTGACTCACCACCCCTCCCCCTCCCTGAGGAGACACTTCCAGTTTTTCCTGCTCTTTTCTCCGTTCCTCCACCCACCTCTCCGCCCATTTCCCACTGGCCTGCAGCTTTGAGCCTTCCCTCCCCTGACACTTACCCCATCCTCTGGGGGATCCAGCAGCCAGCCCAGCTCTCCCTGTGCTGTGGTCGTGTCCATCAGAGTGACTGAAGTAGGGAGAAAAGGGGCCTGTCACCTCTGGGGGAGGAGGCCTCACACATGCAACCCACATTCCTCCTCCTGGGCCCCCAGCCCCAAGGCTTCCACATCCTGTTCCTAACAGCTGCGACTTCCTGAGGTTTAGCCCAGGAAGGAGGAGTGAAGAGCTCTAGAAATTAGTCTGTCTTCCTCCAGAGTGTGAAGGGAGGAAGGCAGAGTCGGGCAAGGGTTGGAGGGCTGGATCTTTGACCAAAGTCAAGGCAGGAAGTGTTGGGAAGAGCAGCCCCACATAAGCCTTGCACCCTTTCACTCAGCAGGGCCTGGTGCTGACTGGTGGATCCATCAGCTGCAGAATTGGAAGCGTGGATGGGCAAGAGAGGATCTCAGCTCCTGGGTGTCATAAGTGGGTAGGGTGTGGACAGGGGACCTTAGAGGGGGTTCCTGGGTGGGGAGGCTCCCTTCTCCTGGCAAAGGGCCTGCTCTGCCTGTGGTTGGGGGTGTGCAGTGAGGGTACAAGGCGCAGCTCTGAGTCTGGGAAGTAGGGGGAAGGCCAGGGAGGGTGTGCAAGCCTTTACATGTAAGGCTTGACCTGTACATCTGGGAACTCCTGCACCCCGAGTTCTAATCCATCCCCCCACGCCAGGTCCCTCTGTCCTCCGGCCTAGGACGGCATAAGGCGACTTCCCACCCCTGACTTCATAGGGTCCGGATCTCTGGGTTGGGCACCTGAGGCTGAGACCGCCTGGGAATGAGGGATCTCCACGATCGCTAGGGTGGGGGTCTGGACGCTGCCTCCCCACAGCGGTCAGGAGCTCCCTCCCCACCACCAGGTGCAAACTGCTGGCCAGGGTGACTGACCCAGGAAAGCAGTTGTTCGGGGGGTCAAAGACCAAAGACTGGCCTGGCCAGTCGATTGCTGGCGGCGGCAGGGCAAAACAAAAACGCTGGAGAGGGGTGCTTGGAGAGGGCCTCCTCTGGAATGCCGGCTCCTGGATGAGGGTGCCGGCCGAGCCCAGGGGAGGGGGTAGGCGCGGGAGCGGGGGTCGGTACCTTCCTTGGCGCGCGCCCCCGGGGGCAGCGGGGCGCAGAGCAGCAGCAGCAGCCCGAGCCCCAGGGGCCAGCGCCGCTCCATGGCGCCGGGCCGGGACCTGGGACCTCAGCCCAGACTGCTGGGTCAGGTCGGNTTTTTTTTTTTTTTTAAAGGTTTTATTTTTATTTATTCGACAGAGATAGAGACAGCCAGCGAGAGAGGGAACACAAGCAGGGGGAGTGGGAGAGGAAGAAGCAGGCTCATNATAGCGGAGGAGCCTGATGTGGGGCCCGATCCCAGAACGCCGGGATCACGCCCTGAGCCGAAGGCAGACGCTTAACCGCTGTGCCACCCAGGCGCCCCTTGATCCAGCCTTTAACCTAATTCTACCTCTGACTTGAACTACACCTTTTCCTTTCTAAAGGTCTAGCAATGTAATAGATGCCGGGGAAGGCAGGGTTTTATGCTGCAGTAGGGGAAGCTTAAATGACCATAATGCAAGATGGGCTACAACTCTCAGAGAAGCACCTGGAGGGGTTGGAAGAGGAAGCAAGCCCAGCCTGAAGGGCACATTAGGTGAGTCTTTAGGGAGCAGACCCTGTGAGCTGGGTTTTCAGGGGCAGAGATTGGGAAAGGCAAGGGCCTGAGGCGGGGAGCCTCAAGGTGTACTCTGGGAGTGGTGAATGGACCAGTTTGACTGCTGGGGCACAGGATTTGTCTTGGGAGCAGGGCAGAAAGGCAGGTGTGGCCAGAGCAGGGAAGATCTTGGTAAACACGTTACCATGCACTTCACAGAGCAAAAGAGAGGAATCCTGAGGGGTTCTGAGCACAAGTATTAAGAGGGAGCAGGTCCAGCCTGCTCTAGCCCTGTCTAGTTGGAGACAACCCACGTCCCTCCCATCCTCTTGGAAACTGTCTTACATTATATTTAACAAATGTTTATTCACTTTCTACTCTGTGCACATCAAGCTCTGAGAGAATCAAAGAAGAGTAAGACAGTCCCTGCCCTAAACAAGCTATTGGTCGGAGGAACATCCAGGGCTAGGGCATAAAGCAATTGCATATGACTAAAATGACAGCCTGGAGTAGACCCCAGCTGAGGTGTGAAATGGGAGTGACTGTGGATCAAGGGGGAGTGGGGCATCTTCTGACGCTGGGGGAGGCTCCAGTCCTGGGGCCCCTCCTTCCTGTACCTCTTCAGGGCTCCATCTCATTTGGGTGAATCATTCATCGTCTTTGTATCATTTAAACTGCCACATGTTTCAGTCACTGTGGAGAAAGGGAGGTGGTGCATTACAGGTGCATACTTTATCTTCAAAAATGAATATTTCTCAGGCTTTCTTCTTTTTTATACAGATACGTATAAGAAGAAAATGGCTTACAGTTTCCTGGCCCAGATTATCCTCATTGTCATAAATAAATAAATGTAATGCACGTACCTTGGCTGGAAAATTCACATTGAACAGCAAAGAAACAAAATGGAAAGTAGAATCCTCCCTGCTTCTACCCTCCCATTCCTCTCCCCGGAGTTAACTGCCACCAATGGGGTCTTGAGATTCTCCCAGGATTTTTCCCCTAAACACACACAAGCATACTTTTAGAATGTATACAGAGGGGCCCTGGGGTACACTCTGTTATGCACCAGGGACCTCTTTCTAATGGTAAGTACTTTGGGAAGAAGGCGGAGGCTCCTGCAGGCCCACTGGGGTCTTTGTGATTTCAGCCTGGAGGAATGGGCGGGCGGGTGAAGGGTGCACAGCCAACAGAAGGGGGGAAATGGAGCGAGCGTTGGACAATTGCTGCTAGGAAATAAGCCAGACTGTGGTGAGGTAATGCGTGTGCTCTCGCTGTAGTTTGTTAAAGTTACAAGACCATTGGGACTGAAGGGGGTGGGGTGGGGGCTGCTCCATGCAGTGAGAAGTGGTGTGGAGAGGGCAGGAAAGGAGCCTCGCTTTTGTTTTAAGATTGCTTCTCTGTCTGGGGTCTGGAAGTGATGCAGAAGGGGGACGAGAGCCCACCTTCTACCTCCATTCACGATGGTCCCACTTTGACAATTCCTCATTCCATTTGTGTGGGACGAGGCCCGCCTTGGATTTCGGCCTCTGCCCTTAACTAGCAGTGCTGCTTTTGTCAAGCTATTTACACTCCCTGGATCTTAGCTTCTTTGGACTCTGGGGATCTCGGGGGCCAGTTCCAGGAAAGATGGCAGGATTTGGAGTCAGAAGACATAGGCCGTCTCTATTCTGTGTCTCTGTTTCCTTAGCTATAAAATGGGATTAATCAGGCCCACCTCAGGGGGTAGATGTGATGATCAAAAGAAGAGAAAGTGCTCGCTAACAGTGTATTATACCCACGCTGATGTGCTAGGAGATTGTTGGAGGTGTGGCTTACTGAGGTTCTCCTACAGGCCTCCCAGGGAACTTCTGGAATGAAACCACCTCAGTGACTAAGGCATCAACTTTTTTTTCTTTAAAAAGCAACTTTATTGAGGGATAATTTGCATAAAATGAATTGCACCCATTCCAAATGTACAGTTCAATGGGTTCTGACAAAGGCATACGCCCTCATAACCACTGCCTCAGTCAAGATCCAGAACAATTTCATCACCCAGAAACGGTCCCCTGTGCCCTTTGCAAACAATCTCACCTCGGCCCTAGGCTTCCTGTCAGTATAAATCAGTGTCCCCCCACCCCCTTTGTCCTTAGGTCCCTGCATGTTCTGGGTATTGGCAGTTGGCTCCTTCTGGTTGTTGACCAGTGTGGATGCCCTAAGACATCATTTAACACAAAAATCAAACCCAAAAGTCTTCCTCGGCTCTGCGTCCCCAGGAACTATAGGCCCCTTAGCCAACAAGGCTTCTCAGAGGGATGCCTGTTTTCCCTCTTAGATGGAGAGCACCCAAGTTGACTGGCCCTGTTCTCATTCTGTAGTTGAGAAGGAAGGGAAGCCTGTACTCCCTACAGCCTCAGACTTCCTGGGTTCTGGCTTGCTGCCGCAGCCTGGACCTTAACACTTCCATGGTTCATGTTGTCCTATCTCCCGCCGGCCCCGATTCCCTCTCCTCAGCCCCACCTGGCTCTTTGCTGATCTGGGATAAGAAGGAATTTCACCCAGCCTAGGTCAAGGCCTTGCCAAGTCCATAAGGTTCTGGTTAAAACCCAGCCTAACCAGCAGGGTAACCCAGTAAGCTGCCAGCAACACTGAGAACATCAGTGCCAATTGGTTTATCCAATGAGTATCAGGTCCTCAGCAAGGGCCTGTGTGGATGGGACCACGTCTTTGTTTTGGCTGCTTCGAACTGGCCTGCACTTGTAGGCAGCATGATCCAGGAGACTGTGTGGGCAGTGGGAAAGGAAGGAACAGCCCTCTCTGAATGCATTCGGCTAAATTCCGCACATCTTTGATCACAAGGCTAATTTGGTTCTTCCCTTTCCTTCTCTGTGCTCTTACCTATCTGTTCTCTGATCCTGGTTTACCATCAGGCAGCAGGGGTGGGGATAATCATAGTTACCATTTATTACTGCACCTACGCATGCTGCCAGGGTACTTCACATACATTATTTCATTTACTTCTCACACCAACCCTTTGAAGAAGGTATTATTAGCTCTATTTTATAGATGGAAAAACCTGAGGCACTGGGAATTTAAGTTACTTTAGTTCAAAGTCACTCAGTTGCAGAAGTGGGATTTGAACCCAGGTCTCTCGGACTCTGGGGCCTATGGACCCTACTTGAGGTTGCAGAAGCAAAAGAAGTAGGCAACACCTAACTTTGGTTTTCCTACCTCCATACCTCTGTCTCCCCCAGCTTCAAACAGCATGCATTAGATTGGCCTGTTTTCCTGCTTTAGAAAATGGACTTATGTGATACGTATTCTTTGGTGTCTGAGTTCTTTTACTCTTATGTTTGTGCAACTTATATATGCAGTTGTGTGCTAATTCATTCTCACTGCTGTATGATATTCCCTTGTATAAAGAACACCTTATTTTTAAAGACTTCTTGACTCATGGTTAAACATTCTACACTTGAACTGCCACACTGGGTGACTCCCAGAATTTATCTGGCTTGTCTGGGTATCTCTGAAAGAGGCTTGATCTTCCCAGAAGGTAATTCTGTTTTTAAAGGAGATTTCTTGCTAGCCCCATGGCTCCTAAATTGATTAAATGTATACGAGGCAGCCCGTGAGCAATGCCATTGCCCAGTTATCCCCCTCCGCCTCCCCTACTCTTTTGTCTGTTCCTCTCTCCTTCCATGTCACTTTGACAAGAGGAAAGCACCTGATTTGGTTCATGCCAGGAGTAGGACTGTTTTGAGACAGAGTCTGTTGGAAGTTTTCTCCAATATGCCAGGAGCAAAAATATCTAAAGTCCTACTATTGGGGCATCTGGGTGGCTCAGTCGTTAAGCATCTGCCTTTGGCTCAGGGCATAATCCCAGGGTCCTGGGATCAAGCCCCATATCAGGCTGCCTGCTCAGTGAAGAGCCTGCTTCTCCCTCTCCCTCTGCTGCTCCCCCGCTTGTGCACTTTCTCTCTCTCTCTCTCTCTCTCACTGTCTCTCTCTGTCAAATAAATAAATAAATAAAATCTTTAAAAAAGAAAAGAAAGTCCTACTATTGTCACTGAATAGCCAGGTGACCTTGGGCAAATCATTTGACTGTCTTGAATCTCAGCTTCCTCATCTACAAAATGGGCAAAGTGATAGGATGTTGGTCCTAAGCGCCTACCACACAGTGTATGAGGCGGGTACAAATACGATAAAGAATACCAGCAGATGCTCCTGTTGCTGCTCTCCTTTTTGTGTCCTCCTCTACAGGGTTGTTTGCAAGATAGATTTGGAGAATCAGGAAGTAAGTCTTCTGAAGGAAGGAGGAGACTAAGTAGTGTCAGCCCCTGCATTAAAAGGGATGTTCGCTTGAAGCTCAGATCTTCAGAAGATGCAAGAGAAGAATAAAGCAAGAGCTAAAACAAATCACTCTTGATCCATTTAGATTATGAGGCGTTATGGGACTAAATATGATACTAAAACTTTCAGGACATATTGCAATTCTGCCTGCTCTTGTTTTTCCTAAGCTTCTGTTTCCCTCTGCAATATTAAAATCCTCCCAAGTGTTTCATTTGTTTAAGAGGCAAGGAGGTGGTGAAAAAGCCGTGAGCTTGTGCTGCATTCTGGAGGAGAGAAAACTCAAGACGTAGGATGGGTGGGAGCAGCCACAAAGGAGATGGGGCGCTTTCTGGCGCTGAGGGGAGAGACATGGGGTAAAGTGGGAATTCACTTGGGGTTCTGCATTCCATCCAAGTGCATATTTAGGTACAAGCTTTACCTCAACCTCTTACCCCTATTTTTCTAATTTTTTATTTTTTTTAAAGATTATATTTATTAGAGTGTGAGTGAGTGAGAGAGACAGCACAAGCTTGGCAAGGGGAGGCAGAGGGAAAAGCAGACTCCCAGCTGAGCAGGGAGCCCAATGCGGGGCTCCATCCCAGGATCCTGGGATCATGACCCCAGCCGAAGGCAGATGCTTAACCCACTGAGCCACCCAGGCACCCCACCCCCACCCCCCAATCTTAACTGATCTCAGTCCAGAGTAAAAATAAAACCAATTTGCAATCATCCTGTTATTTCATTGATTTCTAGAGTGGTGACATGAAATCGTGGAGTGGTCACTTGTGAAGGGGCTGTGACTCAGAATTCCTTATACTAATATTTGTGTGTGTCTCATGAGAAATCCTTGTGCTTCTACCTTAACTTGTTTGCTTGACTGCCTCAGAAGATAATATTGCTAACCTGAGAAGTTAATACGCTCCGTTAATGCTTGGGCAGGTAGAAGGGAGGGAGAGAACAAATGTGTCTCAGTGAACTGGGACATGTCAGAAATTTAATAAGAACAAGTTGAGACAAGTGTTAAATACCAGAACCCCCCGGGAGAGCAGTGAGAGCATGGTCCTTGTCAAAATGTTTACTGGTTAGACCATAGGAAGAGAAGAGGGAGTGGTAGACTATGTTGTGAAGTCAATTTTTGTGTAGCTAGTATGAGAGAGGAAAGGGCTGAAGTAAAACGTCAGCTTTGTCTTCCGGATTGGGCTAACATAGTTTATTTGAAAAACTTACAATTTTATTGCCAGTCTAGGCTGGGAGTTCTGGGAAACCTCTAGAGAGGGCTGGAATGTACATTGGCATAACCACACTTACAGTTTAAGCTACTGGTCCTGTGGTCCAGAGGTAATACTACCTTGTTGTCTTGTAAAAGAAGTATTTGATAAGTATGGACCTTATTTATTGGGCATAAATTGAATTCCTTTTAAATTTTGCTTTGCAAAAGTTTTTAATAGGGCAATACATACTTTTTTCGAAGTTCCAGTTAGAAAGTTACTGTTACAAATGTATACACACAGAAACATGCATGTTTGAACATACAGATACAACCACCTCTGTTGAGAAATTAATGTACGCATCTCCAAATATATCCCCTGGTTTGGAAGGTATCCAGGCCCTGGGTCCTAAAATCTGAGCGCCACCTGGTGAGGAGAAGTAGGTATTTGCAACTGTATCTCCAGGTATGCCATCAACAGCCAATTTACCCCCTTATAAAATCTTAGAATACCATGGGAGTAATTATCGGTGTGATATGAAAGGGACAGTGATTTTCATTATTATCAAAATGGGTAGGCTGTAGGCTAGAAAGTAGCTTTTATAGCTTGCCCATGTCATCCCCGCAGTGACAGCATCTGATGGGAGGAAGGGAAGGTCCAGTTGGGAACGAAGGGAGGGAGGGAGGGGCTTGCCATGGTGTGGTGAAGGCTTGTCCTACTTTTCTTGCTTCAGTTCTGGATACGTGAAAAAAGCAGGAACCAAGTCACCTAGGAAGTGCTGGCTGGAGGAGAGGACAACCATTCTTTGCAACACATCTGTCAGGTGCAAAGTGGAGAGAGATGTTTCTCCACTCCCTTTCAGCCCTCTTACCCTGAGGCTGCCCTGCCATCTGGGCAAGCACGGGGAAGAAAGGGTGGCAACGGTGTTTCTCTTTTCTCGTCTTTCTTTCCCTCTCCTGCCCTTCCTTCCTCTCCCTCCCTCTCTTCTTTCTTTCTATCTTTTAAAATCTCTGGAAGCACTGTTTATGATACCAAAATCAAAACCTGTACTTATTATACTGGGTGTTTTATTTACTTAGAAATTTTTTTTTAAAGTCAGAATTTATTTTTACTTAAAAATGCTCAGAAGACTAAAGGTCCAAAAATCCAAAGATGCCCAAATTTTATTGAAGATGATACTGAGGTGGTGTTGGTTTCTCTGTTGCTAAAGCCTCAATTTGATCCTGGTTAATTATATGCCCCAATAATTCTTCTGGCTGCGCAGTGAGAAAGTTCCGATTTGTTTCTGAGAGGTACTGAGGGTTGGTGGAAAGGAGGTTTAGGAGCCTTTGGATTCAAATTGATTTGGAGTAGAATTCTGGGTTTCTGCCTCCTAGGTGCAAGCCTGTGGGCATTTTTTTTTAAAAAGATTTTATTTATTTGACAGAGAGACAGCGAGAGAGGGAACCCAAGAGATGGAGAGTGGGAGAGGAAGAACCAGGCTTCCCACTGAGCTAGGAGCCGGATGTGGGGCTCTATCCCAGGACCCTGGGATTATGACCTGAGCTGAAGGCAGACGCTTAAGGACAGAGCCACCCAGGCCACCCTGTGGGCATTTTTTGTACCTCTCTGAGACTTAGACTTCCTCTCATGCAGGCGGTTCCTTTACCTTCTGGGAGCACCGTGTGTGCACCCAAGTGGAAGGCCGCTCCCATAAGCCCTCAGGTGGAGGTGGGAGCAGACAGCCATGCGAATACAGGAGGCCGATTTTGACAGGAACAGCATCCTGCCAAAGGAAAAGGTGGCCTTTGTGTTGCGCCACAAGTAGAATAAAGAATAACTTCAGTAGGGCAGTTTATTCATTCATCTAACAAAAATGTATTCAGCTTCTATGAGCCAGGCACTGTTCCAGGTGCTGGGATATACCTGTAAACAGGGAAAACAAACAGAAAAGACCTGTCCTCACTGAGTTTATATTTTAGGAGGAGGAGGAGGAGCCAGGCAGTGCCCAAATAAATATGTTTTTCAGATGGTGAGAAATATAGGGAGAAAAAATTAAAACAGGGAAGGAGGTCGGGTTTATGCGAGCTGGTCTCTATTGTATATAGATGAGGTGAGTTTGGGGGAGAGAATTTAAGGAGAGGAGGAAATGTGCCATACAGATTCAGATCAGAGGGAAGAACAACCCGGGCAGAAATCAGTTCTGAAGCCCTGGGCAGGTGTATATGGAGGTTCAGCGAAGGGCAAGGAGACCAGTGTTTCAGATCAGAGCGAGAAGCTGGGAGAGTGGGATTGGAGAGGTGCTGGGAGGGGATCAGCACACATATGGAATTCTCAAGCCATTTGAAAGACTTTCTGGCTTTTCCTTTGAGTAAGCTGGGGACCCTTAGAGGGGGTCAAAGAAGTGCACACTCTGCCTGAGCTTTTCAAGGGGCTACTCTGGCTAGTGTGTGGAGAACAGATGGGAGTGGGGTGGGGGCAGAGCAGGGGCAAGTTAGGAGCCTCAGTCTTGGCCCCGGGGGGGAGAGGTGGGAGGGCTGGAAGCAGAGTGCTTGTGGACGGATGATGCAGGGGCTGGCGAGAATCATAGTGCAGCAAAGGTTCTTTTACACCAAGCAGGCGCAGCTGTTTGACTCTAGAGTGGGAAGACTGCTTGATCAGGAAGTGGTGCGCTGCGTGTTGTGATGGGCTCGTTTGGGGTGAAGAGGGAGAGACAGGAGATAACCTCAACAAGGCAGGGTGGAATTGGCCTTGGTGATCAGCTTAGAGTTCGAACTTTCTTCTCTGTGTCACCTGGAGGCTGCAAAAGTTTTGAGCATGGGAGCCACGTGATCAGAGGAGGGTTTGAGCTGTGGTGGACAGCAAGGAAAGGCTACAGGTACAGGGGGAGGAGGGAAGCAGAGATAGTGGTCCAGGTAATGTGGTGTATCTCCCAATCGTATGGGGCCCCCAAATGTGGGGTGACGAATCTGGTGGAAGCCGGTGGCACAGGCGGTGAAAGATTCACCTAAGGCAGAACAAAACAGATAGTATTGAATACACCTCAGGGAAGTGGAGTGCAGGACCACAATGGAGAGACTGTCTTCGAGGAAGCGGTAAGGGGCTGTAGTTACAGGGCGGAGTGAGGGAGCATGGGAATCTATGGAATTTCCCCTTTTTTGTTAATCTTAGGAACTGTGCCTGGTTGTAATTGGTCAGTTAGGGTGGCTCTTTCAAGGTAGGTCACTTTATGAGCCTGTTTACATTTAGCTGGGGGTTGCTGTGGGCCCTTTTTCCTTGATCAAGTTTCCAGTGCTCACGCCTATTGCCTAAAAGTAGCCTCTACAGGTGAGAAATAATAAGAGCTCAGACTTGGGCAGGGAGTAGAAAGGATGTAGGAGTGATCTTTTACTTATAGAATAACAGGGTGTGTTGGCCAGTTAGACAGGGAGGTAAGGGAAGTTCACCAATTCATATAGCCTCATATTGGTGGGAGTCCTATTTTTTTATTTTAGAAAACTGTATCTCTATGGAAGTAGGTGTGCTGGCAGGAATTTCTGCCCTCTGGAAAATGCTTTAGACATGATGATGAATTAGTATGATATTGCGGTATGTGGTAAGAAATATATATTTGGTCTCAGCCCCTTTTCTGGCACAGAACTCCTAAAAACATCGGGAGTTTCTGGTGCTGAGAGCCATAAAGGTGTCTTTTGTCATGTTAATGAGTGACTTTTGGAAAGCTCCTTGTTCTTGGTAGGGAGGGCTTGTTGCCAGGGGAACTGATCCTGTGATCAGAGGGTCTGAACTTTCAGTCCCTCTCTGACCTCCAGGGAGGGGAGTGAGGCTGAAGGTTGAATCAGTGATCATGATTTAATCAGTCATGTCTGTCTCAGGAAGCCCCCATAAAAACTAGGTCTTTGAGAGCTTCCAGGTTGGTGAATGCATGGAAATGCCGGAAAGTGGTATGCCCAGAGGCAGTAAGGAAGCTCCGGGCGCTTCCCACATTCCCTGCCCTATGCATCTCTTTCAGCTGGCTGTTCCTGAGTTATATCCTTTTATAAGAAACTGATAATCTAGTAAGTAAACTTTTTTCCTGAGTTCTATGAGGCGACCCCTGAGGAGGAACATGAAAACGCCTAATTCACAGCCAGTCTGTCAGGAGCACAGGTGGCAACTTGGACTTGCTTGGCATCTGAAGTGGGGGACAGTCTGGTGGGACTGAGTCAGTAACCTGTGGGATCTGACCCTATTTCTGGGTAGATAGTGTCAAAATCGAATGGAAAGACACCCAGCTGGTGTTGCAGACTTGCTTGGTTGTGTGGGGAAAAAGCCCACCCATCAGAGTTGGGTGCAGAATTGTAGTTTGAATTGGAATGGTTAATCAGGATTTTGTCTGGTGGAGTGGGGTATGTAGCTGGGGAGCAGGAAAAGTTGGTGGCAGGTAAAACGTGGGAGGTGAGAGGCAGGGAACCAGGGAGGCCAGGCAGAAGCTAGTTTAGAGAGGACAAGAGAAGTCATGACATGGCAGGTGCCTTCCAGAATAGAACGCTGATGAAAAATGGCCCGGATACTTGAAGGAGACATTTGTGAAGATTAGCAGTGAAGTACCATATGGGGGTGTGGCCTTTTTCTGGTGTCTCCCCATAGAAGCTAAGTCATTATGTGGGGCTTCTGGATTCAGATTCTTGGTTTTCTTGGAAGTGTAGGGTGCCAAGGACATTTCCCCGTGATCAGGTCAATCTTTTTGTTTGCTTTGCTGCTTGGTAAGAGGATGAAATGGTTGAAAATCTCAACTATGCCAGTATTTTTCTTTTTCTCTATTTAATGTGTTCTATTCCTGCCATCTGCTCTTCTAAGTCCATGTTTTGCTCTGTGCTCCTGCTCTGTGACGTAGGTTTTGCTTTGTATCTCCCCACAGTCCAGCTAGATTGAAAATAAAGGTCACTGTCTGCGTGTCTTTGCTCTCCAGCTCTCTCCCTGGGTGCCGGGATCTTCAAAGTCCTCCCTGTGGGTCTGGCCTCCTGCCCAAAGGTGGTATTTGTCCAGAAGAGGTGCCGAGCTTACTCAATTCTTCACTTGTGTTTTATTTCCTGGAGGATTTGTTGTGGTTCCCTCTTCCTTTATCACTTTTCCAGCTTGAAATATATCTCTTGCTGTCATTTTGCAATTCTCAGAATCAAAGCAAAAACCAATAGATTAAAAGAAAAATGACATTAATTTTGTCATTACTGTGACTATTGTCACATTTATCACTAAGTCTTGAGGAAGCATCGAATTGTAAGGTGGTCTGTGGGAACAGCAGGGAGCAAGCATAATTGTTATCCAGAAAATCCTGGTCCTTAGGGAGTTGAGAGTTTGACAACAAGAACCATGGATATACTCATATACAATGGAAGTGAAAAATGTCCTAATTAAACTGGGTAATCCTGACTTCCTTTTGCCTTTGATCCTCCATCCTTTACTAGCTAGAAGACCCTCAGCAAGTCTTTTGAGCTCTTTTGGCTTTGAGTAGGGGTAATAAGATCTTCCCTGAATGGGCCGGACCACATGATCTCCTAAAGGCCCCTCTTGTAGTAAGATCTTCAATTCTGTGAGCACTATTTATTAGGTCCCAGAAACAAGGTCAGAATCAATCCAGCAAAATTTCAGCATTCCCACGCTTCATGGAAGAGTTCGGAGATAAGGCAGTCCTAAGGAAGTGAGACCGTATGTAAGTCCCAATAGCAAAGTGGTAGTGGTGGCTTCTCCAGATCTTGTGTGAGCTGTCATGGCACACTGGTCTTGTTATCAAGGAAGCTTCTTCTATCATCCTGGCCCTGACCTATTGTCTAAAGGACGTCTCCCAAGGGGAAACAAGTTCCATAGGATCGATGACTTAAAGGCTTGACTTTCTAAGGTTGAGGGAAAGAGCGTGTTCCTTGGAGGTGGGACTGTACCTCTAAGTCCAGGGGCCGCAGGGAACAGGTGGTGATGTGAGGACTCGGGCGGGTGGAGCAGTGGCCAGGATGGACAGCGACAGCAGGGAACCCAACAGCTGCGGGAGCAGAACCTTGCACAGCTGTGTGGGGGCGAGGAGGCCCATGGGGGGCCGGGGGTGGAGATACACAGACCAGACTGGCAGGGCACGCAGAGCCTAGTGCCATTGAGATGCGTCATTTGCCCCCCAGGCTGTTGCGACCTAGGGAAATAGCTGTTACTACTACCGACAAATGTGTTTTTTTTCTGTTAAGAACGTCTTCCAAACTGGGCTATGGGAATGTACTGCTCTATTGACATAGGTGCCTCATCAAAGGGTGAGTTCCAGATTTTTTTTGTTGTACTTATTATTGACGGTAGGCCCAGTGAACTTTGGAGGGGGGCATTTTTTTTTTTTAATGATTTTTTTATTATATTATGTTAGTCACCATACAGTACATCCCCGGTTTCCGATGTGAAGTTTGATGATTCATTACTTGCATATAACACCCAGTGCACCATGCAATACGTGCCCTCCTTACTACCCATCACCGGTCTATCCCATTCCCCCACTCCCCTCCCCTCTGAGGCCCTCAGTTTGTTTCTCAGAGTCCATAGTCTCTCATGCTTCATTCCCCCTTCTGATTACCCCCCTCTCTTTATCCCTTTCTTCTCCTACCGATCTTCCTAGTTCTTATGTTCCATAGATGAGAGAAATCATATGATAATTGTCTTTCTCTGCTTGACTTATTTCACTTAGCATTATCTCCTCCAGTGCCGTCCATGTTGCAGCAAATGTTGAGAACTCGTTCTTTCTGATAGCTGAGTAATATTCCATTGTATATATGGACCACAGCTTCTTAATCCAGTCATCTGTTAAAGGGCATCTCGGCTCCTTCCACTATTTAGCTATTGTGGACAGTGCTGCTATGAACATTATGGCCCTTCTCTTCACTACGTCTGTATCTTTGGGGTAAACACCTAGTAGTGCAATGGATGGATCATAGAGTAGCTCAATTTTTAACTTTTTAAGGGATGGAGGAGGGCAGTTTTTGCTGACCGTAACCCTCCCACCCCAAAATCACTCTGATTTAGTCACATGGGATCATGGGATAGGTGCCTGCTTCTTCTGAGTGCATCAAGCCCTCTACCATACCATGATGAAAGAAGGCCCAGGAGTTCCTCCCAACCCTCCTCTGATGTTCCTGCCCCTTCATGTTCTGTGTCTGGGGTGTCCTTATGCTTAATCTAGTCTTGGTCTGGTGCAGGAGGAGGGAGCCCAGTTTGACTCAGTCCTACCTGGATGGCTGCATGAAATTGGCTTTTCTATACTGGGTGAAGGTTTAAGATCTCCTTTATGGTTAATGGTGATAATGCAGTACCGTCCCCTGGAGTGGCAAACCTTTGATTGAAAAGTGGGACCCAAGTCATAGCTTTCCTATCTCTTGTGCAGAAGGATGCAGTAATCCAGGCATGGCTGACGACCAGTGCTGAGGGGTCAGGGCACTGCAGGAGGGCCTCAGAGAGCCCTGGGACTGCCTGCCACCTGGTAAGTCCTTCTAGCAGGAGAGGCTACTGCTGCACAGGGCCACCCTGAAGTTCAGGCTAAGAACACAGGAGTGACAACTGTGAGAACTTGGCCATAGCTTTTCTCCCCTGGCACTTCTTTTCAAATTTTTTGTTTTAGCAATTTTTAATTATGTTGCAGATGTCTGCATTCATTACACATTCAAGCATTACAAATAAAATGGAAACCCATCCTGACTACCATTCCTGTTTCTATCCCCTTGTTATCAGCTCATTTTATAAACTTTCAGACATTTCCTCCATGCATCCTTTCTCTCTATACATGTATATCATCATATATAGTTTTGTGATTTTGTGTGTATATCTTTCTATAAATTGGTATTACCCGTATATGCTGTGTATGTTTACCTGAAATAGCTTTCTTTACCCCACTGTCTTAGAGACTTTTCCATATCAGTTTATATAGATTTAGCTAATCCTTTTAACTCATGCAGAATATTCCGTGGTATAATGTATCACTTTAATTAATTAAAGAAACTCTGTCTGGACCAATGCCCCCTTTTTGTAAAATATTGGGAAATACCTCCTACATTATCCTGAAATGAAATTCATAAATGAGATGGCTTACTTAAGATATGACTTAAAATCTATACAGTGTTCTAACTGTAGTATAATGATAGTAAGAAGAGCAGTTTATAATAAACTAATATGTTATTTTGATGTATAAATGGCTCGCGCACACTGCCACAGATGACATCATAAAGTAGACAGATGCTTGCACCCAGTTTGGACTTACGGGAAGGCTACAGCCCCACAGGAAGACAGATTTAGGTGTATTTGTTGCTGATTTAAATACTTGGGGTGATGTTGTTATCGATTAAAGGATTTCTCTGAGATGATGAACAACTTCTGGCAAAGATTCAAACTCAACAAAGTTCCGATGTGTCAGTTTTATTTGGTGGTTCCATTCTTAGAGAAAACTCATCGCATATTAAAGTTGTACAAAAATTACTTTGTGTTCATATATAACTGAGTTAAATTCTTATCTCCAATGTTCTTCACCTACAGGAGTGTCTGGCAGGACACCCAAAGTTCTTGCTGGCTGGGAAAATTCTTCATTATGCAGGGTACCTCATGGCATCCCACCAATAAGTGCCAGTAGTAATTCCAAAGATGGCGCACATCTAAACACCCACACGAATTTCCCAGGTATCTTTTAGAGAGGGTCACGCTGTCCTCATTAAGAGCCACTGATCTGACAATGACATTTACACCTTTTTCTCTCTGGATTTTGGCTATTATAAACAGAGCAGCGAAGAATATCCTTATATATGCTTCCTTATGCACACGTCAGAATAATTCTTCAGGGAGAGATACATCCCCAAGTCATTTCAACCAAGGTTGTTCACACGTCAGCTGGGTCATGAAGCAGGACTTTTCTAGAGGATGCTTATGTCTGTTCCACTATTCTCTTTTCTAGATGTTCTCTAGACCTGGGTCAGAGCGGGTTCCGCTTCATGGAAAACCCGGAGCCATGCCTTCTTTCCATCTCTGGGAATGCAGCTCTCCTCTGGAGTAGGTCATTCTTACCTGTCTGTCTAAGGTAGGTGGCACATTCATGATGTCAAAGAGCCCACCTTCTTCTTCCAAAGAGGCTGTCCTCAGTGAGTGCGACTCCTCTGTCATAATGTACCCCACAATTTCTACTGTGAGAGGTGATCTCTGGTGGGACACCCTGCTGGTGCGGATGCCACTACTTGCCAGAATAAAAAGTTCAGAATAGGAGTAAAATATCAGGAACTATTAGGTTGATTTTTTAAAAAAAATTAATGAGGTATCTTCATTGTGTGTATTGAAAATTATGAGTAGCTTGAAGGTGTTTCTTGGAGAGCTGGTGAAGTTGGAATTGTTCCCAGAGAGACTGATGGAAAAAAAAAAAGAGGCAGAGGTTCCCAGAGAGTGACTAGGAACAAGAGAGAGAAGGGTCAGAGATGTGGACTCAGGCTGGCAGGGAACTTGGAGGACATGTAGTCCGATTTTTGATGCCCTTTCCACAAGCAAGACCCCTTTCAAAAGCCTCAGATACAGCAGGTACTGCTGTATGTTCTAAGAGAAACAAGCAGGATTCCAGAACATTACAAAGAAGCTGTGAAGAGTTGAGATTTGTTCATAAGTAAGGAACAGAGAGGGCAATTTTTTTTGTAAACGAGGAAAGACTTTGGAGCAGGAATGTCGTGGGAATGTTTCTCTTCAGAAAAGGAAACCGATAGACTGATAGCAAAGAGTTTGCATTGCATTTCTATTGCTTTGTCTCCATTATCTTTCCTAGATTGTGGCTCTTTTACTCAATCACTAATATACAGGGCTTAGCCATGGACACAAATATTTTTATACATATTGTCTCATTTAGTGTTCACCGGGTGGCAAGTATTTATGACTACAATCATACACACCCAGGTGGAAGAAGAGGAGGAGACAGTCGTAGGTTACAGGTTGAGAAAGTGACAGAAATACAACCCAAGCTCAGGGCTTCCAAATCTGTATTATATGCCCTTTACAATAAACCAGCTCTAAATGAATGTGAACTTGTGGAGCGTTCCGATGAACATCGTGTTTTGGTAGCTTTCTTGGGAATGTCATGATATTTTCTCAGATTCTCTAATGTTTGCCTGCTTGGGTGTATTTACTCGTTGTCTCCTGGTGGTAAATAAGAAATTTTATGGGGAAGAGGGGAAACAGGGAGATGAGAAGACAGTTGTTCATTATTCCAAACAGCAATCTTGGTTCAGAAATTTGAGACTCAGTTACTGAAAAACAGCAAGGAGATAAAGCTGGTTTCTTTTGGTCCCACCAGGCGCTGGGACACATCATGTGGTGATGTGGCATCCTGGTCTCCCACTCAGTGCAAAGGCAGAGTGGCAATAGCTTCACTGTATTTTCCTGAGGAAAAACACAGAGGTATAGACGGTGTATCTAATAATAAAAAGCAAAATCTGGAACACATATGGCATCCCTGAATAAGATTAAATGAGAAAATGATGTATGCAAATGTGCTTAGCAAAATGCCAGCCACAATTAGGTTTTCAATGAATGTTGGTTCAATTTGAGATTGTATTTCTTTCCTAGAGCTCCCTACTTAATGCCTTGTGATTTAAAAAACAAAAACAAAACTCTCTTCTGACTTTTATTACCATGGTCTGATGGGGGAAAATGAACCAGTCTGCCAACCTACCTACCTGGGAGCCCAGGACCCAGTCCCTACTGGGTCCACACTCCCTCACCCAGTGTTCCTAGAACCATTCTCCAATCCTTCCCTAGGGTTACCCAGTTGGAAACTCGACCACTGCAGCCCACTGAAGTCCCTTTCTTTCCTTCATTTCTGCACATGCCGACAAAATGATGGGAGCTCTCTGAGGGGATTGTCAAGAATCACTGGATGACTGGGAATGCGTTTTTGAACTCCTTTATCGAGTTTAAGAGGAAACCCGTAGGCTTCCACACCATGGTGGGAACACAGTGGATGCTATGTTCTTCTTTTGCCTCTTTATTTTATCCCCCAATTCCCAGGACTGTCACACCACTAATCGTGGTATATAGATCAGCACATTTTGGCCTTATCCTAGGAAGTGTTTCATAATATGCTACCACCAACACTCCCTCTCCCCTTCCATGCCTCCTTCACCCCCTATGCCTCCAGGGAGGTGTATGATGAATGGTGGGTGGGGGTTGTTTGAGGATCCCAGGAGGGACAAGATGGAGGGGTGTGAAGAGAAAAAAAGTTAGGAGAACAATCACCATTTGAACAATGGAAAATCTTAGATTATGATTTTTTTTTTTAGCAGAATGATTAAGCCATTTTAGAAAAATGACTCATATATTGACTTCTGCCCTTTCTTCCTCCAAATGATTATGAAAAACACATACTTGGAAGATTTTAATAAGATTATGAGTAATATTAGATCATTATAATTCCTGTTTATGGAGGACAACAGTCCAATACTTAATTGTAAGAGGAACATGAATCTGTGCTTCTAGGAAGCACTGCTATTTACAAAAACCAAAGAGGAATAGCTACATTTGCTTCTAGCGCTCTCCTTGTTGTCTTTCCTTATTTTTTTTTCTTAAGATTTTATCAAAGTTATATATACATCTAGTTTAGAGAGCTAGGTATTTCTACCAGTTTGATTTGAAAAACAGTGGTTCTTGCTCCCATTCTCTTCCAAATCCCTCTTTTCCAAAGCAGCTGTTTTCACTGCTTTGAGCTCTGTGTGTGTGTGTGTGTCTTGTCTCTAAATTATATGCTTGTACTGCTACTTTTTTTTTGTCTTCTAACTTTATTTTTTTATTTTAATGTTTTTTATTATGTTAGTCACCATACAGTACATCCCTGGTTTCTGATGTAAAGTACTGCTACTTTTATTTCTCAATCTCCCGGCATACTTTCTGCTATGGAATACGAAAACTTAGTTCTTCTTTACCCCACTTTGATGGCAGACCCTTTCGGTCTCACATTTCAGTGTCATTTTATTGTAATGTTGGCTAAATCGATATTCAGTATTTGAAATATTATGACTGTCACTGAGTAAGAAATAACGTTTGGTCCCTGTCTCTGGTTCCTGATACAGACCTACTAAAACACTTATAATTTCCTGAGTGGTAGGGGTGCTAGGAGCATCTTTTGCTCCAACCTATAGTCTTTGACCCCAGTTCCTGAGCCAGAGCCTCTAAGACCCTTGGAATCTCTGGAGTGATAGAATGTCTTTTTTTTTTTTTTTTTTTAAGATTTATTTATTTATTTGTTTGACACAGAGAGAGGAAGAGAGAGAGAGAGAGAGAGAGCACACAAGCAGGGGTTGTGGCAGGCCGAGGAAGAGAGAGAAGCAGGCTTCCCCCTGAGCAGGGAGCCCGATGTGGAGCTCCATCCCAGGACCCTGGGATCATGACCTGACCCAAAGGCAGATGGAAGGCAGATACTTAACTGACTGAACCACCCAGGCGCCCCAGGAATGTCTTTTTGATGCTGATGACATGACTGGTGGCTGGAGGGCCCTAAGTGTCAGAAACGAGCTGGTGATAGAAAGACCCAGACATGACTAGAAGGTTAGAACTTTGAGCCTCACCTCCAGCCTCTGGATATTGAGTCAGTCACTGGTGGCCAATGATTTCATCAATTGTACCTACATAATGAAACCACCATAAAATCCCTAAACCAGGAGGTTCAGAGAACTTCCTGGTTGGTGAACACATTCAAATGCCAGGAGGGTGGGGAACCCCAACTCCTTGGAGACAGAGGTTCCTGCACTTGGAACTCGTCTGGGTCTCACCCTATGTACCTCTTTATCTGGCTGTTCATCTAAATTGTTTGTAATAAACCAGTAAATGTAAGTGAAGTGTTTCCCTGAGTTTTGTGAGATGCTATGGCAGATTATTGAACCTGAGGAGGAAGTGTAGGAACCTCCAACTTATAGCTGGTTGGTCAGAAGTACAAGTGACAACTTGAGGCTTGAGACTGGCATCTGAAGCAGGGCGCAGTCTTGTGGAACTGAGCCCTTAACCTGTGGGTCTGCATTAACTTGGAGTAATTAGTGTCAGAATTGAATTGTAGGGTACCCAGTTAATGGCTGGAGAGTTGGAGATTTGGTTGATGTGAGATGCCCCACTCCCCCAGTTTGGTGTCTGGTGTTGTGAATAGAGAAACATGTTTTCTTTTAATGACCCCGTAAGTGTTATTAAAGAAAAAAAAAATGTTATTTATGATGTAATGATTCATTCCACAGTTACTTTTTCTTTCCTGCACACATTTTTGTTTTCTGTTAGTAATTGCCTTGTTTTATTTGCTTGTTGCTTTCAAACTCTGTATCACTGGTCTAAATCCTTCTCAGTAATTTCAGAAACATTTAGTAGTCTAAGATTTTATTTGCCTGAGAAAGTCTCTCCTGGGGCCTCTTGTTCTGTTCCAGTCTGAAATTGTCCCCATGCTTGGTGTACCTCCCTCCGCCCTGAGATCTGCCTTTATAGTCGTCCTGGCGATCCCCTTTGCCACTCTCTCTCATCCTGGACCTCATATTATCTGTACCCCATGTTTTCCTTAATCATGCTATACTCTAGCTTTGGAGGAGTGGTTCCCAGAGAAAGATTCCACAGAAAGTAAACTGTTTTTGAGAATTGGATTGTCTGAAAAGACTTTATTTTGCCCTTGCACATGAGTATCCAGAAAGGAAATTCTAGATCAGGGATGATTGTTGCAGTGTCTTTTAGCTTCCAAAATTATCTTTGAAAAGTCTAAAAAATACTTAAATTGCTAGTATTTTGAATGTGGTATCCTTTTCACTTCTTGCTCTCTTGAGAAGCTTGTAGGATCTTCACCTTATGCTCCATATTCTGAAGCTTTATGATGGCCTAGATACTTGGAGGGCCCTTTTAAAAGGAAAAATTATGTCTTTTAGTTCTGGGAATTTTTCTTCAGTTATTTTGTTGGTGGGATTTTCCCTCTCCATTTATTATTTCTCTCCTTTTAGAATCTCTGTTAGTTGGAAGTTCGATATCTTGTTTTCTACCTATAGTTTTGTGGGGTTTTTTGGCTCTGCTTTTTGAGATATTTCATAAATTTTATCTTCTGCCTCTTATATTGAGATTTTAATTTCAGCTAATCATGTTTTTAATTTGGGTTAAATTTCAAAAAGTTTTGAATGTTTCCTTTTAATAATATCTTGTTATTTTATTTGGTTGTTTTGGATACTCTGAACTCTCTGAGAATATTGATTTTGGGGAGGAAAGTTTTCTTCTCATTGCATTGGATGAATTTCCTACAAGTAGCTCTTTTGTTGCTTTGTTTTTGTTTTATCTTCCACCTTTTCTCAGATACTCCAAACTCCTTGTTTTCCGCTCATGTTGAGTAAGGTATGGAGGACTGACTGGAAACAATGAACTTGTGAGTGGGACTTGTTGACCCCAGGCTTCACTGTAGAATGTTGGCAGGGCTAATTATTTGAGGAATGTCTGATAGTGTCTTTAGATCTTTTTCTTGGTATGCTTGGTTTCCTAGAAAAGTCTACACTCGTTTCATGCTTGGAAGCAGAAGGCCTGGGTTCCAGTGTTCTGGAACCCAAGTGAGGGCAAATGTTAGTTTACCTAATTTGTCATTTTCAGTGTACCCTTACCTCAGAGTACCCTTACCTCAGATGTGTTTGGTGTTCACCCAGCTCAGAGACCCTGTTTTATCCTCTCTGGGGAATAACCTTCAGTCTTTCCCTAGGGCTGGGGAAGAGTGGTTGCCCAGTTATGCAAAAGGGGGGAAGTAATCTGGAAATCTGAATCTTAAACTGACGTATGACCAATGTTTAGCAATTTTTCTCCAGAGGCACCTGGTACTGAAAATCCTGAATAAAAGTCAGGTTAATTCTTGACTTTTCCTTCTACTTGCATAGGATTTAGTTTTCTCAGATCTGCTATGTTTTTGGCTACTCGTCCATTTACTTTCCAGCTTCTCAAGTGTTTTTTTTTTTTTTCCTCTTCCCTGGTTCTGTTATTGTAGATTGAAGGCTTGAAAAATAATTTCTAAAAATCTCTGTATAGTCAATTTAGAAGAGTTTTGGGGAGGGGGTGAAAGAAGATGTAGGGATTCAATCTCTTTCCCTCTTGACTTTCGATCTAGGACATCAGCTCCAAATTTGCTTTTTGTGGTGGAGTCCTGTCTTTAACTGAGACCTCAACAAAAACAAAACAAAACAAACCAAACTATATATATATATATATACACATACATACATATATGTATACACACACACACACACTAGTATATAAATTAGATTTGATCTTTCCCTCTTGACTTTCGATCTAGGACATCAGCTCCAAATTTGCTTTTTGTGGTGGAGTCCTGTCTTTAACTGAGACCTCAACAAAAACAAAACAAAACAAACCAAACTATATATATATATATACACATACATACATATATGTATACACACACACACACACTAGTATATAAATTAGTTTGAGCAAAGCTACTCTGTTTGTTTTTTTTTTTTAAGATTTATTTATTTATTTGAGAGAGTGAGATAAAGAGCAAGCATGCATGCACAAGGTGGGAGAGGGACAAGCAGACTCCATCCATGACCCTGAGATCATGACCTGAGCTAGAATCAAGAGTGGGAGGCTTAACTGACTGACCCACCCAGGCGCCCCAAAGCTGCTCTGAAAAGGAAGTGGGTGCCTGGGGTTGCACTTTTTCAGTTCTCATCTTGCGCCTTCTCTACCATGCAAACCCCCTGCAATGCATGGTTTGTGAACTGCTGATTTAGGAGTTCAACGTGATTTATCCTTCTGCCAGATACTAGACGTTTGAAGTTTATGGCATTATGGAAGGAGCATTGATTTATTCCTTTAGAGATTAATTTTATTGCTCTCCATTGCTCAAATGGTGCAAATCAGAGAGGAAAAAAAAAGCCTAATCCAGAATTTTTTGAATTAGAATAAAATTGGACTCTGGGCCTCCTTGCAGACAAACTTTATCATTGCAAAAATAGCTTTAATATGCTATTTTCTTTTTAGTTGAAAGGAAAGTGTATAAATTTACCTGAATATTAGTCAGTATTTAACTATGCTTATACATTTTGATAATCAAGGATATTATAAACTCATGTTTACTTTTAGAAAGCTGCAATTCTATTTTATACTGGATTGCTAGTACATTCAACGCTTTATTCAAAATTATTTACCTGAAGATGTGAGTGAGAGAAGGTCTATAGGGCCAGAAGAATATTTCAAGCTTATTCTGCCAGGAAATCATTATTAAATTAGTGCATAATTTGGCTTCGTGTTTATGCACAGTGTAGTCTTTAAAAACATTGTTATTTCCTTCCTCCTCCCCCTCTCCCTGGCACAGACCACCAATTACCTGATGAAACCATGGGAGAATGTGGAAGTGTTTGGACACTGCCAGTCACTCAAAGGTACAGTGGGGAATGGATTTACAAATGCTGTTAAATGAGATATGTAGTTTCACATGTCACTAAGGTGACCCAGTGTGTTTTTTAGTGTAATAAGAAAAAAATAAAACAACAAAAAAAACTCCCTCATGAATGGAAGCCAAAAAAATCCTTTACTAGTATAGAGAGTCAAAATGAAGAAAGTGTAGTTAGATCTCTTCAGAATCATCCACTTGAATCTGGCCTTCTGCTGTTATGTGTTGACACCAGCAAAATTTCACAGGGGACTCAGGCATCATGCTAAAAATTTTTTGACAATTGTGCTACAAAAGCATTCATCAGTTTTATTTTCACCCATGAGACACCTTTAGAAAACAGAAACATGCTCCAAACTGTGGTGAGAAACATGTGGTATTTTGATTGGTGTTGCATATTGGAAGGAGTCTCGAAAACAGTGAAAAGAGTTGTCCTGCTTGTGGCCTCTTTTGGAGGCAGACTATGCATGGGGCATGGGACCTCTCTAAGTCACATCTAATGGAGCACTGAGAGTTGGATGAACAGGTGCCTGTGGAAGGATACTCTTTCAACCTGCTTACAGAGGAGTATGGAGACAAAAGAAAACGTCACTTGTAGAGCTGTCAACTGTAAAAAAGAAAGAGTCCTGGGAAAACCATTTCTGGCAAAGTATTTGCTTTAATGACCATGCAAGTCACAAGGTTACCTCTGAGCACATGGGATACTTTGTTATGTGTGATCGCAACAGGGCGTGTTGCGTGCCAGGGCCTCAACTTGCTTCTTGATGACATCATGAAGCTGGCCTTTCACCAATAAGGTTCCAAAAAGAGCCAAAATATTGTGAAACTTGCAGGAGCCACTCATTGCTGCTGTCTTCAAGGAGAAGGCAGGGGAAAACATGCAAAGAACTAAATTAAGTCATTGAAGCTGAGTTGCAAAGCCATTGATCAGAGTGGATTATCTGCTCTTTGGCGATCTTTTGAGAAAATGGAAGCAGCTCTTCAAGCAAATGTCACGTTTGGGAGGTAGCCAAACCTCTTTTTCCTGAGGTTTCTATAAATGTTTATTCTTGTTTTTATTCTTTTTCATCTTTCACAATAGACCTCTCACTGTGGAGTTTTGAG
The DNA here is from genome assembly GCF_002007445.2 of Ailuropoda melanoleuca. NCBI lineage: Eukaryota > Metazoa > Chordata > Mammalia > Carnivora > Ursidae > Ailuropoda > Ailuropoda melanoleuca. Next base: position 201,261,455 of record NC_048218.1, read on the forward strand.
TGAGACCATGTCGAGTGGGAGAGAAGACCTTTATTTGTGAGTGGGCTTGGGGAGGACCGTGACTCCAGGATCTTTGATATTGGAAGAGGAGACTCCCTTCCCTGCTTCTCCTCCTCCACCTCTCCTTCCTTCTAGCCTTCTCTCTCTTCCCTCTTTCCCCTTTGTTTTTTTCTTTTTCATGTTTCTAAGCATTCTTGCCCCTTTAAAACCCACCTCAGTTGGGTCCTTTCTCGTTGCTCCCTGATCTGGACCAGCGTCCCTGTGTGGTTGGCAGTGGAGGCAAAATGTAATATGTGTAATCACCTTATAAACGACAAGGTGTTCTAACAAGTTGGTTGTTATTCTCTTACTGTCCCCCCACTCCCACCCCATGGGCTTGCTCTGAGCTCCTTTTTCATTCCAACTCTTGCTTTCTTGGCTCCAGTTGTATGTCCATCCTGGATCTGGTCTCCCAATTTCCCTTCTCTGTCTTTCCCTTCTCATGACTTACCTACTCTCTCATTTCCTCAGAGTCTTCTTAGGAAAGGAGTGATTTTGGTTTGCTAAGCACATTGAAGCTAAGGCATTAATGGCTAACAGATTTGTTGTTAACACATCAGGGAAATTCATATTTTAACTGAAGACTCCTCAAACTTCAATATGGAGCCTGCCAATGAAATTTTAGGCAGCATGAACAGTCAGTGGAGGAGAAAATGAGCCTTTTCCTGGTGCTTGTGCATATGGATGATTTCTTACTCCACCCATTCAAGAGATGGGCCTAACTGTAATGTGTACAGACTAGTGAATAAAATATTAAACCGGGACATGAAGGGTCAGGGGAGGTTTGTGATTAGGGGAGTCAAACAGGGATAAGGGCATCTTTTAAATAAAACTTAGGGAAAAAATAATATGGTTAAGAAATAAAATACAACATATGAGTATTTTCACCCATGGAGCCTCTCTTCTGTTAACATTTTTCTGCCTCTGGCTCTGGTAAGAAGCAGGCAAATACAGGTTAGGCAAATATAGACAGTGAATCGTTGAGCTGGGAGTGATTTGCATGCCAAGAGGGATCACAGGGATCCTCTTTTCAAATCCTGTGGGACTGGAGGTGTTTGCTGGCAGCTAGACTTTTGTGTGATTCCAAGGAGAGAGCTTTTTGGATCTCTGGTCTCAACAGAGTGGCTTGGCCAGAGAGTCCACTTTTCCTTGTGGATGTGTCTCAGTGTGAGCAGTGGCTTCTGGAGAGGATGCCTTCCTCACCTGCATTGATCTTCATGGTCATCTTCTTCCTGGAGTCGTTGGCTGCAATGTTGCAGAATGGCTTCGTGGTTACTGTGTTGGGCATGGAGTGGGTGCGACGCCGGATGCTGCCTGCAGGTGACATGATTGTGGCCTCTCTGGCTGCCTCCCGGTTCTGCCTACATGGGGTGGCCATCCTGAACAACCTCTTGACCTTCTTTGACCTACCAGACCCCCTGGAACTTCATCAACACTCTCACTTCCTGGCTCACTGCCTGGCTTGCCATCTTCTACTGTGTGAAGATCGCCCTCTTCTCCCACCCTGTCTTCTTCTGGCTGAAGTGGAGGATTTCTCGGTCAGTGCCCAGGCTGCTGCTGGGCTCCCTGGTCTTGGCTGGTCTGACAGTCATCTCATCAGCCATTGGGACTAGAATTTTTATGCAGATGATTGCATCCCAGAGTTCCCAAGGAAACAGCACCCTGGCTGATACAGTACAGTCCTTCTATTGGTGTTTTACTGTACCTCATGCAATGCTTACATTGTCAATCCCATTCCTCCTGTTCTTGGTGTCCACGTTCTTGCTCATGTTCTCACTGTGCCAGCACTTGAGGCGGATGAGGGACCATAGACTGAGCCCATGTGATCCTAGTATCCAGGCTCACACCAGGGCCCTGAAGTCACTTGTCTTCTTCCTTGTCTTCTATACATCATATTTCCTGTCTCTGATTGTTGTTGTTAGGAAAATCACAATCTTCCAGAGTCACTGGTACTGGGCCTGGGAAGTGGTAACTTATGCAGGTGTCTGTCTGCACTCCAGCATCCTGGTGGTAAGCAGCCCCAAGCTGAGAAAGGTCCTGAAGACCAGGGTTTGGAAAGCTCTGGACAAAGGATGGTCTGTCTCAAGTTATCAGTATCAGTAATCACTATTTGTGGACAAGCCCATAAGTGGTGAGAACCTGTAAAGTTTGGGCACTGTCCTTCTCTCTTTTCATTTCTCTCTTTCTTTCCTACTCCTTCCATGCCCTATTAATTCTTTTTGCACCCCTCTCTGTTCCTGCCATCCCGTCTATTGCTCCTAGTACCTAGTGTGGGTCCCAAACCACCCTAGGCTAGGATGTTGGCCTCATAGACTCTCACACTCTCTATATGAGCAGCCATTATAAAGTTCTCCAAGCATCCTTTGGGTCTGACTGCTTTATGGAGACCTGTAACGGTTGTTGATTGTCTCTGTGGTCAACCTGAAGTGTTTTTTAATGGTGGTATAGATTGTCCAACACCATTCCACACACAACTGCCCTCCTCATTACTGTTCTGTTGTCAGCTCAGTCTCTCCACTCCAGCCCAGTAAAGGTTCTTTCCATTTCCCCACATCTCCACATCTTCACTCTAGCCTGTGGTCACTTGGCCCATTTGGAACTTCCTTCTTTCCTTTGTCTGCCAGTCTTGTCCCTTCCCTTCTTTTGTGTCCTGGTTATGATTGATTCTGCCCATGGAGTCTTTTCAGTTTGATCCCATGAAAGGCGGAGGGCATGTAGGAGTTTCCCGCCACTCTAGGCCCTGCCCATGATTTTGCATGTTTGCTATATGTTGAATTAAAGGGAATTGTCCAATGTGGAAATGCTTTTAGGTTTTAGCCAACAGAAGATAGAGAAGGAAAACAAAACACATTTACTATTGTTCTTGATTTGATAATCCTACCCTTCCTGTCTGCTCACCCAGGAGGTGGATCCTGAATGCCGATGCCTAGCACGGTAGTCTCCAAATTGGGGTGTTTGCTTCCCAGGGTTGAGTGCACAGTGATCCACTGAATGTGGAAAGAAGAGTGTGGCAACTCCAATTTCCACTTACTTTTTTATCTCATCCTTTTAGTTCCTTTTTTTTGTGTGTATATTTTTTGATGTACAGAATGTATTAGTAGAGTACACATGCATGTAGTTAAATTAAATATGCATATGGTTGGATGCATGCTCATACATTTTTTTTTTTTTTTTTGCTGATGGAATTAATTTTAAAAACATATGTAGACCAAAAGACTAGAAAAGGGTTGAGTGGGAGCAATGAAGGCAAGAGCATCAGTGGTATCTGTATCCACAGACCACTTATCTGGAAGCACCTGGAAGACTGCCTTTCCATGTCTACTGTTCCCTGGAACAGTAGAGTTCCAGAACTGTACTCAATGTCTTGGGTGGAGAGAGGATGATGATGTGACTCTTATGTCCTGAAATATGTTCATAGCTCTTTGAGTTATGCCAGGTCTAGTGGGCTAATCTCAGGACTTCTTGATTGGTTGATGTTCTTAACTTCCTTTTCCTAGGTTTTAGCTCATAAGAGCCCCCAAACCCTTGGTGGCTCCATCTTGACCAAAAACATAACCCAGTATCTCATCCTGCCTTTCAAGGCTCTCTGTGGACGCTTCCCAGCCTGCTATGCCACCATTCCCTTTGCTGTAGCCAAACTTGTCTGATGATTCGCTAGATATAATGACAATTCCTTCTTCTTCACTGACCCATGTCTCCTTCCTTCCAACATACAAGACAGTGTCTTTCTCATACCTCAATGAAGGCTCTGCTGCTGCTGCTCCCACTGAGCTCTTCTCAGAATTCTTGGTGGGAATAGGATGCCACATAACACTTCCAACTGCAGCCTGGGAGTCCTCCCACTTTATCCCTCTCAGAGAGAGTCCTTGTGGTATGTATTTCCCACATAGAGAATCTACTACAGATTCCTACCTGTACCATCCCCACCATTACACGTATAAAGACCAGCTGTGAAAACTCAAAATTCTCAGATTTGGCTTCCCCCTGAGAAGATAAATCTGAATATGAGGAAGTAAAATGCAGTGAACAAATAAGAAGCACAAACAACAAAAGAATCACTATAAAACACATTGCATATTTAAATACAAGTGGTTATTTACCTTTTGGGATTAGCTTAATCTGCACAAAGTATGTGGCCAGTTAATGTTGTGGTTTATGATTGGTGCATGAAAACACTTTGAGGGCAGGAACCTAGTTCACTGTTGTAGCCCCAGTGCCTTTCACAGGGTCCTTATGACATGAGAAATGCATCGTAAATTGTTGAATAAATTGAAGGTTAGGACACAACTTTCCAATTGTATAAGCCATCAAAAATGTACGAAGTGGATGGGAAGGATGAGCTTCCATACTGAGAGGTCTGTGGCTGGCCAAACTCTATAACTAGGAGTTCAAAGTTTGCTCCTTTGCTCCAGGGTCCAGTAGGAAATGGCCAAATGTCAGCGAGAGGAACAAGGCCAAGGAAGAGAGCAGTTGGGAACTTTATCTCCTGAAGATTTGCATCTTCACAGAAAGGCAAGGTGAAAAAATACCTTAGTTCACCATCTCTCCTTTCTCTAGGAACACAGTATTCACTGTAGCAAGGGTTCTGTGTTGGAAGAACAATTCTGCCTGGATCTTTGTCGCAGGTGGACTGGGAACTGGAAAGAGATCATGTGTTTTCTGCATTCTGCTCTCTCTTTACAGGGTTGTATGCATGAAACCGGTAGGATATAGTGTTGGCCAGAACAGGAATGTACTATAAAATACTCCCTCACTCTCATGTTACTTTATCTTGAGCCTTTATTATTGCCATATATGACCCAGAATAATTTCTGTTTGCCTATCTCCCTGTACACACATTAATTTGCTTACCACTCACCTGCATAAGTACTCACCTAATTGCTGATTTTTTTTGACTCTTTGAACATCATCCCTATGAAAAACATAACCTTTGCCTACTTTGCCTTCCTCTGGTTAAAGTAGATGGTCCAAGAGTTGGTGCTCTGACCTCTACTTCATCTCTAATGCTCTCCTGAATTCTCCTTGGACTATTTGTCCCTCCACGGGATGGATGGAATGGCAGGTAGTTATTATAATAACAGTTGTCATCATCACCTTAATTCTTTCTTATGCTTCTACAGATAGTGTAGATGTATATTCACATGTATTTGAGATCCCTCTATTTTATAGGTGAAGAAAGAGGCGTTCAGAAAGGTTAAATGACTAGCCTGAAGATCCATAGATAGTGGATCTTGACAGGACTCAAAACCCGGTCTCTGACTTCAGCTGGGAATGAAGGGGAGCAGGGTAAAGGATGTGCCGCTAACTATGGCAGAGATCTCTGGTCCTGGCATCAGTTTGGGTCTTGGTCTTTCATGTAGCTATGACCTTAGCTGAGACTCTTAATCTATAATTTGAGGCCTTGTTTCTTTCTTTTATAAAATTATTTTAATGTTTTCTTTCACTCCAAAAACTGAGATTCTAGTTCGATCTTGAATTAGAACAGATGATACTTGGGGTACCTGGCTGGCACAGTTGGAAGAACAGTGACTCTCGATCTAGGGGGTGTAAGTTCAAGCCCCACGGTGGGTGTAGAGCTAGCTTAAAAAAACCCCAAACAGATAGGGATGCTTGGGTGGCTCATTCAGTTAAGCGTCTGCCATCAGCTAAGGTCATGATCCCAGGGTCCTAGGATGGAGTCCTGCATCGCGCTCCTTGCTCAGCGGGGAACCTGCTTCTCCCTCTGTAGCTGCTGCCTTTGCTTGTGCTTTCTCTCTGACAAATAAATAAATACAATCTTAAAAAACCCAGATACTTTTTGCATCTTATAGATGGAGAAATTGAGGCACAGAGGGGCTAACAACATACTCTGTAACTCACGGTGAGTCCTTGTCCAGGGTTCTTTCGGCCACATCCCATTGGTTTTCTTGCTATCCTGGTAGGGGTTCCTCCATGAAATGCCACTTTAAAGGTCACTAATTACAAAATGTTATAACAAAAAAGTCACCTGCCTGATAATATATAATTGTCTCCTGTGTTCTTTTTGATGCTGATGGTCACGACAAGTTATAGGACTTGAACTAACCTCTTTTAGTAGAGATTTAGCTCATTTTTCTATTAGAGGGGATCCCAAAAGCACCTATATCATAAGGTCATGGGGAGAACTAACACAATGGATAACATTTAAAACAATGCCTGGAATGAACAACCAACCAATGAATGTGAGCTCTGACTGTTGATAGAGGTTGTGTTCTGTGGGTTTCTTCACAGAGCTGCCAGCAGGTGTGCAGTCATGTAAGTGTGAGCTTAGAGAAGTAGAGCCTCCCGTGTAAGGGATGCTAAATGCAAGCGCCTGCCTGGTATATTATTCACACCAGTGTTGACATGGGCAGAGAGTAGGCAAAGGAGGGGCAGGCAAATTCGAGGGCAGGCAGGGGAATTTTGAAACTGAGCCTTAGCAGTATTTGCATCTACTCAGAGAAGAAGAAACCTCTTTACCCTCAGGAGATAGTCTATGTCCTCTGCTCTGTCCTCTACACTTGCGGGCAGCTGGAGGGGCAAACATCAGGCAGACCTTCCAGAGTCACCCAACAGGAATAGATCTTGAAGTCTTGGGGACCCATCTTGTCCACAGGAGAGCTGGATGGAGATGACATGGTTCCAGAACCCAGTGACTGACTGATAAGAGAGCCATCACCCTGGTTATCATCTTATTTTATTTTTTTTGTTTCTGGGGACGGCAGTGAGCAATGGCTTCATCAATGTAGCACTGAGCATGGAGCGGTTGCTACAGAGAACACTGTTAACCTTGTGATAAATTATTAGTCAGCCAGGGCCTCTTGCCTCCATCTGCAGTGGGTGGTGATGAGGAAGAGCATTTATATTTTCCTGTATCCAGTGGCCTTCCCATACAACCCTGTACTGCAGTTCCTAGCCTTCCAATGGAACTTACGGAACACTGCCACCTTATGGTTCTTCACTTAGCTCAGTGCTTTCTATTGGGTGAAGACCGCAACCCTCCCCCTCCCCATCTTCCTTGGGCTAAAACAGAAGGTGTCTGGGTTGGTTCCATGGATGCTGCTCGGTTCTGTGGGGCTCTCCAGCTTGAGCACCATCCTATTTTCATAGGCAACCAGAGCTTATATCTCTACTTTTTTTTTTTTTTTAAAGATTTTATTTATTTATTTATTTGACAGAGAGAGACAGCCAGCGAGGGAGGTAACACAAGCAGGGGGAGTGGGAGAGGAAGAAGCAGGCTCATAGCAGAGGAGCCTGATGTGGGGCTCGATCCCATAACGCTGGGATCACGCCCTGAGCCGAAGGCAGATGCTTAACGACTGCACCACCCAGGCACCCCTATATCTCTACATTTTAAGGAGAGGGTTGCAATCTTGGAATGCCACTGGGAATACTATATATAAGATCATATGAGAAATCCTACTTCTTCTCTTTAAAACTTGTTACCTGTACACTCTTTACTGTTGTCTTCCTTGTTAGCATGGTTTTGCTCATGTCTCTGTAAAGACACCCTAAGAAGGCCCTGCTGTCCATCGCAGCTTTCGTGACCCCAGTGTCCAGGCGCACATCAAGGTTCTTTTGGCTCTCATCTCCTTTGCTATTGTCTTCACCCCCTATTTTCTGTCACTGGTGCTCAGCGCTGCAGGTGTTTTTCCATCTTGGAACTTGGCGCTGGGTGTGGCAGGCAGTGATTTATCTGTGCACAGCCATCCACCCTGTCACTGCTCTTGAGCAACCCCAGGCTGAGAGGTGTGCTGGAGGGGGGCTGCTGTGCACAGTGCTGGGCATCTTGAATTGCAATTAATGAAAAACCTCAGAGACTCTACTGCAGAGGGCATGGTGCAGTGGGACATGGCTTCTTTAAATCTCTTCGCCACTTTTAATGCTCTTTTCCTTTCTACTACATTTAATGACTAGGAGAATAACTTCAATGAAATAGGATTTCAAGGTGAGATCGAAGGTCCTGAGATAATGGGCTGGCATCACTGATTTACACTTAGCAAGAGTGTAGCTAATGCAGCTATGTTCCCTGTGGGACTTGATGTGGCCAAAGAATCAGGAAACTTTTATTTTCCCTGTGATCAATCTCTTGGAGTTTAAAATTACCCTTCTGGAAACTGGATGCAAGGATTCTGACACATTGTTCAATTTTTATCTGTTGACCCAGACTCGAGAAGATATTTGGAACCTCAGTTTTCCTCTGGCTTCATACTATAAGCCACTTTTCTTTTTTCTTTTTCTTTTCTCTTTTCTCCTTTCTCCTTTTTTTCCCTTCCCTTCCCTTCCCTTCCCTTCCCTTCCCTTCCC